>NC_134687.1:631150142-631492642 GCF_050947455.1 Rhinoderma darwinii
ATCTAAGGTGCTAAAGGGCCAGAATCATAGTTCTTTCCATTCCTGGGCATTGCAGTAGAGTGTCAGGTCTCCATTTTTTTCTATAGGACTTCCAGAAACAGCCGAGCGCGGCCAGAGGTGGAGCCGCATTTATCAGACATTTCTGGCTTATCCTGAGGAGAAGTGTACGGAATACCCCTTTATTCCATGTGGTGACGGCTCTGAGATGTTTCACTCAATGCTCAATTAGTGATGTTCTGTATTTTACTCATGACGTTGTCCTGTGTGTGATTTCCTTCTTCTCCTTTCTTCATAAAGACGTCTGCAGTACTAGATCCTCCAGTTCCTCCAGTTTTCTCATCTTCTCCTCCACAACGTTCCTTCTCCTGAATGATCCACCAAGGATGGACAAGGACAGGAATGAGATGCGCAGAAGAATATTAGACTTCACCTTGGAGATCATCTACTTGTTGAGTGGAGAGGTAAACTTTTCTACATTATAGAACAAGTCACACATAGGGAAGGGACAATACATAATAGGAAGTAATAGGAAGAATCCAGTGTCCTGTATAACAGCGTCCAGACCTTCCAAGTGATGTCAAGAAGCCAAAAGCAGAAAAGCTGAAGCTCAGCCATTAATATGGTCAGTTATGTGTCCTGTCACCAATGCAGCAATAGTAATGTTGTAGAGCAATGAGAATGACAAGTAGGAGGAACCAGCAGGATCAGGATGACATCTTTATAGAAACATAGAAGATGACGGCAGGAGGAGAGCACATGGTGCATCTAGTGCCCCCCCCCCCCTCCAATATTATTTATTTTTAGATTTCTTTTAGGATAGATCCTTGTTTCTCCCCGGCAGGTTTACATTCACTTACTGCTCATCTTCCAACCACATCTGCTGGAAGTTTGCTCCGAGCATCTACTACTCTTTCAGTATAACAATATTTTCTGACATTGCTTCTGATCCCCCCCCCCCCAACTAATGCCCGATTCTGCCCCATGTTCTTGTGTTTAGTTTCTTCCCTCCTGTAGAATATGTAAGGGTTTCCATCATGTCCCCCCCCCCCTTTCCCGTCTTTCCTCCAGGAGATACAATTGACGTTCTTTAAGTGTCTCATGAGAAGTTTTATTCTTCAGACCTTCCACCATTCTTGTAGTAGACTTTGGCCTCGTTCTATTTTCTCAATGTCTTTTTGTAGGTGAGGTCTCCAATATTACAGATGTGGGGTCACTAGAGCTCTATACAGCGGGGTCACAATCTCCCTCTTTCTACTGCGGGGGGAATACTGTGTTCAGTTCTCTAAGTGTCTCTCTCCGTACACAGGATTACACAATAGTGAAGAAGACATCGGGTGACTGTACGACTCCCATTATCCATCTCCATGAGTCAGGAGGTTGGAGCAGTAGTCGGAGTCCCATCACAGAGCCTCCCCTTCACTCCCAGATACATGAGAAGAACAATAAGAAGATCTTAGAACTGATCTACAAGATTACTGAGCTGCTAACTGGAGAGGTGACACTGCTGGGAATGCTGGGAAATTCTACAGTAACAGCACTGGAGGTGTCTGGGTGATGACTGTATCATTGTGTGTGTCAGGTTCCTATAAGGTGTCAGGATGTCACTGTCTATTTCTCCATGGAGGAGTGGGAGTATCTAGAAGGACGCAAGGATCTGTACGAGGAGGTCATGATGGAAATCTACCGGCCGCGCACATCACAAGGTAAGAGACAGATATTGGCCATTACTGTGGGCACAGGCTGGACTGGTGGTCATGTTGAAGTCTTAATACTGTCATGGGCAGTACATATTGTCACATTGGGTACGTGGACCCACTTTGCCAAACTGCCTTGACGGTATGGCAGCTGGCCACCATGTCACAGTCTTTAGTTCGTATAGGTGTATCTGTGGTAGCTCAGACAGTAGCAAGACCGGCTCGGCTGGAACTAGGCAGCAGGCAGACACCAGGCGTGGTGTAACAGGACAGGCGTAGTACTTAGCGCAGCACGACTCCAGCTCCGTACGGCACTTGGACCACGATAGCACGGGATACAGGTAGCAGGAACTGGAAACTCTGGGAACTGGAAAGCACTTAGAGCATTTGCAAAGACAGGCTAGGGTAACTACAACAAAGCTCAGGCAATGCAGAAAGGGGCAGAGCCCTTCTTATAGTCCATCGTACTTTGTCAGGTGCGCGCGCGCCGGCCCCTTTAGGACTGGGCATGAGTGTTTGTGCGCGGAGCCTACGGGACCCGGCCGAGAGAAGCGGAAGTGAGCGCTGGCTTCTCCTGAGGAGGAGATGGGCTTACAGATCAATGGACGCGGCTGTCAGGAGGTGAGTGAGCCTGACAGCCCGCGGCCATGAGCATGACACATATACAAGTGTGTAAAATGATATGTAATGTAGGAACTTCACCATTTTGCCTCTTTTCACTTCACGTTAGATCCCTACGTTTCCTGTATATGTCCAACAAATCCATTTCTCTCCATTCACCAGACAGATTATAAGTGTCCTTTGGCACAAATGAAGCCAAGAGTAGTACACTGTACAAGTTCAGTGAATCGAGGTGTATCGTCCTCGGCTTCATGTGAGTAATGCGCATTCGCTCATTCCCGTCAGACTTCTCTCAGTAACTTGTAAGTTATTTTGCTGAAACGGAGGGTATTGAGGCAGGTTTGGAACACTAAACTCCAGCTACATAACGACATGCTTTTTTTTTTTTTTGGGGCTCCAAATCTTCTGTCCGGTTCCCTTTTAACCCTTTCATGCCGACAATCTGTAGATTCACGTCCTTTTCGCACATACCCCGTGCTGCCAGGGCATGAATATACAGAACTCTGTTCCAGCCGGCATAGCGCTGTGAAAAGTGCTCGGATGCCGGCTGCGTCAGTGTCCCAGGCTCCCGAGCAACCTGTTCTCTGACAGCCGAACCGATAGGTTCGGCTACAGAGAATATGATCACCATTATTAACTGCTTCCTGGGCTCTGTGCAGCGCCGACGTGAATTCACAGTGGGTGTTAAAAGCACGATCCGGGTGGCTGAGTAGTGCTGACAACGGGATCGCACTGTTAACCCCTGCCTCTGGTCCCGGAGATATGACCAGAACCTGATTGGTTCAGGTCCCGATCATGTGATCGCAGGGAAAGTTTGTTGTAGCAACAAACTGGAAAGTTTGTTACTACAATAAATGTTCCCAAGGACCGATTGCGGGTGCTGCCGTCGGTTGCATGGCAAAACGGAGGCCATACAACGGCCTCCGGTCTGCCATTTACAGAAGCCTATGAGGACCAGCTGGTCCTCAGAGGCTTCCTGTCAGTGTGACTGTCAACGTCACACTGACAGTTTATAACACGTTACACTACCTAGGTAGTGTAATGTGTTATAGCAGCCATCAGTGCTGCAGGTAAAAAAATAAATAAAAGTATTTTATACAAGTGTAAAAACAAGTTATAAGTTACAAAAACAAAAAATGCTTTTTTTCCTATAAGTCCTATTATTATAGGAAAAAAATAAAACGTTAACGTACACATATTTGGTATCACCGCGTTCGTAACGACCCCAGCTATAAAACTATAATATTATTTTTCCCGCACGGTGAACACCGCAAAAAATAATTAAACAATACTAGCATCACTATTGTTTTGGTCATCACCCCTCTCAAAATATAGAATAAAAAGTGATCAAAAATTCACATGTACCCCAAAATAATACCAATAAAAACGACAAACCGTCCCGCAAAAAACAAGCCCTTACATCGATTTTCTTTGGACTGAAAAATAAAAAAATGATGGCTCTCAGAATATGGCGACACAACAAATAAATCCTTTTACGGAAAAGTGATTTTATTGCGCAAATGGCACAAAACATAAAAAAAGATATACATATGGTATCGCCGTAATCGTACCGACCTGCAGAATAAAGTAAAATGTCATTTATAGTGCACAGTGATTACTGTAAAAAAAAAAAAGGACAAAAAACATTGTCAAAATGTATGTTTTTTTTTCTCACTTTGCTTGCAGAAAAATCGAATAAAAAATGATCCAAAAAATCACATGTACCCTAAAATGGTACCAATAAAAACTACAGATTGTAACGTAACAAATAAGCCCTCGCACGGCTTCGGTGGAGAAAAAATTAAAAAGTTCTGGCGCTCAAAATATAGCGACAGAAATTGTGCAGTGTCCAAAAGCAGATAAGATTGGGCACCATTTATGAGTGCGACACATCTATGAATTATTTATTTACCGCATTATTATACCCTCTTATTATGCCCTGATGTACTCTGCCCAGCTTACATATGCCCCCACATTATAAACTAAAATACCAGCAAAACCCCAAACAGAACTATTACCAAGCAAATTCTGCGTTCCAAAAGCCAAATGGCGCCCCTTCCCTTCTCAGCCCTGCCGTGGGTCCAAACAGCAGTTTATTACCACACATGGGGTATTGCTGTAATCGTGAGAAATAGCTTTACAAGTTTTGGGGTGCTTTTTATTCTTTATTACTTGTAAAAATTACATTTTTTTTTTTATTTTTGTCAGGAAAAAAGTAGATTTTAACTTTCACAGACGTATTCCAATAAATATAGCAAAAGACCTGTCAGGTCAAGATGCCCACTATACCCCTAGATAAATTCCTTGAGGTGTGTAGTTTCCCAGATTGGGTCACTTTTGGGGGATTTTTACTGTTTTGGCACCGCAAGACCTCTTCAAACCGGACATCGTGCCTAAAATATATTCTAAAAAAAGGAGACCCCAAAATCCTCTAGGTGCTCCTTTGCTTCTGAGAACGATGCGTGAGTCCATTTTCACACTAGAGCCACATGCGGGATATTTCTAAAAACTGCAGAATCTGGGCAATAAATATGGAGTTGCATTTCTCTGGTAAAACCTTCTGTGTTACAGAACAAAATGTATTACAAATGAATTTCGGCAAAAAAAAATGAAATTTGTAAATTTCACCTCTACATTGCTTTAATTCCTGTGAAACGCCTAAAGGGTTAATAAACTTTCTGAATACTGTTTTGAATACTTTGAGGAGTGCAGTTTTTAAAATGGGGTATTGTATGTGGTCTATCTAGTACATAAGGCCCTCAAAGCCACTTCAGAACTGAACTGGTCCTTGACAAAATAGCCTTTTGAAATTTTCTTGAACATTTTAGAAATTGCTGCTAAAGTTCTAAGCCTTGTAACGTCCTAGAAAAATAAAATGTTCAAAAACAATGCAAATATAAAGTAGGTTTATGGAGGATGTTAATTAGCAACAATTTTGTGTGGTATTACTATCTGTTTTACAAGTAGATTACATTTAAAATTAGAAAAATTATAGTTTTTGAAAATTTTCTTAAAATTTGGGTGTTTTTCCACAAATAAGCTATGAATTTATTGACCAAATGATTCCACTAACATAAAGTACAATATGTCACGAGAAAACAGTTTCTGAATCGCTTGGATAGGCAAAAGCATTCCAGAGTTATTACCACATAAAATGACACATGTCAGATTTGAAAAAATGGGGCTGGTCATTGAGGCATCGATGACCCTTGGTCCTGAAAGGGTTAAATACTGCCAGGACTCCTAGAGAGAGCCTGTGAGTCCTGCTTCACACGCCCACACAGAATGATTGACCGCTTTATCTTCGTGATCCTGCTCCTAATGTCTGAGGGTGTGACGGACGTTCCTGATGGGGCCCGATGCCTGAACTCCAAACACCCGTTCCTTGCTTTACCTCCTGTCCGTGCAGAACCTGTAAGAAGTGATGATGGAAGGGGTTAATATCCGCCCCCACAGACATTGAGATCACCTGCTGTAAAAGGTACTATGCACACCAAGAATCGTTATCCAAAGGCTGATTTTAATATTAATAGTTATGCCAGTATCAGTGCAACGTTTCGGTCATGTCTCTGACCTTCATCAGGCACTGTAATATCCTGGGTCCTGCCTAATGGCGCTTAGTGTATGGCGGCTTGCCGCTAGTAGAGGCGCTAGTGGAAGTCCACAATAAACAAGGTACACAATTGCAGTTAGTAGGTAGGGTAAATAAAACAAGACTCAAGTCCAGCAGATAAATCCTAGTCGATGCAAAAAATGTCACAGCCCAAAAATAGGGAAAGGAAAAGATGTCTCCAATGTTGTGATATAGAAAAACAATAACAATGGTCTGTTTCAAAAAGTAAAGCTCCATGTGTTCTAAAGACGTGAAAAACATTGTTTCCAAACACAGACTATAAGTGTCAAAGGTAATGACATCTGTATGGATTATCGAAAATCAAAATAAAGCATCACAAATAAGTCAAATACAGCAAATGGTGCTTTTCAGCTATGAACAGGAGTCAGTTAGTGTGCAACTTACTTGAATAGTATAACACAGTGGTTTCTGCAAGTGTACTGCGTCTCGAAGGCACGTTTTACGAAGTATTCCTCAGGAGGCGCAGTACACTTGCAGAAACCTCTGTGTTATACTGATATACATCTATAAATATTTGACATTCTATTGCTGTTTTTAAGAAATTTAAATAAAATATATTTTTTATATATGCAAACTACTTTCATGGTCTCTATGCTCCCATTTGGGTCTTTTTTGGTTGAATATATATTGGGGAGTATAAGCCATGTTGCATTTGCAAAACCCTGAGGTACCAGAGTACAGTGGAAGCCCCCAAGAAGTGACCCCATGTTAGAAACTACACCCATCAAGGCATTTATCATTTGCCTGGACATATGACGGGGCTCAGAAGTGAAGAGTACCATGCACATTTGAGGCCTATTTTGGTGATTTTCACAGCATTGGCCCACAACTGCAGGGCTCTGAGGTCAAATAGTAAAACAAACCCCCAAGTATTGACCCCTATTTTGGAAACTACACCACTTAAGGCATTTTAAGTGTTGTCATTTTAGTGAGCATTTTGACCCCACAGGAGTTTTTTCATTAAAAAATTAATGCTCAGCGGATGGTGCAAAATGAAAATTGCGATTTTCCACTGATATGTCATTTTAGTGCACAATATGTTGTGTCCAGTTTGTGCCACTGAAGACAAATACCTCATAAAAATGTAAAGCGGTTCCCCTGGGAATGGCGATGCCATATATGTGGACGTAAACTGCTGTTTGGGCACTCTGTGGGGTTCAGACCGTTTTGCTTTTGGACTGCAGATTTTACTTGGTGGTGGTTCTGTTTTGGGGTTTTACTGGTATTTGAGTTTATAATGTGGGGGCTTATGAGCGGAGTACATAAGGGCATAAAAAGAGGGTATAATAATGCGGTAGATAAGTAATATCTATGTGTGGCTGGTGTCACACTGATATATGGTGCCCAATCTTATCTGTTTTGGAACGATCTGCTCATTTTTTGTCGCCGTATTCAGATGGACAGAACTTTTTTTATTTTTTCTCCACCGGAGCTGTTTTAGGGCTTATTTGTTGCGGGACAATCTGTAGTTTTCATTGGTACCATTTTGGGGTACACGTGATTTTTTTTTTTTTGATCAGCTTTTATTCCTATTTTTGGAAAGAAATGTTAACTAAAACAATCAATTCTGACAATGTTTTTTATTCCTCTTTTTTTACAGTGTTCACCATGCGCTATAAATGACAATTTTACTTTATTCTGCGGATGGATACGATTACAACGCTACCATATGTGTGTAGTTTGTTTAAAAAGTTTTGCAGCGTTAGCACAATAAAATAATTTATTTATTTTTTTTAAATAATTTTTTTTTCACCATATTCTGAGAGCCATAACTTTTTATTTTTCAGTCAAGAAAGCTGTGTAAGGCCCCATGCACACGACCGTAAAAACTCCCGTAATTACGGGCCCATAGACTTCTACTGGCCACGGGTACCTCCCCGTATGCTTACGGGAAGGTGCCTGTGCCGTTGAAAAAGATAGAACATGTCCTATTTCAGGCCGTAATTACGGCACGGGCAGCCCATAGAAGTCTATGGGGCTCCCGTAATTACGGGTGACTACGTGTGTGCACCCGTAATTACGGGAGCGTTGCTAGGCGACATCCGTAAATAGTCACTGTCCAGTGTGCTGAAAGAGTTAAACGATCGGCAGTAACTGTTTTAGCACCCTGGACAGTGGCTACCGATCACAATATAGATAAAGCTGTAAAAAAAAAAAAAAGACGTTCATACTTACCCAGAACTCCCTGCTTCTTCCTCCAGTCCGGCCTCCTGGGATGACGTTACAGCCCATGTGATCGCTGCAGCCAATCACTGGCTGCAGCGGTCACATGGACTGCCGCGTCATCCAGGGAGGTCGGACTGGATGTCAAGAGAGGGACGCGTCACCAAGACAACGGCCGGGTAAGTATGAATTTCTTTTACTTTTTCTGCGGAAAGGGCTGTCCCTTCTCTATATCCTGCACTGATAGAGAGAAGGGCGGCCGATTAGTGCAGTGCAATTTTGCAGCCAAAAACGTGCCCGTAAATACAGGTGGAATACGGGTGACACCGGACCCGTATTTACGGGCTCGGGTCCGTAAATACTGGTGCAATACGGGTCGAATACGTGTGACCAAGGACCCGTATTTACGTCAGTATTTGCGGGTGGACAAAAATACGGTCGTGTGCATGAGGCCTAAGGGCTTGTTTTTTGCAGGACGGGTTGTAGTTTTTATTGGTACTGTTTTGGGGTTTATGCGACTTTTTGATCACTTTTTATTCTGTTTTAGGAGGGCTGGTGACCAAAAAATAGCAATTCCGGTATGGTTTTTTTTTTTTGTGTTTACCGTGCGGGAAAAATAACATTATAGCTTTATAGTTTGCGTTGTTACGGATGCGGCGATACCAAAATCTTTGTACCTTTTTTTTTTATAAACGCTTCATTTTTTTCCTATCATAAAAGACTTATGGCAAAAAAAGGTAGTGTTTGTTTCTATTAACTTGAAACTTTTGTTTTTACACTTTTTTTTTTTTTGTCCCACTAGGGGTCTTGAGGGCCTGCCCCTCCGAGCTTTACTCAAAGGCTGGGTTCACACACCCTATTTACGGACGTAATTCGGGCGGTTTAGCCTCGAATTACGTCCGAAATAGCGGCTCCAAAGCGTCGGCAAACGTCTGCCCATTCATTTGAATGGGTCTTACGATGTTCTGTGCCGACGGTCATTTTTTTACGCGCCGCTGTCAAAGGCGGGGCGTAAAAAAGACGCCCGCGTCAAAGAAGTGCATGTCACTTCTTCAGACGTAAATGGAGCAGTTTTCCATTGACTCCATGGAAAAACAGCTCCAATTACGTCCGTAATTGACTCAGCGAATAACGCCTGCACATGCCATTACGTCTGAAATTACGGAGCTGTTTTCTCCTGAAAACAGCACCGTAATTTCAGCCGTAACGGAGGCTGCTGTGTGAGCATACCCTAATTAATGCATTGCACTACCCACGTAGTGCAATGCATTAGAGCTGTCCGTAATTCACTGACAGCAAACCTATTCGGCCACGTCTCTGGGAGGGGCCTTATAGGCCATCGTACGTGGTAGACCAGGAGGCCATTGTTAGGCCTCCAGTAGCCATATAAACGATCGGCATCTTCACGATCACATCATGTCGATGCCGATCGCTACAAACCACTAAGATGCCGCGATCACCTTTGATCGCAGCATCTAAGGGGTTAATGCCAGGGATCGGAGCTATCTACATTCCCTGCCGTTAAAGTGCGGTGTCCGTTGTAACATACAGCTAACACCCGTGGCTGATGTTGCAGGCTCAGCTCCTGAGCCTGTGCCATCTTCCTTTTGCGTCCGGAAGCCTTTTAGGCCTCGCCTCTGGACGGGTCCTAGCAGGCTTCCGTACTTGGCAGACAGGAGGCCGTTGTTAAGCCTCCGTTCTGCCAGAGCAGTCATCAGAACCCCGTGATTGCATTGCGGGGTTCCGATCTGCTAGGAAACACCATAGATGCAGCGCTCGATTTTGAGCTAGATCCTGTCTTGGACCTGCCCCAGTGTGTCCACTGTAATATTCAGCTGACGCCCGCTGGCGATGGTGCAAGCTCCGCTTCTGAGCCCGCATCAGCAACACCACGTACCAGTACGTTGTGTTGCGTTAAGTCCTTAACGACAACAGCGTACTAGTACGTTGGATCTCGTTAAAGGTACTAAAACATAACAAAAACTATATATTTGTTGTCTCTCTTTCCCGCTCCGACACCCCATTGGAAATCCTATACTCTGGTACGGGTCCGGTGTGTCATGCCCTGTCCGCTATCTATGCCATGTTGGTCTCCCCTTCGACGCAGCCTCCGCCTCCCTTTGTGTGCAAATGGGAGCGAGATTTGAATTTGGCTTAGTCGGACTCTCAGCTGACCAGAATATATGATTTAACGCATGGGACGTCAATTTCTAGTCATATCCAAGAGGCAGGTTACAAACTATTTTCTCGATGGTACTATGTTCTGTCTAGACTCCATGTAATGTTCCCCAATGTCTCATCTCTTTGCTGGAGATGCGGGTCTACTGAAGGGACCCTTCTCCATACCTTCTTGGATTGTTCAGTGTTGTCTCATTTTTGGCAGGAAGTTTGGAGAATAACCTCCCCTTTTTCTGACCACACCATACCTTTTACTCCGGCCTTTTTCTTGCTTCATCACAGCGACATTCCTTTTACCATTATGCAAAAGGTCTATTCTTCAACACTTGGTTAACAGTGCTCGAGCTTGTATACCTCTTTTGTGGAAGAGTACGGAACCTCCGACTCTGGTTTCATAAAGTAGAGGAACTTAAACGCATGGAGGACCTTACATCTCAGTTGACTAACAGACCTGGCAGCTTCTCTAGGACATGGTACCACTGGATTGTCTATCAGGATTCTCCAGAATATTGGACCATCATGGCTAGCCGAACAGTGACTTTCATACGTTTTGAATTGTGTGGTAAATCCTGTGCCTATGTGTCCTCTTCCCTCCTCTTCCCTATTTATTTTTATTTGTCTTCTCTTGTTTCTTTGTTTGTTGCTGAATATCAGGTTTTGTTAGTTGTTTGATGCAATATCTTGGACCTGTGTGTCCATGTCCCTTCCTCCATTTTCCTTTTTGTATCCCTGCTGGATATGTTCCTTGTTTGGAAAAATACATACATAAATAAAGAATTTACAAAAAAAAAACTATATAAATTTGGTATCACAGTGATTGTACTGACCCGCAGAATTAAGGTAATGTGTCACTTTCACTGTACAGTGAACACCGTAAAAACGAAACCCATAAGAAAATGTTAACTTTTTTTTTCCAATTCCACCGCATTCTGAATTTTTTTCCAGCCTCTCAGCACATCACACATAATATTAAATAGTACCATTTAGAAAGTATAACTTGTCTCGTAAAAAATAAGCCCTCATATGGCTGTGTCAACGAAAAAATAAGTCGGGAAGGGAAAAACAAAAGCATAAAAACAAAAATTAGTCTGTTCCTGAAAGGGTTAAAAGCTGTTTATCTATTTTTTTTTTGTAATCCTTTGTGTTAGAGACACCGGAACCGTGCCTTAGGCGCTCCGCTGTTCTCCCTGGTAGGCCACAGTCTACTTTAGGCCTGCGGCTTACAAGCTGCAGGAACATCGAGCCAGGTAGTGAAGACCTCAACATTGTAATTTCGGCTCTGAAGAATAAACATAGAAGTGTAGAGAGAAGTGTCTGATATGTAGACAGATATACAGTAGTAGTGTATTCAGTCACTGTGTTTCCTACAGATGGATCCAGTAGAAGAAATCCACCAAAGAGATGTCCCAGTCCTCTGTATTCCCAGGACTGTTCAGAGGAAAATCACAATGTCCCAGAGAACCATCAGGTAGATGGCGCTAAAGTCTCACCAAAAAATGGCCATAAAGTAATTAAACACAAGTTAATTTTACTTTTTTTATTTTTTATTTATTTAGGGCGAAAATCTGATTGATATTAAGGTCGAGGTTAAAGAAGAAGCAGAAGAGGAGACAGATTTAATGGCTGATCAGCACTGTAAGGAGGGGGAGACTTTCATTAGTTGTAAAAGAAAAATCTGTGTTGAGGGTCACGTAGATGATACTCCCATCATCTCATCTTCACAGATGGATCCAGTAGGAGAAATCCACCAGAGAGATGTCCCTGTCCTCTGTATTCCCAGGACTGTCCAGAGGAAAATCACAATGGTCCAGAGAATCATCAGGTAGATGAAGCTGGGCCCTATACCAGATCTATAAAGGGGGGTGTGGAGATTTTTGGTCCTGCGGTCATAGATGTGCTCATAGATTTTGGTGGTTTCTTATGTTGATCTGTTAGATTCTTCACACTCACTGCTGTATTGTACTGAATTGTTACATATGTAAAATCAGGGGGAAGATCTGACTTATATTAAAGCAGAGGATGAAGAAGATGAAGAGCGGGTGAGGAACCATCAACCGTGTAAGAGTGAAATGGAGGAGGAAATTCCAGGAGCTGTTACCACAGGTAAGTAAAAATGAATTTACAAAGTGACTTCAGAGGTTTCTTTAGTGGGACCTGTATTTTTTTATTTTTATTAACCACTTACCTCCCCTTATACCCGGCGTCCTCCCAATTCCAACCTGTAATTTTATATTTTTTGGCCCCCTTCCCCGTTGTCCTGCTACAGCACTTACTCTGTTTGGCACCTAATATGCTAATAGTAACCCGAAGACCTTATCTCTCCTCAGCAGGCATTGCCTTGTGCATGCCAATCAGAGCGGACAGCCTCACAGCGATGCAGAAGACCTGCTGATTTTGCGAGATGTACTGCAGTTTTTTTGCATTGCTGTTACTGTCCAATTAGAGTGGACAGCCTGTCACAGCAATGCACAAGTCAACACCTACTGAGGTCTCCTTTCTGTACATTTACTCAAAATTAGCATATTCAGCACCAGCAAGGGCGGAGGTTGTTGCGGGTCACGGGGAAGGGGCAATAAAAAAAAAAAGCTGGAACCAGGAGGAGACAAGGGACTAAGGAGAGGAATGGGGTTTAACCAGCTCAGGACCAGGCTATTTTGAGCCTTCAGGACCAGACACCGTTTAGCCATTTTTAGCACGCGTTCGTTAAATGGCTATAATGTTTTTATTTGTTGGGCTAGCGACGGGATTTTTGCGATGTTTTTTCCATAGACAATGCAGGTTTCTTTTTTTTTAATCATTTTTATACACATCCTTTTTGCTATTTTAGAGTTTTTATTCTTAAAGTTTGAAAATAATAGTAATAAAATAAGCTTTTTTACTTTTCAGCATTTTTTTTCGGTAATATTGTTTTACCCTAAAATAGACCTTTAAATTTGTGATTTTCATTGTCTACCGTAAATTTTAATATATTACATGTCTATATTAGGGTAATTGGGTCCGGGCTAGCGTTACGACAATGATTGGCGGGGGGAACAGTTTTTTTTGGGGGTGAGTATTTTATGTGTATTATAAAAAATGTTTGCACTTTACTTTACTTTTATTTTTTTATTACTATGGTCTGTCCCTCAAAGGTCAGAAAAGACTTTTGGGGGGACTTATATATATATATATATATATAAGATTTGCAGCACTCCAATGTGAAAAAAGTGGTGGTTTATTCAATCCAAGAACAACAGCAACGTTTCAATCCTACAATAGGATCTTTATCAAGCCTTGATAAATATCCTATTGTAGGATTGAAACGTTGCTGTTGTTCTTGGATTGAATAAACCACCACTTTTTTCACATTGGAGTGCTGCAAATCTTCTTTCTTTATATATCAATACACGTCCGAGGATCGGGACGTTTTGCTGGGCACCTGATCGATTGATTCCGTGTGAGTGCTGCTGCTTTCTTGTTTGATATATATATATATTTATTTTTTTTCTTTCTTTTACACCATCTTTTTCCACTGTAACTGGAGCATTTAACATTTATCCAACAGCACTTCCTGCAGGCCCCAGACCCACCAGGATCATAAAGCCAAACGTTCCTTCCAAACCCGGTGCTCCTGGCGCCCTGACCACCACCCGCAAAGGTTGGAACCGGCAAGGCCACTTCTGCCTGAAGATGCGCCCCCACTCGACTTGCCTCGGGTGTGGGGCAGGCGTCTGCACTTCAAAGACGTCTGGCTCTCTCACATTTTAAATGCCTGGGTTCAAAAGGTAGTGTCTTTAGGATACAAAATCAAATTTGCCAGTCTCCCTCCAGAGCTTTTCTTTGTCTTCTGTTCCAGTGTCCCCATCCCGGGCAGTACCCTTTTTTAGGGCAATTGACGCTGCTTCTTCAGTGGGTCATAATTTTGGTACCCTTGAACCAAAGGTTTCGGGGCTTTTATTCCAACCCGGTCCGTTTGACTCATCCTGGATCTCAAGTGCCTCAACGTGCGTGTTCGGGGTCTGTCAATCTCTTCAATCTGTCATCGTTTCCATGGAACAGGTGGAATTTGTTTCTTTTGTGGACATTAAAGGGGTTGTCCAAGATTTAATGACTTCGTTCTAATGCTTGTAATTTATAAATGTAAATACATTTGTAATATACTTACATTTTCCAAAGTGGCCCCGTTTCCAGATCCTGCCGTGTCGAACTTGACGGGTGACCTCACTCTCTGCACTGGCTCTGGCTGCTTTGTTGATCTTGAATTCTTTGCTGGGTATAAGACACATCACTTGCCTCTGTATGCGGGTTCTCGGGACAATGGTTCTCGGGACCATTGTCAATCTAGACAATTCCATTTGCACAGTTCCACGTTCGCCCTCTACAGCAGGTGATCCTCTCCCGGTGGGACCAATCTTTGCAATCACTGTATCTGAAGTTCATCCTTCCCCTCTCGGTCCGCTTCTCGCTATGGCTGATCTTCATGGATGCCAGCCTCAAGGGGAGGGGGGGGGACTTAACTGTTCAGGGACTGTGGTCTTACAGTCCAATTAATTGCGAGACATCTTTCTGTGTCTACCGCACTGGACTTAGTCTATGTCCGGTCACTTGGTGAGGGTTCAGACGGAAAATGCCACGTGGCTGATCTAAATCACCAGGGCAGCAAACGCAGCGCTGCAGTGATGGCCGAGGCTTCCAAGATCCTGCTTTGGGTGGAAGCTCATGTTCCGATCTCGCAGCAGTTCACATTCCAGGGGTCAACATTTAGGTCATTAACTTTCTCAGTTGCGAAACGGTGGATCACAGGGAGTGGTCTCTTCATCCAGATGTCTTCGACCAAATTTGTCTCAAGTGGACTTGATGGCCTCCAGGTTCAAGCGACCGGTGCAGTGCTTTATCTCCCGAGCTCGGGATCCAGAGGCCTGCGCCACGGACGCTCTCCTGGAGTTCTGGTCGGACTGCAGTCTCCTGTACGTCTTCCAGCTTCTGCTGCTCCTCCGACGGCTCAAGGGACTCTTGCCATTCTGGTCGCTCCAAGTTGGCCGCACCGCTGTTGGTACGCGGACATCATGTCCGCCGACGCCCAGTGGCCTTTACCTCTCTGTCCCGACCTTCTCTCAGGGACCTCTCTTCCACCAGAATTTAAGGTTGCTACATTTAACGACGTGGCTGTTGAATCTGCAGTTTTGGGGGCTTGTGGTTTTTCGGAGAGTGTTATCCTCACTATGCTTAAAGAGGCTCTGTCACCAGATTTTGCGGCCCCTATCTGCTATTGCAGCAGATAGGCGCTGCAATGTAGATTACAGTAACGTTTTTATTTTTAAAAAACGAGCATTTTTGGCCAAGTTATGACCATTTTTGTAGTTATGCAAAAGTCCAAGTGGGTGTGTTTAAAAGTAAAAGTCCAAGTGGGCGTGTATTATGTGCGTACATCGGGGCGTTTTTAATACTTTTACTAGCTGGGCGCTCTGACGAGAAGTATCATCCACTTCTCTTCAGAACGCCCAGCTTCTGGCAGTGCAGATCTGTGACGTCACTCACAGGTCCTGCATCGTGTCGGACACATCGGCACCAGAGGCTACAGTTGATTCTGCAGCAGCATCGGCGTTAGCAGGTAAGTCGATGTAGCTACTTACCTGCAAACGCTGATGCTGCTGCAGAATCATCTGTAGCCTCTGGTGCCGATGTGTCCCCGCTCGTCTGACACGATGCAGGACCTGTGAGTGACGACACAGCGTGATCTCTGGAGAACACGGCTGTGTCTGCACTGCCAGAAGCTGGGCGTTCTGAAGAGAAGTGGATGATACTTCTCATCAGAGCGCCCAGCTAGTAAAAGTAGTAAACACGCCCCGATGTACGCACATAATACACGCCCACTTGGACTTTTACTTTTAAACACACCCACTTGGACTTTTACTTTTAAACACGCCCACTTGGACTTTTGCAAGCCTCATTTGCATAACTACAAAAATGGTCATAACTTGGCCAAAAATGCTCGTTTTTTAAAAATAAAAACGTTACTGTAATCTACATTGCAGCACCTATCTGCTGCAATAGCAGATAGGGGCCGCAATATCTGGTGACCGCCTCTTTAAGGCTAGAAAGTTCTACTTAGCCCGCATTTATCATCGTACATGGAAAGCTTACCTTGGTTGGTGTTCGGTTCGCAAGCTTTCTCCTTTTTGTGTTTTTCCTTGTCCAGAATTCTACTCTCTGGTAATCCGGTTTGGATCACGGTTTAGCTTTCATCTCCCGAAGGCGCAGGAGTCTACCTTTTCCATTTTATTTGGTTGCCCATTGGCATCTAAAGCTGACATTAAGACTTTTTTGCAGGGAGTGGCTCATGCGATCCCCTCGTGGGATCCGAATTTTGGTTTTGGATATCTTACAGTTGACTCTATTTAAACCCTTGAAAGAAATCTCTCCGTTTTCTGTCCTGAAATGTGTTTTTTCTGGCTGACCACCATCCAGAGGGTCTCGGAGTTTGTGGCTCTCTCATGTCATTCTCCATTTTTCACTCCTCGCCAAGATAAGGCAGTGCCGTGCAACATGCCTTCTTTTTTGTCTAAAGTGGTTTCGGTCTCCCACATGAATGAGGATATTGTCTTTTTGTCCTTCTCCCAGTCATCTGAGGGATCGTTCTCTCCACAACCTGGATGTTGTCTGTGCTTTTGCGGATTTACTTTTTTATCACTGCTTCTTTTTGGCGATCGGATTTCCTCTTCATCTTCCTAGAGGGTCCCAGAAAGGGTTTGGCGTTCTCTAAGGCCACCTTTGCTCGGTGGATTCTAATTCTTGTTCGCGAGGCTCATTGCGTCTGGAGACAGGTTCTCTCTTTCTGGGTCACGACCCACTCTTCTGAGAGCAGTTGGGGTTTCCTGGGCTGTGCGCCATCAGGCCTCTGCCCTTCAATTGTCCAAGCCGGCCAGGTGGTCTTTTCTGCACCCCTTGGTCAAGTAATACCAGGTGCATACCTTCACCTCTGCAGACGCTTCTCTGGGTCACAATGTAATGCTAGCATCTGTGAAATAACTGACCATATTCTGTTCCCGCCCCTGGGGACTACTCTAGCACATCCCGCGTTCTGTGTTCCCCAATATAACAAACAAGAAAACAGGACTCTTTGAGTACTCACCGTAAAATCCTTTTCTTGTCCAGTTCATTGGGGGACACCGCTCCCACCCAATTGTTTTTGAGTTTTTTTTGCATTTTACAGTTGTCAGTTTGAGGGATTCCCCTCTCATGTTTGACATACTTATCTTACCTTGTTTCTGCTTCTCCTACTGCTTGCAGATAGACTATATAGGTCACCGTCTATGGGCAGGGTATATTCTGAAGGAGTCACTTTTTTTTATTTCATAGTGTCAAGCCTCCTAGCGGCTACCGCATATACCCATGGTATGTGTCCCCCAATGAACTGGACAAGAAAATGCTTTTGCTTCGAGTACTCTAAAAAATCATTTTTTTTCCCCACGTTTTTCACAAACACTATAATTATGCATTAAAACCTTCCCGCTCCGGGACGTACTATTAGTTCATGGTAGCTGTATCGTTCGCGCTCCATGACCTAATGGAACGTCACGAGAGTAACAACCGTTTCGGCCGTCCTCCCGACACATACAGGAGCTGTGACAGCTGCTGTCTTGTACAGCAGTTGCCGCAGCTCCTACAGCGGGGACCGATCGCTGTGTCCCCGCTGATTAACCCCTTAAAAGCTGCGTTCAATAGTGATCGCGGCTTTTTAGGGGTTAAGTTACCATCGCCGGCCTGCTACACGATAGCGGCCGGCGATGGTGACTATGGCAACCGGACACCAAACAATGGCGTCCGGCTTTGCCATAGACGGAAGCCTAGTGGGTCCTGACACAGTCAGGAATACAGGGAATGGATAGGACCCCTGGTAGTTGGCGGGCACATTAACAATTGCAAAAAGGAAGGTTGCCTGCAAGCAGCCAAGCCCAATTTCCCAACTACCAATTGACAGTAAGAATGAAAAATAATAAATATAATAACCTTTATTAGGCTACGTATAGCCAGACAGACCACATAGATATAGAGTTAAAATTGTCACTACCTAAAACACCAGACTTAATTATCAGTTACCTGTATATTAACAGGCAGAAATAGTGATTGACTTAGGAGTAAAGTGTAGTTCCCTAACCAGTTATATTGTTAGATTAGCTAGTCAGGAATAGTGAGTCCGGTCTGCGGTAGGTATTAAAATCCTAACAGCCCCCCCGACATGTTTCGCTACTAAGTAGCGTCCTCAGGGGTACACGGGGCTAATGGCGGCGCGGCAGGAAAGAGATCCTGATATGGACATGTCACATGACGTTTCCGGAGGTGTGTGAGAGCACACAACCAATAGTAGCACTGGAGACGCATCGGCGCGCCAGCTGTAAGGAGCCGGCGAATGATAGTGAAGATAAGATGCATCAATGAGAGACAGGGAGCCGCGCAAGTCAGGACCCACTTTGCTTGCTGTCAGTGAGTAGCTGACACCTCTAATACACTGCACTACACATGTAGTGCAGTGTATTAGAATAGAGATCAGGGCCTCCTGCCCTCACGTCCTCTAGTGGGACAAAATATTAAAGTAAATACAAGTTAAAAAAAGATGTGTAAAAATAAGAAAATAAAAGTTTTAAAAGTAAAAATCCCCCTTTTTCCCTTATCTGTCCTTTATTATTAATAAAAATATATAAACAAACAAATAAACTATACATAATTGGTATCGCCGTGTCCGTAACGGCCTGAACTACAAAATTATTTCGTTATTTAACCCGCGCGGCGAACGCCGTAAAAGAAAATAATAAACCGTACCAGAATCACAATTGTTTGGTCACTTCACCTCCCAAAAAATGGAATAAAAAGAGATCAAAAAGTCGCATGTACCTAAAAATGGTCCTGATCGAAACTACAGTTCGTTACGCAAAAAATCCTTGATGGAAAAATAAAAAAATTATGGCTCTTAGAATAAGGCAACACAAAAAGTAAATGATTTTTTACAGAAAGTATTTTATTGCGCACACGCCATAAGACATAAAAAAACTATAAACATCTGGTATCGCCGTAATCGTATCGCCCCGCAGAATAAAGTGAATGTCATTTATAGCGCACGGTGAACGCTATAAAAAAACAATAGTAGAATTGCTGTTTTTTAGTCACCACGCCACTTAAAAATAGAATAAAAACTGATCAAAAAGCTACATGCACCCCATGAAAACTACAATGAATTCCTCAAGGGGTCTAGTTTCCAAAATGGGGTCACTTTTAGGGGGATTCTACTGTTTTGGCACCACAAGACCTCTTCAAAACGGACATGGTGCCTAATAAAAAGGAGGCCTCAAAATCCACTAGGTGCTCCTTTGCTCCGGAGGCCGGTGCTTCAGTCCATTATCGCACTAGGGCCACATGTGGGATATTTCTCAAAACTGCAGTATCTGGGCAATAAATATTGAGTTGCATTTCTCTGGTAAAACCTTTTGTGTTATAAAAAAAAAGGTATAAAAAGGATTTTCCGACGAAAAAAAAATAAATTTAAATTTCAACTTTACTTTGCTCTAAATTCCCGTGAAACACCTAAAGAGTTCATAAACTTTCTAAATGCTGTTGTGAATACTTTGAGGGGTCTAGTTTCTAAAATAGGGTGTTTGATAGGGGTTTCTGATATATGGGCCCCTCAAAGCAACTTCTGAACTGGAACCCAAAAAAATAAATAAATGGGGCAATACTTCGCTTCTTACATTATACTGCTAATGAGCCGTGCCCACCCTGAGATGACCCCAGTTTTGACCATTTGTATAAACGGAGACCCCTATTAGACAGTTTCAGTGCCCGGTTTTCCCAAGCATACACCCCCGAGAAGTGTATTTCTATTGATGAGTCCTTGGTACATTTTAAAAGGAGGCTTCAATTCCGCCAGTACCTGCCGAGTTAGAGGGCAAGGTATGGTCTGAAGATGTATAAGCTGTGCGAGAGTGCATCAGGGTATACCTACAAATTTAGGATATATGAAGGGAAGGACAGCAGTATTCAGCTCCCAGAATGCCCCCCTTACTGGGAGGTAATGCAAAAGTTGTGTGGGATTTGGTGCACCCACTGCTGGACCAGGGTTACCACCGCTACCTGGATAATTTTTATACCAGCGTCCCACTCTTCAACTGCCTCGCTTCCAGAAGTACTGCGGCATGCGGTACTGCTAGAAGAAACCTGAGAGGCCTCCCTAAAACTCTGCTTGGGCAAACACTCAGAAGGGGTGAGAGCAGGGCACAATCTAGCAGCAACATATTGTGTGACAAGGACAAGAGAGATGTCCTTGTATTGACAACAATGCATTGCCACACCAGTAACCATGTACCAGTACAGAGACCCCCAAACCGGACTGCATCCTGGACTACAATAGGTACATGGGAGGGGTGGACTTGTCAGATCAAGCCCTGAAGCGCCATGCGGTGTGGTATAAGAAGCTGGCCGTGCACATCATACCGATGGCATTGTATAATGTGTACGTGCTACGTCGATGCACAGGCAAGACAGGAGCATTCCTGGAATTTCAAGAGGTGTTATCAATAAATTAATTTTTAGGGACCATGAAGGGGGGGGGCACCCAATACTTCTGGAAGCGAGGCCACACGCATTGTACCGGGGAAACACTTTCCAGGAGAAGTTCCCCAAACTGGCAAGAAGGGAAAAAGTCAAAAGAGGTGCAAAGTCTGCTATAAGAGGGGGATAAGGAAGGGCACAATATATCAATGTGACACGTGTCCTGAAAAACTAAGGCTCTGTATGAATGAATGTTTTAAAATTTATCATACATCCCTTGATTTTTAATCTACCCCAGTTTTACTTACCTTGATGCACTCCGCACAGCTTATCCCCCTCATCTTTCCCTTCTGAGCCCTGCTGCGTGCCCAGGCAGCTGATAACAGCCACATGTAGGGTATTGCCATACCCGTGAGAACCCACATTACAGTTTATGGGGTGTATCTCTCCGGTGAAAATGCTCACTACACCTCTAGATGAATTCCTTAATGGTGTAGTTTTTAAAACGGGGTCACTTCTTGGGGGTTTCAACTGTACTGGTACCTCAGGGGCTTCTGCGTACATGACTTCGCACCAGAAAATCCCCAGTAGGCCAAATGGTGGTCCTTTCCTTCTGAGCCCTCCCATGTGCCCAAACAGCAGTTTATCACCAGAAATGGGGTATTGCCGCACTAAGGACAAATTGGGCAACAAAATGGGGTATTTTAATTCTTGTGAAAATTAATTTTTAGCGAAAACTACATACTATTGGAAAAAAATAATTTTGTTTTAATTCCCAGCCCAATTCAAATAAGTTCTGTGAAAAAACTATGGGGTCAAAATGGTCACAACACCGATAAATGAATTCCTTGAGGGGTGTAGTTTCCAAAATGGGGTCACTGTTGGTGGGTTTCCATTGCTTTGATACCTCTGGGGCTCTGCAAATGCGACATGGCACCCAAAAACCAATGCAGCAAAATCTGGACTCCAAAGAACACACAGCGCTCCTTCCCTTCTGAGGCCTCCCATGGGCCCAAACGGCAGTTTATCGCCACAAATGGGGTATTGCTGCACTCAAGAGAAATTGGGAAACAAAATGGGGTATTTTGTTCCCTGTGAAAATAAGAAATTGTGATGAAAAATGACATCTTATATGAAAAAATGACAATTTCTTAATTTCACAGCCCAATTGAAATACGTGCTGTGAAAAAACTGTGGGGTCAAAATGGTAACAACAACCATAAATGAATTCCTTGAGGGGTGTCGTTTCCAAAATGGGGTCACGTTTGCGGGATTCCTACTGTTTTGGCACCTCAACACCTCTTCAAACCTGGAATGCTGCCTAAAATATATTCTAATAAAAAAGAGGCCCCAAAATGCACTAGGTGCTTCTTTGCTTCTGGGGCTTGTGTTTTAGTCCACGAGCGCACTAGAGACACATGTGGGACATTTCTAAAAACTGCAGAATCTGGACAATACATATTTAGTAGTGTTTCTTGGGTAAAACCTTCTGTGTTACAGAAAAAATGTATTACAATTTGAAATTCAGCAAGAAAATTTAAATTTGCAAATTTCACCTCTACTTTGCTCTAATTCCCGTGAAATGCCTAAAGGGTTAAATAAACTTTCTAAATGCTGTTTTGAATACTTTGAGGGGTCTCGTTTTCAAAATGGTGTGTTTTATGGGGGTTTCTAATACATAGGCCCCTAAAAGCCACTTCGGAACTGAACAGGTACCTTAGAAAAAAGGCTTTTGAAATTTTCTTAAAAATATGAGAAATTGCTTTTTATGTTCTAAGCCTTGTAACGTCCAAGAAAAATAAAAGAATGTTCAAAAAACGATGCCAATCTAAAGTAGACATATGGGAAATGTGAACTAGTAACTATTTTGGGTGGTATAACCATCTGTTTTACAAGCAGATTCATTTAAATTCTGAAAAATTCTATTTTTTATACATTTTCTCTAAATTTTGCAATTTTTCACCAATAAACACTGAATATATCGTCCAAATTTTACCACTAACATAAAGCCCAATGTGTCACGAGAAAACAATCTCAGAATCGCTTGGATAGGTTTAAGCATTCCGACGTTATTACCACATAAATTGAAATATGTCAGATTTAAAAAATGAGCCTTAAGGCCAAAACAAATAGTAACACTGCCACTGAAAAAGACTTGGGAATATTGGTGGACAGTGAACTTAACTTTAGCAACCAGTGCCAGGCAGCTGCTGCCAAAGCAAGTAAAATCTCGAGATGCATCAAAAGACGCCCAGATACAAATCACTAGTTCATAACTTGGATGTGATCGATGACAGGTGGATCCTGCATGTCAGAGACACGCAGACACTGTACCAGTCCGTCCCGCTAACCTGACGGATAAAGGTTTCAGTGCACGATACAGTTGCTATGTATCCAGGATACATAGCAGCTGTATCTAAAAAGGTTAAAATAATTTTTTATAAAAATACATTACAAAGTTTCACAAAACTCTCTTACTGTTTTAAAAAAAAAAAAAAAAAAAAAATTGGCTTCAAATGTGTACATAGCCTTTAAAGTAATGTAGAAGATTAAAAAAACAACTTAACATAATTGGTATTGCCGCTTACGTACAATTCGGAAATATTAAAATATCAATATTTAACCCACCGAGTGAACTCCATAGGAAATGAAATATTCACAATGCCCGAACTGCTGTTTTTTGTTCATTTCGCTTCCGTAAAAAGTGACCAAAAAGACTCGCCAAGCAGAAAACAAGCCCTCACTCTGCTCCAACTAAAAAATATTTTTTCAACAAATAGTTGAAGATTAGTAAATCATAAAGAAAACTATATAAATTTGGTTTTGCTGTAATCTTATTGACCCACAGAATAAATTTAATTTTTACCCCACGCTGTACGCCATGACAACTTTACCCAAAAAACAATGGCGGTTATTTCCAATTCCACACCACAAAGAATTATTTTTCAGTTTTGCAGTACATTATATGGTATAATAAATAGTGGCAATAGAAACTACATCTTGTCCCTTAAAAAACAAGCCCATATGGCTAGGTCGACGGAAAATAAAAATAAAGACGGCAAGGAAAAGATGAGAAAACTAAAAATTGCTGCGGTGCCAAGGGGTTAAATAGCGTTTGTCCACAGATAATGTAGATTATACAACCCCCTTTGGCTTCTTACAAGAAAGTTTGGAACATTTATAACAGACTATTCAGAGCAGATTGTGGTCCACTGGTGGTAGCAGAGAGAAATGCACAAGGTTTATTAGATCGCACCAAAGCCATAAAAGACTTCAGGGCCGATAAAGTGGACAGTAAACTTAACTTTAGCTACCAGTGCCAGGAAGCTGTTGCCAAAGCAAATAAAATCATGGTGTGCATCAAAAGAGGCCTAGATGCTCGTGACAAGAATATATAGAATACTCATGTAATATTGTGTACAATTTTGGGCACCTGTGTATGGGAAGGACATGGTTGAACTAGAATGGGTGCAGAGAAGGGCGACCAAGGTAATTAAGGGAATGGATGGATTGCATTACCAAGAAAGGTTATCAAAATTGGGGCTGTTGAGTTTAGAAAAAAGACGGCTTAGGAGTGATAACATTCCAATGTACAGAAATATAATTGCACAGTACAGAGATCTTTCTAGTGATCTTCTGACACCTGGGCCTGTAACAAGGACAAGGGGGCATCTACGTCTAGAGGAAAGAAGGTTTCTGTGCCAACATAGATAGGGATTCTTTACTGTAAGAGCAGTGAGACTTTGGAACTCGCTGCCACAGCATGTTGTGATTGTTGGTTCATTAACCCCTTCCCGACATTTGACGTATCCATACGCCAAAGTCGGCTAGGGTAAGTATGGAACGGGCTCACGGAATGGACCCGCTCCATACGATCCCTGTGTCGGCTGTATGTTACAGCCGACACTTCAGAGTAATGAGTGATCCCGCTCGTTTAACTCGTTAAATGCCGCGGTCAATAGCGACCGCAGCATTTAAATCGTTAGAGGGGGGTGACCCCCTCTAACAGTTCATCGCGCCCCCGCAATGAAATTGCTAGGGGGGGCATTGGTTTCTATGGCTGCCTGGGGGCCTAATGAAGGCCCCCGGGTCCGCCATTTTTGTGCTCCTATTAAGCCCTGCCTCCGGCAGGGCTTAATAGAAGCCTGTCAGAAAGACGATATACTGCAATACATTAGTATTGCAGTATATCGTGCAAGCGATCTAACAATCGCTGGTTGAAGTCTCCTAGGGGGACTAATAAAAAAAAAAAGTAAAAATTTGTAAAATAAAGTTGTTTTTTGTATGTAAAAGAATAATCATTCATTAAAAGTTAAAAAAAAAAAAAAAAACCTTTTCCCATTTCCCCTCTGGAGCATAGTAAAAAAAAGAAATAAACATAATTGGTATCGCCGCATCTGTAAAAGTCTGAACTATTACAATATATCATTATTTAATCTGCACGGTGAACGTCGTAAAAAAAAATTGTAAACGCCAGAACCTCTATTTTTTTGGTCAACTCATCTCCCACAAAAAATGAAATAAAAAGTGATCAAAATGTCGCATATACCCCAAAATTGTATCATTAAAAACTACAGCTTATCCTGCAAAAAATAAGCCCTCATACCACTTAATCGCCGGAAAAATAAAAAAAATTATCGCTCTCAGAATTTGGCGACACAAAATACATTTTATTTTTTACACTTAGGTTTTTACTTGTAAAAGTAGTAAAATATAGAAAAAACAATATATATTTGGTATCGCCGTAATCGTATTGACCCACGGAATAAAGTTAACGTGTCTTTTTAATTGCACAGTGAATTCCGTGAAAACTACGCGCAAAAAGCAATGGAGGAATTGCTGTTTTTTTTTCATTTTCTACCCCACAAATTGTTTTTTTCCCGTGTCCTAATACATTTATATGGCACAATAAATGGTGCTACGAAAAACTACAACTCGTCCTGCAAAAATAAAGCCCTCGTAGGACTATATCGACGGAAAAGTTATGGCTTTTGGAATGTGGGGAGGAAAAAACGAAAATGAAAATGAAGATCTGAAAAAGGGCTGCGACCGGAAGGGGTTAAGCAAGTTCAAGTAGGTCCAGAATGTTAAAAAGTGCCTCCATTTGTACTTAAATTATATAGAAAAACTATTATAGTGCAGATGTGTGCCAATAATCGTCTTTTTAAATGACTTGTATTACCGTTTTTGCTTCTAACTACAGCACGGACTGCCCTTAGTCCGTGCTGCGGGCTGCTCATAACTCTGCATTAGAGGTCACATTACATTGTACAGCGCTGGCGGCCGCCCTGGGAGCCATGGAGACGAGCAGGACGCTCTGTCACCTAATGCAGAGTTATGGGCAGCCGGCCCTACTGACTATGGGCAGTATGTTCTGTAGTTGGGGTCAGTTCACACCGTTTTTTGGCGCCGATTTTGACGCGGAAACTGTGTCTGAATCATCGCCAAATAACGTCCGAAATCACTCCCCATTGAGTTCAATGGGAGGCAGAGGCGTTTCTTCTTTGGCTTTCTTCCCGCTTGCGGGAAAAAAAAAAAATGACGGCTTGTCTATTCTTACCATGGTTTCCGCCTCTGACCTCCCAAATCAATGGAAGGCAGTAAAACCCATGGCATTTCTTTTTTTTTTTTCCCCGCGGTCCTAGTATTAGCTTCAAAGGCTGCGGGCAAAAAACAAGTGCAGGCAGTTCAAAATCTGCTAAAAAAATTCCTAAAAGAATTCTGAGGCAGATTTATTTTTCTGCCATCAAGAAACACTGTGAACAGGGCCTAAGAAGCAAAAATGGTAATACAAGATACGTGAGCCATGGAGACTAGCAGGGTGCTCAGTCTCCTAATTCAGAATTATGATCAGCCAGCAGCACGGCCTATGGGTAGTCCGTGCTGTAATTAGAAGTAAACATGATAATACAAGTCATTTAGAAGGATGATAGTATAATAGTTTTCTATATAATGTCAGTATAACCGGTGAAACTCTTTACTATTACTAGTTATGGCTACTAGATTCTGGAGATGGGACGTTGAGCCAGGGATTTATTGTGATTTCCAGGTTTGGAGTCGGGGAGGAGTTTTTCCCCTAATGAGACAATTGTCATCCACCCCATGGGGGGTTTTGCCTTTCTCTGGATCCACACGGTAGACTTCTGTCTTTTTTTCATCCTTAATAACTATGTAACACAATGTATGGAGCAAAATTTACCACCGATATAAAGTACAATGTGTTCCGAAAAAACAACCACAGAATGACTAAGATAAGAAAAGGCTTATTCCCACTTATGGTACGTCCACACACGGCGTTAACACTGCACAATTTCCGACCGTATTTTCTGTGTGGAAATTCCGTAGTGTTTTCACAAGAGAAATTGACATTCTGCAGATTGAGAATCTGCAACGCACTTCTTTTCTGCGTATTTTTCCCACAGTGTATGGATGAGATTTGTTGAAATCTCATTCACATTGTTGCTACTGTAATACGCTGCAGATTTTCCACAATTAAATCTGCAGGTAATCTGCCCCGTGTGCACATACCCTTAAAATGACACGTCAGATTTGAGAAATGGCTCTCTTAAATAGGTCAAAACTGGCTGCGGCGGTAAGTGATTAAACCCAAAATGATTTAGTCCTTAAAAGCGATGTACACCTTTTGTAGGCAATATCTTCTTCACATTTTTATTATTTTTTATTTTTTTTTAAAAAGGAGATTGCTGGAGCAGCACTGTATCCAAAAGACCTCACGGCAGGTGCAGATCTTCAAAAAGAGTGAAATGGGCAAGGAAGCAGCACTCCAAAGGTAAAAAAAGATTTAATCCCCACTACAACTTGGTGCAACGTTTCACCCTCACAATGAGGGCATTTTCAAACATAACAGTGATCACAGGGTTTAACCCCTTCCCGCTCCTTGACGTACTATTACGTCATGGCAGCTGTATCGTTAGCGCTCCATGCCGTAATAGTACGTCTCGGGAGTAACGGCCGTTTCGGCCGTCCTCCCGACACATACAGGAGCTGTGACGCTGCTGTCTTGTTCAGCAGCTGTCACAGCTCCTACAGCGGGGACCGATCGCTGTGTCCCCGCTGATTAACCCCTTAAAAGCCGCGTTCTATAGAGATCGCGGCTTTTTAGGGGTTAAGCTGCCATCGCCGGCCTGCTACGCGATAGCGGCCGGCGATGGCGACTATGGCAACCGGACACCAAACAATGGCGTCCGGCTATGCCATAGACGGAAGCCTAGTGGGTCCTGACAACGTCAGGACCCACTATGCTTGCTGTCAGTGAGTAGCTGACAGTTCTAATACACTGCACTACGCATGTAGTGCAGTGTATTAGAATAGCGATCAGGGCCTCCTGCCCTCATGTCCCCTAGTGGGACAAAGTAATAAAGTGAAAAAAAAGTTAAAAAAAGATGTGTAAAAATTAGAAAATAAAAGATTTAAAAGTAATAAAAGTAAAAATCCCACCTTTTCCCTTATCAGTCCTTTATTATTAATAAAAATATATAAACAAACAAATAAACTATACATAATTGGTATCGCCGCGTCCGTAACGGCCTGAACTACAAAATTATTTCATTATTTATCCCGCACGGTGAACGCCGTAAAATAAAATAATAATAAACCGAACCACAATCACAATTCTTTGGTCACTTCACCTCCCAAAAAGTGGAATAAAAAGAGATCAAAAAGTCGCATGTACCTAAAAATGGTACTGATCAAAACTACAGTTCGTTACGCAAAAAATAAGTCCTCGCACGGCTTTATTGATTGAAAAATAAAAACGTTATGGCTCTTAGAATAAGGTAACACAAAAAGTAAATGATTGTTTACAAAACGTATTTTATTGTGCAAACGCCATAAGACATAAAAAAAAACTATAAACATCTGGTATCGCCGTAATCGTATCGCCCCGCAGAATAAAGTGTCATTTATAGCGCACGGTGAACGCTGTAAAAAAAAACGAAAAAAAAACAATAGTAGAATTGCTGTTTTTTAGTCACCACGCCACCTAAAAATAGAATAAAAACTGATCAAAAAGCTGCATGCACCCCAAGAAAACTACAATGGATTCCTCAAGGGGTCTAGTTTCCAAATTGGGGTCACTTTTGGGGGGTTCCCAATGTTTTGGCACCACAAGACCTCTTCAAACCGGACATGGTGCCTAATAAAAAAGAGGCCTCAAAATCCACTGGGTGCTCCTTTGCTTCGGAGGCCGGTACTTCAGTCCATTACCGCCCAAGGGCCACATGTGGGATATTTCTCTAAACTGCAGAATCTGGGCAATACGTATTAAGTTGCATTTCTCTGATAAATCCTTTTGTGTTATAAAAAAAATGGTATAAAAGAGGATTTTCTGACAAGAAAAAAATTTAAATTTCACCTCTACTTTGCTCTAAATTTTTGTGAAACACCTAAAGGGTTCATAAACTTTCTACATGCTGTTGTGAATACTTTGAGGGGTCTAGTTTCTAAAATGGGGTATTTGATAGGGGTTTCTAATATATGGGCCCCTCAAAGCAACTTCAGAACTGAACTGGAACCTAAAAAAATAAATAAATGAGGCAATACTTCGCTTCTAACATTATACTGATAATGAGCCGTGCCCACCCCGAGATTACCCCAGTTTTGACCGTTTGTCTAAACGGAGACCCCTATTAGACCGTTCCAGTGCCCGGTTTTCCCAAGCATACACCCCTGAGAAGTGTATTTCTATTGATGAGTCCCTGGTACATTTTAAAGGGAGGGTTCAATTCCGCGAGTTCCTGCCGGGTAAGAGGGCAAGGTATGGCGTGAAGATGTATAAGCTGTGAGAGTGCATCAGGGTATACCTACAGGTTTAGGATATATGAAGGAAAGGCCACCCCCAAACCAGACTGCATCCTGGACTACAATAGGTACATGGGAGTGATGGACTTGTAAGATCAAGCCCTGAAGCCCTACAGCGCCATGCGGTGTGGTATAAGAAGCTGGCCGGGAACATCATATAGATGGCATTGTACAATGTGTACGTGCTACGTCGATGTGCAGGCCAGACGGGAACTTTCCTGGAATTTCAAGAGGTGATTATCAAGAACCTAATCTTTAGGGACCAAGAAGGGGGGGCACCCAGTACTTCTGGAAGCGAGCCCACACGCATCGTACCAGGGCAACACTTTCCAGGGGAAGTTCCCCAAACTGGCAAGAGGGGAAAAAGTCAAAAGAGGTGCAAAGTCTGCTATAAGAGGGGGATAAGGGAGGACACAATATATCAATGTGACACGTGTCCCGAATAACCAGAGCTCTGTATGAAAGTGTTTTAAAATTTATCATACATCCCTTGGTTTATAATTTACCCCAATTTTACTTACCCTGATGCACTCCGCACAGCTTATCCCCCCTCGTCTTTCCCCTCTGGGCCCTGCTGTGTGTCCAGGCAGCTGATAACAGCCACATGTAGGGTATTGCCATACCCGGGAGAACCCACATTGCAGTTTATGGGGTGTAGGTCTCCGGTCAAAATGGTCACTACACCTCTAGATGAATGCCTTAAGGGTGTAGTTTTTAAAACGGGGTCACTTCTTGCGGGTTTCAACTGTACTGGTACCTCAGGGGCTTCTGCATACATGACTTCGCACTAGAAAATCCCGAGTAGGCCAAATGGTGGTCCTTTCCTTCTGAGCCCTCCCATGGGCCCAAACGGCAGTTTATCACAACAAATGGGGTATTGCGGCACTCAGAACAAATTGCGCAACAGAATGGGGTATTTTGTTTCTTGTGAAAATAAGAAATTTTAAGCCAAAACTACATATTATTTGACAAAAATAATTTTGTTTTCATTCCCAGCCCAATTCAAATAAGTTCTGTGAAAAAACTATGGAGTCTAAATGGTCACATTACCCATAAATGAATTCCTTGAGGGGTGTAGTTTCCAAAATGGGGTCACTTCTGGTGGGTTTCCATTGCTTTGATACCTCTGGGGCTCTGCAAATGTGACATGGCACCCGAAAACCAATCCAACAAAATCTGTACTCCAAAGAACACACAGCGCTCCTTCCCTTCTGAGGCCTCCCATGGGCCCAAACGGCAGTTTATCACCACAAATGGGGTATTGCCGCACTCAGGACAAATTGGGCAACAAAATTGAGTATTTTATTTCTTGTGAAAATAAGAATTTTTGAGCTAAAATGACATATTATTGGAAAAAATATATTTTTTTTAAATTCCCAGCCCAATTCAAATAAGTTCTGTGAAGAAACTATGGGGTCTAAATGGTCACATTACCCATAAATGAATTCCTTGAGGGGTGTAGTTTCCAAAATGGGGTCACTTCTGGTGGGTTTCCATTGCTTTGATACCTCTGGGGCTCTGCAAATGCGACATGGCACACGAAAACCAAACCAGCAAAATCTGTACTCCAAAGAACACACAGCGCTCCTTCCCTTCTGAGGCCTCCCATGGGCCCAAACGGCAGTTTATTGCCACAAATGGGGTATTGATGCACTCAGGAGAAATTGGGCAACAAAATTGAGTATTTTGTTCCCTGTGAAAATAAGAAATTTTGGTAAAAAATTACATCTTATTGGAAAAAATGACATTTTTTTAATGTCACAGCACAATTGAAATAGGTGCTGTGAAAAAACTGTGCGGTCAAAATGCTAACAACAACCATAAATGAATTCCTTGAGGGGTGTAGTTTCCAAAATGGGGTCACTTTTGGTGGGTTTCCATTGCTTTGATACCTCTGAGGCTCTGCAAATGCGACATGGCACCCGAAAACCAATCCAACAAAATCTGGACTCCAACAAACATATAGCGCTCCTTTCCTTCTGAGGCCTCCCATGGGCCCAAACGGCAGTTTATCACCACAAATGGGGTACTGCCACACTAAGGACAAATTGGGCAACAAAATGGGGTATTTTGTTCCCTGTGAAAATAAGAAATTTTGATCACAAATGACATTTCATTGGAAAAAATTAAATTTTTTTCATTTCAGAGCCCAATTCAAATACGTGCTGTGAAAAAAATGTGCGGTCAAAATGGTAACAACAACCCTAAATGAATTCCTTGAGGGGTGTAGTTTACAAAATGGGGTCACTATTGGGGGATTCCTACTGTTTTGACACCTCAACACCTCTTCAAACCTGGCATGCTGCCTAAAATATATTCTAATAAAAAAGAGGACTCAAAATGCACTAGGTGCTTCTTTGCTTCTAGGGCTTGTCTTTTAGTCCACGAGCGCAGTAGGGCCACATGTGGGACATTTCTAAAAACTGCAGAATCTGGACAATACATATTTAGTAGTGTTTCTCTGGTAAAACCTTCTGTGTTACAGAAAAAAAAATGAAGAAAAATGAAATTTGCAAATTTCACCTCCACTTTGCTTTAATTCCTGTGAAATGCCTGAAGGGTTAAAATACTTTATAACTGCTGTTTTGAATACTTTGAGGGGTCTAGTTTTTAAAATGGGGTGTTTTATCAGGGTTTCTAATACATAGGCCCCACAAAGCCACTTCAGAACTCAAGAGGTACCTTAAAAAAAAGGCTTTTGAAATTTTCTTAAAAATATGAGAAATTGCTGTTTATGTTCTAAGCCTTGTAACGTCTAAGAAAAATAAAATAATGTTCAAAAAACGATGCCAAACTAAAGTAGACATATGGGAAATGTGAACTAGTAACTATTTTGGGTGGTATAACCGTCTGTTTTACAAGCAGATGCATTTAAATTCTGAAAAATGCAATTTTTTCAAAATTTTCTCTAAATTTTGCAATTTTTCACCAATAAACACTGAATATATCGACCAAATTTTACCACGAACATGAAGCCCAATGTGTCACGAGAAAACAATCTCAGAATCGCTTGGGTAGGTTTAAGCATTCCGACGTTATTACCACATAAAGTGAAATATGTCAGATTTGAAAAATGGGCTCTGAGCCTTAAGGCCAAAACTAGGCTGCGTCCTTAAGGGGTTAACGCCTTCCTGCTGTGGCTACTTTTGACCTTCCTGACAGAGCCTTATTTTTCAAATCTGACATGTCAATTTATGTGGAAATAACTTTGGAATTATTTTACCTATCCAAGCGATTCTGAGATTGTTTTCTCGTGACATATTGGACTTTATGTTCGTGAAAAAATGTAGTCGATAAATTCAATATTTATTTGTGAGAAACACCACAATTTAGAGAAAATGTGCATTTTTCTAAATTTAACTCCTTAACGACATGTCACGTACTGGTACGCGGCAGCCGTTAAGAAGAAGTATGGAGCGAGCTCACGGGCTGAGCTCACTCCATACACAGCGGGTGACGGCTGTGTTACACAGGCGACACCTGACTGCAACGGGCGGAATCAAAGAACACCTTAAATGCCGCTGTCAATCATGACCGCGGAATTTGAATTGTTAGAATCAGGGGGCGCCCCCTCAAACATGCCATTGCACGCCCCCTCATGGCACGATCGGCCGTTTACAGTGGGTGTTATGGCAGCCTGGGGGCCTAATAAAGGCCCCCAGGTCTGCCATCTTTTTATACTCCTTTGAAGCCCTGCCATTAGTATTGCAGTATATCATGCAAGGGATCCAACGATCGCTGCTTCAAGTCCCCTAGGGGGGACTAGTCCTAAAAATCTTTGTTTTTTACTTTTTTTTTATGTTCCAACTAAAATGTAACATTAAAAGTTCAAAAAACACCCCTTTTCCCATTTTTTTTTCCCCCTAAAGCAATGTTAAAAAAAATAAAAGTTAACATAACTGGTATTGCCACATCCGTAAAAGTCTGATCTATCACAATAAAGCTTTATTTAACCCGCTCTGTGAATGCCGTAAAAAAATTATATATAAAACACGCAAATTGCTATTTTTGGTCACCTTAGCTCTCCAGAAAAAAGGAATTTAAAGTGATCAAAAAGTTGCATGTACCCCAAAATGGTATCCGTGAAAACTACAGCTCGCCCGCAAAATTTAAGCCCTCACACTTTTATATTGATGGAAAAATAGAATCGTTATGGCCCTCAGATATGGCGACTTTTTTTTTGTTTTTAGCAAATAGTTTTATTTTTTTAAAAGTGGTATAACATAAAACAAAACATATACATTTGGTATCGCCGTAATCGTATCAACCTGTAGAATAAGGTGAATATGTAGTTTTTTACCGCCTGATGGACAGTGTAAAAACAAAACCCCCTCAAAAAAATGGTGTAATCGCAGTTTTTTGCCCATTTCACCCCCACAAATAATTATTTTCAGTTTCCCAGTACATTATGCGGTACAATAAATGGTCCCATGAAAAACTACAACTTGTCCCGCACAACCCCTCATCATACTGCTATGTCGAAGAAGAAATAGAAAAGTTATGGCTTTTGGAAGGCGGGGAGGAAAAACGAAAATGAAAAACTCATTGGCCTGGTCTTAAGGGGTTAAATGTATCTGCTTGAAAGGCTGATAGTTATACCACACAAAATAGTTACTAGTTAACGTTTCCCACATTTCTACTTTGTTTGCATCGTATTTTGAACGTCCTTTTATTTTTCTAGGACGTTACAAGGATTAGAACTTTAGCAGTAAATTCTCACATTTTCAATAAAAATTCCAAAAAGCTATTTTTTCATGGACCAGTTCGTCTGAAGTGGTTTTGAGGGCCCTATATATTAGAGAGCCCCCATAAATCACCCCATTTTAAAAACTGCACCCTCAAAGTATTCAAAACAGCATTTAGAAAGTTTCTTAACCCTTTAGGCGTTTCACAAGAATTAAAGCAAAGTAGAGGTAAAATTTACAAATTACATTTTTTTTGCAGAAATTCATTTTAAATTAATTTTTTTCTGTAACACAGAAGGTTTTACAAGAGTTACGCAACTCAATATTTATTGCCCAGATTCTGCAGTTTTTAGAAATATCCCACATGTGGCCCTTGTATGCTAATGGACTGAAACACTGACCTTAGAAGCAAAGGAGCACCTAGTGGATTTTGGGGCCTTCTGTTTATTAGATTATATTTTAGGCACCATGTCCGTTTTGAATAAGGCCTCATGCACACGACCGTAGCCGTGTGCACGCCGTGATTTTCGGGTCGGCCGGCTGCGGACTGTCATACGCGGGCCGCCCGCAAATCGTAGGACATGCACATGGCCGCCGTCATAGTTTTCAATGAGCCCGGACCGCAGAAGATGTCCGTAATAGGACATGCGGTGCGGTATTTCTGCGGTGCGGGTTCCCGGGCCATGCACGGACCGTAAAAACTACGGTCGTGTGCATGGCCCCATAGAAAAGAATGGGGCCGCAATTCTCCCGTGGATTTTCGGGGGAATTGCGGCCGCAAAAACATGTTCGTGTGCATGGGGCCTTAGTCTTGTGATGCCAAAGTGAGTATGTAGTGAGGGTGTAGTGAGCATTTTGAACCCACAAGTGTTTCATAGATTTTACTAGAATTTAGATTTACTAGAATTTGGACGTGAAAATAAAAATGTTTACATTTTTCCAATAAGATTACGTTTTTAGCTAAAACAAAAAATCTATTTCCACAAGGAATAAAGAAGAAAAATCCCCCAAACATTTGTAAAGCAACTTCTCCAGAGTATGTAAATACCCAAAATGTGGTCATAAACTTCTGTTTGGGCACACGGCAGTGCTTAGAAGGGAAGGCGTACCATTTTGACTTTTGGAGCGCAGATTTTGCTGCAGTGGTTTCTTGGCACCATGTCACATTTGCAAAGCCCCTGAGGTACCAGTACAGTGGAAACTACCCAAAAGTGACTCCATTTAGCAAACTACACCCCTTGAGGAATTCATCTAGGGGTGTATTGAGCATTTTGACCCCACAGGTATTTCATAATTGTAATTAGAATTGGGCAGTGAAAATAAAAAATATATATTTTTTCAATATAATGCAGCTTTAGCTCAAGAGTTTTCATTTTCTCAACAAATAAAGGAAAAAAAGAACCCCAACATTTGTAAAGCAACTTCTCCAGTGTACGGAAATACCTAAAATGTGGTCATAAACTGCTGTTTGGGCACACGGCAGAGCTTAGAAGGGAAGGCACGCTATTTGGCTTTTGGGGTGCAGATTTTGCTGGATTTCTGGGTGCTATGTCGCATTTGCAAAGCCCCTGTGGGACAAACAGTGGAAACCATCCAGAAGTGACCCCATTTTGGAATCTACACCCCTCAAGGTATTCACCTAGGGGTGTAGTGAGCATGTTAACCCCACAGGTGTTTTCCAGAAATTAGTGAAAATGGTATGTTTTTCCATAGATATGCCAATATGTGGTGCCCAACTTGCGCCACCATAACAAGACAGCTCTCTAATCTTGCTGTGTTTCCCGGTTTTAGAAACGCCCTGCAAGTGACCCTAATCTTTTGCCTGGACGATCGACAGGGCTCAGGATTGAAAGAGTACCATGTAAAATTGAGGCCTAATTTGGCGACTTACAAAGTATTGGTTCACAATTGCAGAGGTTCTGATGGGAAATAAAAGAAACCCCTGAGAAGTGACCCTATTTTGGAAACTACACCCCTCAAGGCATTTATTAAGGGGTGTAGTGAGCATTTTCACCCCACAGGTCTTTTCAATAAATAAATGCGCTGCGGGTGGTGCAAAGTATGAATAGCAATTTTTCCCTAGATATGCCAATTCAGTGGCAAATATGTTGTGCCAAGCTTGTGCCACTGGAGACACACACCCCAAATATTGTTAAAAGGGTTCTTTCTGGTTTGGCGATTCCATATATGTGGAAGTAAACTGCTGTTTGGGCACGCTGTAGGGGTCAGAAGGGAGGGAGCGCCATTTTATAATGTGGGGGGCATATGTAATCTGTGTGGAGTACATCAGGGGCATAGTCAGATGGCATAATAATGGGGTAAGATAATCCATAGATGTGTGTTACGCTGTGAAGCAATCCTTGCACAGGCCAGTGTCGCACTGATAAACTATGTCCTTTCTTATCCCCCTTTTGGTACACTCTCCGCACCTTTGCAGTTTGGGGAATTTTGCTGGGAAGTGTTGTCCTGGTATAATACGGGCACCCTCGCTTCCAGCAGATATGTTTGAGTCATACCCTGCCTGGTTCCCTAATTTTAGTACCTTGATAAATCGCCTTGTGAAACAGAAGAAATTATCTGCTCGGGCTGCACTACTGCATTTTTTTCTTCCCTGACTTATTGGAGCCTTCACTTATTTTATTTTTTTCATAGCCGTAGTGGTATGAGGGCTGTGTTTTTGCGGGACGAGCTGTAGTTATTATTTGTACCATTTTGGGGTACATGCGACTTTTTGATCACTTTTTATCCTTTTTTTTAAGAGGCAAGGTGATAAAAAAACAGCAATTCTGGCATAGTTATTTAGTTTTCTTTTATACATCATTCACCATGCGTTATAATTTACATGTTAACTTTACTCTGCGGGTCAGTACGATTCTGGCGAAACCAAATTTCTAACACTTTATTATGTTTTACAATTTTTTGCACATTAAAATTACTTTTGTAAGAAGAATGTATTTATTCTGTCACCACGTTGCATGAGCCATATCTTTTTAATTTTTTCGTCTACGGAGTTGTATAAGGACTTGTTTTTTGCGAGACGAGCTATAGGTACCATTTTTGGATACATGCGACTTTTGGATCACTTTTTATTTACATTTTTGAAAGATATAGTGATCAAAAAACAGTACTTCTGGCAGTGTTTTTTAGTTTTGTTTTTTACGGCGTTCACTGTGCGGGATAAATAGAATAATATTTTTAGCGTTCAGGTCATTACGGATGTGGCAATACCAAATACGTATGGTTTATTTATTTTTCTCAATGACTATATGGGAAAAAGGGCGATTGTGTTTTTATTTTATTACTTGAAACTTTGATTTTTATTTTTTACAACTTTTTTATTTTTACCTTTTTTTTATACTTTTTATTTTTTAGTCCCACTAAGGGACTTGAAGGTCCAACTGTTTGATGTTCCAATACATTGCACTACTGTAAAAGGGGGTGGAGTAATAGCGGGGTTCACCGGCTAGTGTTGCCCACTAGTACTACCTCCTTTATATCAGGGTCACTAGGGTTATGCCTAGTTCCCCTACCTTTATTTTATACTAACGTCAATCTGATTGCTTTGCTACTAAGTGGATATGACCATATAGTAGTAATACATTTAATATTTATTAATACAAAATAATCGCACCTAGATGAAATACACCAAACACAGTAAATAATCACCGTATAGTATCCGTGTATCCCAATACACATAATAACTTAATATCCAAAAAAGAGAACGTGAAGCAGCACTCAAATAAAGTGAATTTATTCATCCAACATGGAACCACGTAGTTTTACCTCCTCTATGAAGGCACTTGAAAATGCCTTCATAGAGGAGGTGAAACGTTGTGGTTCCATGTTGCATGAATAAATTCACTTCATTTGAGTGCTGCTTCACGTTCTCTTTTTTGGATATCTAACACATAAGGAGAGGTCTCGCCTTATTTTTGAAGCTTTGCACCAGCCTAGTCAGGCATTTGTTCACAGTGCTGCTCCAATCCTTTGCTTTTTTCCATAATAACTTAATATGTATTGAATACACTAACACTTCACGTGGTACAGTATAAATAAGGTATTACAAATACTAATCTATACCACCACCCACTTACCTAAACAAACATATAAGTTACGTTACAATATACACACGCTCACTATTTCTGTCCTGCTCCCTACTAAATATAACTGTCCCTGTATAATCAGGGTTAACACGGGATGTGGAAGATAAAGGTTTACAAGAGAATAGTCAGGTAAAGGGTTAACAATGGGAATGTGCAGGCAGGTGGGAAAGGGTTTACAAGGGATGTGTACCAGGGGATGTGCAGGTAGGTAAAGGGTTAACAATGCGAATGTACAGGCAGGTGGAAAAGGGTTAACAAGGGATGTGTACCAGGAGATGCAATGTGCAGGTAGGTAAAGGGTTAACCGGGAGATGTCAGGCAGATACTGAAGGGCTAACTCAGGGTCACCAGCTCGTTGTGTAGGGGGTGGGGGAGAAGCAAGGGTTAAACAAGGGAAATGCTGTAGTGTAGAGGAGAGAGGGTTTTGGTTTTTTTAAACTCTTTTTATTGAAAAGTAAACAAAGTTTCACAGTACGGACTCAAAAAAGTGAGTGGACAACAATGTCCTATAAATTTATGACAAAGCACTCGCAGGTGCTGAAAATATAATTACAGTATTTTCACATATTACAAACCGTACCATGTGAACAATGGTACCAGAGACATGAAACGTAACAATCTGAGCATACATATCAAAAGACTTTTACAAGTGTGTATTTATGCAAGAGGCCCGGGACACCCACTACCACCATAACAATCCACAATTATCATCCCCCCCCCCCCCTCCACGAGCGCGTTCACTGCCAGCCCCTGCTCTCTGGAGGAATAATTAGTGTCTGAAGATCCGCACCACAAGTCCCAAATTTTATGAAATTTGTCAGGGCGATTTCTGTTTTGAATGTGACACATTCATACGATACCGTTGAGTTAACCATATTTTTCCAAACTGTAGGAGGTCGCCTATTCATCCATCGCATTGAGATACCTTTACGAGCTAAAAATAGTCTCTTGTATAAAGATTCTGGTATAATATGGCCACTGTTCTTCCTCCATTATGCCAAACAAACAAAGTTCTGGAGAGCTGACAATAAGGGAAGGTAATATCAAGTTAAGGAATCCAACAACTTCCGCCCAATATCCTTTGACGTGAGGACACATCCACACCATATGCCAAAAATCTGCAGAAGCGTAAGAACATTTAGGGCAGGAAGGTTCAGATATACAATTCATTTTAAATAATCGTACAGGTGTCAGGTAGGCTTGATGGATATAGTATAACTGAATGAGCTTATTGTTGGCCGCCGGCGACACATGTAGGTGAGATTGTAATAAGTCCACAATACTCTCTTCAGTAACTGATGGTATCAGTTGGGACCATTTAGAAGTAGTTGGCAGCGGGGCTGCTGAAGCCTTTTTGTCAAGTAGGTGAGCATAGATGGTAGAGATCAGCCCCTTAGGTCCTTGAGATCTGACCACCCCAATGAGAGGATACGAGGAGATGGGCTGGCGAGGTTTCCCGCAAACTGTAGAAAGTAGATGGCGCAATTGTAGGTATTTGAAGAAGTGTTGTCTCGGAATGTGAAATCTTTCCTGCATTTGTTCGAAGGATAGGAAGACATCGTTATCATAGACATTGTCAAGCACCTGTATACCCGCAGCTATCCAATACGCTGCATCCGGGTAGGTGTATAATGATCCCAAGGTACATTGTGCCATAATGAAGTTTCCGCACATATTGTAGATGAACCGGAGATGCCCACAGCCACGTTCCACGCTCCCCTGGCCGATCGACAAATAGGCAGCAAAGAGGTCCCAGGAACCCCATGGTGAAACAAGACAGGCCATAATGATTCATGTGTGGAGTATTCCAGTAATATTCCCTCAGTTCCAGGGGGTCGACTTGCTTGTGTCCAGGGGCCAAAATATTTGAGTTGGCCAGCTAAATAGTATAGGTAAATATCTGGAAGAGCAATACCAGCCATTTCTTTTGGGCGTTGCAATTTTTGTAAGGCCAGTTTAGATCTAGAGCGTCCCCATATAAAGGATATGATTGAGTCCAATTGTTTGAAGAAGGACTTAAGGATAGGAGTGAAGACATGTTGCAGAACATACAGACTCTTCGGAACTATCACCATTTTTATCAAATTGATTTGGCCCATGAATGATAAGGGAAGGGCTGCCCACACCTTGAATTTTTCTCTAAAGATGGCCAAAAGAGGGTGAACATTGAGTGGAAGGGAGAGTGTCGCTCTCCCAGCAATATGCAGTCCCAAATATTTGAAGTGTTTAACCACTGCAAGACCCTCCATCGTGGAACCCACCGGCTGGGATTCGTCCGGATGAAGATACAATAATGCCGACTTTGTCCAGTTGATACGAAGTCCGGAGTAGTCTCCAAATGTATTAATGAGGCTTATTGCCCTAGGTAGGGAATACTGTACCCTTGAGAGGAAAAGCATGATGTCGTCAGCGTATAAAGCAATACGATCTACACTTGCTGCATGTGATACACCCTGCATCTGTGTCTGATCTGATGATTATCGCCAGTGGCTCCATTGCCGTAGCAAAGAGTAAGGGAGACAGGGGGCATCCCTGTCTCGTTCCCCGGCCAAGCTCAAATGAAGCAGATGTTAATCCATTCAATGCCACATTAGCCTTCGGGTGTTTATAAATGAGCTGTATCCAGGCCACAAAGGCAGGTCCAAAGCCAAAGCAGGTAAGAATGCCAGAGAGATATGGTCATTCAACGGAGTCGAAGGCCTTAGCTGCATCCAAGGAGGCCAAGACCCAATCATTATTGTTCCGCTCCCCTATTTGTGCCACTGCTTGGACTCTCCGCAGGTTATCAGAAGTGCTTCTCCCAGGTATGAATCCCGACTGATCAGGGTGGATGAGGTCAGTGATGACCGAGTTCAACCGGTTCGCAAACACTTTCGTCAGTAACTTATAGTCGGTATTGAGCAGGGAAGTAGGTTTATACGACCCGCAGTCCAGTGGTGACTTATCCAGCTTCAGAAGCACAATTATGGTAGCATCATAGAATGAAGCGGGCACCATCCCTTTTTCAAAAGACTTATTCAGAACAGCAAGTAACTGAGGCAAGAGATGTTCTTGGTATTTCACGTACACTTCAAGCGGTATGCCATCAGGGCCAGATGACTTGCCCTTCACCATTGAGGACAATGCGTCTGTCAATTCAGTTAGTGTTATAGGAGCATCCATAAACTCTCTGTGGATCTGTCAATTTGGAAATATTTATTTCTGATAGGTAATCCCTGATGTTTTGTGGGGATGCCTGCAGTGTCGAGCTATATAGGTCCTTGTAGAAGTCCGAAAAACAACTGAGAATTTGCACATTATCATGTAGCGTAGTCCCACCGGTTGTATTGATACGTAGTATAGCAGGGGAAGCAGAGTTGCTATAGATTAGATGCGCCAAGAGGCTACTGGATTCATTGCCATGTTCGAAGTATCTCTGTTGAGAGAAAAAGGTGCAGCGTTTAGTCTTTTCATGAAGGAGATGTACGTATTCTCTGCCTTTCTGTAACCATTTTTGTTGAGTGAGTGGGGAGGGGTCCGCAATGAATGCAGCCTCCAGGTTGATGCATTCACTCTCTAGTAGCTGTTCCATCTTAGAGGACTGTCTCTTATGATAGGAAATCGAGGACTGCAAACATCCACGTAAGTATGCCTTCAGGGCGTCCCATAGAACCGACTGGTTATCAAAGCGAAGGTTATCCGTAAAGAACATCTCCAGTTGATCTGGAACACGATTCTGTTCACTGAACACTGTGAGTCACAATGGATGTATCTTCCTAGGCCCCCCATTTACTTGAGGGAGGAGGGTAAGCTTAACCAGCATAGGTGAGTGATCCGACATTGCCCGGGGTAAGTGTGAAATCATGTCCATCATACTATACACTTTGGAGTTACTGCACATATAATCAATCCGAGGCAACGTGTTTCTCCCAGGGGTGAAGCAGGTAAACTCCCGTTTATCAGGATATCATTGTCTCCACATGTCCAACCATCCCAGCTGCGCTCCCGAGCGTACCGGCGCAGGGCTATTTAAACCCTTCCGGCTGACCCATGAGCACGCGAGTGCATACTATTGGACCTAGGTGCTTGACATCACTCATGTCCTCAAGGCCACCTTCCCGCCAGTACTCAGACTTAGGGTCTTGTGTCCACAGTTGAAACAAAACAACACAGTCCATAGAACGAAGTTGAAGCCTCACAGGCCATAGTACGAAGCCTCAAAGTCCATCAAATGAACGAAGTTCATACGAAACTTAAAAGTCAACGAACCTCAGAGTCCTTGTTCTTTCTTGCTTGGAATTCCTTCCTCTTTAGAGGCATCAACAGGTGTTTCCAGCAGCCGATCCAATTTTAACATGCCGACCCGTGTAAGGCTCCATATGCCCTCACGCGGTCAGCCTTGGAATGGCTTAGCCCTTCCTTTCGCCTCAACACACAGTTCGTTACTTTCCAGCATCTCGATTGAAGACGAAACAATATTTGTGGGCCGATATCCAGGTCACTATCATGGCAGGTTAACATCCCTGAGGAGGAGGTGATGTCTCATTACCCAGGAATCTAATTGTGGGGCGGAACATTGCCTTCCATTTAGCCTCTAACTTTCAACCCATCATCGAATGGACCATACCAGTTCTAAGGTAGAGGTGGCAATTACCTACAAGGGTGTGTGTGTACCTTACCTGTCCCTAAGGCTTCCTACACACTATCCAATCATACAAAGTGTAAAATAACCAAACATACAAAATATCCCCCCCCCAACCATACGAAAATGTACATATAGATTCATGCTCAAACAGCATCTCTCACTACTCCTCCATAAACACTTGAAAGGTACACATGTAAATGGGGTGACTACAGGCTGTAAATATATGCCCGTCTACACGTACATACACACTCACTGTGGGACGGGCATGTTCTCAATGAGTATTCCTATGTTGCGGACACATATCTACATCTATAGTACACTTTAGGTGAAGAAAGAAAAAGTACAGCAGAATATTCAAGGGCGCAAGACGTGAGGTAATTACTCCGTCACCATGTAGGTACGGTGTAAAACGGTAGAAAGTGAAATCCAATGAGGTTCAAAGATAATTTAGTTGCACATATAAAACGACGCATTTCAAGTCCAAATCGGCCTTTTCATCAGGTTCGGTACAAATTATGTTTAGGGCCAAGGTACATACTATTTTTATATACAGAGCTTAGGAGACTACCGGGTCAAGGTTACAGGTCACATTCATTATAGTAAGCGGTGTTCACAAGAGACACCAACAAAAAAATACGGTAGATTCCTCTTAGATAAATTGTAAAAATACAAATATCACAGGTTAAAGAGGCTCTGTCACCAGATTCTCAAATCCCTATCTCCTATTGCATGTGATCGGCGCTGCAATGTAGATAACAGTAACGTTTTTTGTTTTTTTTTAAAAACGTTCATTTTTGGCCAAGTTATGAGCTATTTTATATATCAGAGGGCCCGGTTGGTTCCATCTCCGCCCCATACTGCCATGGTTGTCCATCATCAAGGTCGTCATCACCATCACTGTCATGTTGTGCGGCTGCCTCGTCCCCTATCCCTTCCTGTGATTCCATCTCCAAATCCAGCTCCTCTTCAGGTCCTGTTTCCTCCTCCTCCTCCTCAACATCCATAGCCAGATGTGATCCTTCCTCCATCCTTTGCTGAATCATCGCTGTGAGCGTTTGCATATCAGCGGCATAACATCGTTCATTCCGCTAGCGTCACAGCTCACAAATCGTGTGGCCTCTTCAAAGGGCCTCAAAACGCGACATGCGTCTCTAAGCAGATGCTAGTGCCTGAGCTTGAATTTACACTGGCTCCAAACGCTGCCCGTCTGCTGCATCAGGAAATCATTCACTGCTTTCCGCTGTTCGTACAGACAGTCCAACATGTGCAGGGTGGAATTCCAGCGTGTTGGAACGTCGCAAATCAGGCTGTGTTCTGGGAGATTGTTTTGACGCTTCAAGTCCAGGAGGGCGTGCTTAAATGCATACGAACGTCTAAAGCGAACGCAAACCGTCCTGGACATGGCCAGCACACCCTTCAAACCAACATATGACTTTAAGAAGCGTGTTATGACCAGATTGATCACATGTGCCATGCAAGGAGCGTGTGTCAGGTGACCTAGACACAGTGCAGCCACAACGTTCTTCCCGTTATCAGAGACAACATTGCCCAGTGTGAGTTTCGGAGGAGACAGCCAGCGTGCGATTTCCTCCTTGATGCACAGCAGCAGCTCCTGCCCTGTGTGGCTTTTCTCGCCCAGGCTCAGCAGGTGTAAGACAGCGTTGTGGCGCTTCACCTTGCACCTATGAAAAGAGGATGGAGGAGGAGTGGAAGATACGCTGTGTCCTGTCGGGGACGGAAAGACCTCCATTGAGGAGGGCAAGGAGGAGTAGGAGGAGGATGGTAGTTGAACCAGAAAGATACAAGCGTGGAGGTGGTAATGCCTGGCATTGCTGCGGTGGTGCATCGGACTGCAAAATATTGACCCAGTGGGCCGTGAAAGACATGTACTGTCCCTGCCCATAGTTGCTGCTCCACGTGTCGACGGTGGCATGTACCCTGCTGCACACGGATAATTGCAAGGACTGGCACACCTTTTCCTCCACGTGCTTGTGCAAGGCAGGGACAGCTGTTTTGGAGAAGTAATGTTGGCTAGGTATTCGCCACCTAGGCTGAGCGCACGCCATCAATTGCTTGAAGCCGGCGGAGTCGACCAGGTGATACGGCAGCGACTGCACCACCAACAACTTAGCCAGGTGTGAATTAAGCCGCACGACAAGTGGATGACTGGGTATATATTGTTGCTTATTGGACAACGATTCCGTAATGGATAACTGACGGGACGTAGGAGGAGCACTAGATGACAGTGATGATGATGATGATGACAATGACATGGTGGATAAGGCCTGGCTACTACTTAGATGACAGGGACTCGGAGCAGCGGCAGAGGGGTCTTCATTAGATGTACATGATGATGGTGGGGCATGTCGATTGTCCCACATGGCCTTGTGATGCCGCTCCATGTGTTTTACGTAGAGCGGTAGTTGCTGCCTTGCCCACGCCTTACTTTCTGCTTGCAGATACGGCACTGTGCCATGTTTTCGTCCTCCGGGAAGGTACAGAAAAATTGCCACACGGCAGAGTACCGTAAAAAGGTAGTACCACCACCACCCGAGCTTGCCCCTTGTCTGGCAGGCTTTTTTCGGGAGCCTACACCAGCATCAGTATCGCCGTCACCGGCTCCTGAGCTGACCCTACTCCTGCAACGTTTTGCAAATTGACTTCTGCCCCTACCTCGGCTTGGCTGTTTATCACGGCCAGTGCCGCCACTACTACCCTCCTCCTCTGACGCCGTCATCACCTCGTCACCTGGTTCCCACGTCCTGTCTAAAACAACATCATCATCATAGCCCTCCTCATCATCCCCGCCACTTTTGTCACTGTGTTGTGAATGTGATGTGACATCATGGCGGGCTCCATGCCCTTCCTCATTACTGCGTCTGCCACCGCGACTACCACCACCAACACCCCCACTACCACAGCTATGCGTCTCGGACACCGCTTCCACCTCCACCACCGCCGCAACACACTCCGTTGGCTGACTCGCGGAAAACAAATCATCATCATCATCACTATGTTGTTCAGTATCTTCCTTCGCACCCGAGGAGATGTCTCTTAGGACTCTCAGGGAAGATGGCTTCCCGCTAGGAAGGGGGAGTGAAGACATAGATGATGGATTGGAAACGCTAGAAATACCTATATTACTACTGTCACTGTGCCAAGGAACTGTAGAGGATCTGGAATCCAATGAAACCTGGCTTGAAGCCAGATCGTCAGAGTCTTCCTGCTGAGCTGACCGCGAGCCAGCCAACCAGTCCACAATGGCCGTATTGTCTAAAGTAACCCGCCCACCGGAGGAGATGGACAAGTCTGGCTTGCTGCTACTACTACCAGCAGGCACATGGCTGCTGCTACTAGTGGAACTGGGCACATGTCTTGTGCCACAAATGCTGGTACTGGGTCTGGCACCAACAGATCCAACATTTGGACTGGAAGAGGACACGGCATGGGTGTTTTTTCCTCTACCCCGTCCTTTCACAACCTTTTTTTTACCAGACATTTCACTGCTGTAGTGCAGCGAGATGAATCAAAACCCGGAGGATGAGCCCCTTCTAAAAGCGTATTCACACTGACACTGGCTTGGCAAAAGGCAGTGAATGAGAATTTCTATCAGGCACGCCGTGGTGCACTCAGGGAATGCTGGGCGTTGTAATACTACTACTACTACAAAGGCTACCTGTATTGCAAGTTGGATTGTTATTTCGTTATGTTAACGGCCGGGGATGAGCCCCTTCTAAAAGTGTATTCACACTGACACTGGCTTGGCAAATGTCAATGAATGAGAATTTCTATCAGCCACGCTGTGGTGCACTCAGGGAAAGCTGGGCGTTGTAATACTACTACTACTACTACTACAAAGGCTACCTGTATTGCAAGTTGGATTGTTATTTCGTTATGTTAACGGCCGGGGATGAGCCCCTTCTAAAAGTGTATTCACACTGACACTGGCTTGGCAAATGGCAATGAATGAGAATTTCTATCAGCCACGCCGTGGTGCACTCAGGGAATGCTGGGCGTTGTAGTAGTACTACTACTACTACTACTACAAAGGCTGCCTGTATTGCAAGTTGGATTGTTATTTCGTTATGTTAACGGCCGGGGATGAGCCCCTTCTAAAAGTGTATTCACACTGACACTGGCTTGGCAAATGGCAATGAATGAGAATTTCTATCAGCCACGCCGCGGTGCACTCAGGGAATGCTGGGCGTTGTAGTACTACTACAAAGGCTGCCTGTATTGCAAGTTGGATGCAACGGGGATGAGCCCCTTATAAAAGCGTATTCACACACTGGCTGAGTAGTGAGTAGTGGATGAGCCCCTTCGATTGCTGGATTCCTGGCTTTGAGATTCCTAAAGCTTTCCCTAACTGCACAGAGATGCTATCCCTACAGCTCCTGTCTGTGAAATGGCCGCTGAGCTCCGTGCATAGACTTTTATTGCAGGCTTGAGCCCGCCCCTATGCTGCCTCCCGATTGGCTGGGAGAGCCGTTTGCAAGGCATTATGGGGTAGCCTGATGTCAGGTGATATTGTGAAATCCTCCATTTTACATCTAACATGTGGCAGGCGCCAAAATGTAGCCGGGTTCGGTCAAAACGGGTTCGGCCGAACCCGGTGAAGTTCGGATTCGCTGCGAACCGAACTTTTCACAATGTTCGGACCGAAACCGGGTTCGGTTGTCCCGGTTCGCTCATCTCTACACATGACCTCCAGCCTGGACGTCGTGTATTCAGAATCCTGACACTTCTGAATCTTTTCTGTGAGATTCCAGCAAGCCGCGTGTAATCTCGCGAGATTACGAGGTAAACGAGATTTTGTTTCCCTTGCTGGAAATCTCACAGGATTCAGAAGTGTCAGGATTCTGAATACACATGACGTCCTGGCTGGAGGTCATGTGTATTCGTTATCAGGACACTTGTGTATGTGGCTGCACATCGTTCTAGTAAGAACACTATGTGCTGTGTAAATGAATAAAGAGGAGTGCATGATGCTGATTGGTCACTGATTCGTCAGCATCATACACTTCTATTCACAACGCCCAGTTAGTAAAACAAGTAAACACGCCCAGTTAAAAACACAATACACGCCCAGTTGGACATACGAAAAAAAACACGCCCAGTTGTCCATTTCAAAGCTCATTTGCATATATAGAAAATAGCTCATAACTTGGCCAAAAATGAACGTTTTAAAAAAAACAAACAAAAAAAAAACGTTACTGTTATCTACATTGCAGCGCCGATCACATGAAATAGGAGATAGGGATTTTAGAATCTGGTGACAGAACCTCTTTAAAATAATTATATGGACATACACCATATGCAATGTTTTTAAAAATATATATAAATGTGTTTTTTTTAAAAAAAAAGTATATTTGTTGTATTTTAAAATCTTAATAATTATATAGATGCCTATAGCACAAGCAACGGGTTCACTATTTTCACTGAGGTTAGATGGGTGTTGTGAATAGATTATAAGATTTTCTATCAATTGAAAGACTTAGGCCCAGTTGACATGTTCTTTGATGCGGAAACCGTGTCGGAAAACGCGTAAAAAAACGGCCGAAAATTTCTCCCATTGATTTCAATGGGAGGCAGTTTTTTTTTCCCTATTTTCCACCTCCAAAACCCTATTGGAATGGCAGACATAAAAAAAAAAGCGTCTCGAGCTGGCGAGTTGTTGTTTGACGCGTAATTTTGTCAAATAACGCTCGCGTTATTTCCGCCTAAGACAGCTAAGCCCAGCCCAAAAAAGGGGCTGGCATTTCTGCTGCTTAGCTGGAGGCTGACATTATTTTCCTAGAAAGAAACAAGGAAGAACTCCCCTGGGGAAAGAACCTGAAATCATCTACAGACCTCTATCCAAATTTTAAAAAAAAGTAAGTACATTACTGCTCTCATCTGCCATACATGTGCAAATGTGTATATATATATATATATAATTTTTTATTTTTTTTTCTCTTCAGTTCATTTGACTAATTATTTTTTTTAACTTTTACATTTCAGGAACAGAAATGTCAGAAGAGGTGTACCATCGCATGGACATCAATGTTGGAAAACTGATTAATGAAGTGAGTATACAATGATTTTTTTCATGTAGCGGCCTGTTCACATCAGCGTTGTGCTTCCGTTGAGGGGTTCAGTCCGTGTGACCCCCTCAACGGAAAGGCAAACGTAATCTATAGGTTACGTTTGCATCACCGTTTATTTTAATGATGATCGATCTGTTGATAATGGTTTCCGTTTGTTTCTGTTCTGCAATGGTTCCGTAGTTTTGATGGAAGTAATATCGTAGTCGACGGAACCCCTGCCCAACGGAGACAAGCGGAAACCATTTGCACCCGATCCGTCAACATTGAAATCAATGGTGATGCAAACACAAACCTATAGCTTACGTTTGTTTCAGTTTGGACTCCGTTCATGGGTGCTCCATTCATGAATGGAGCCCATAGTGAGATGTGAACGAAGCCTAATGTATGCTTTTTTGTAAGGATTGCTTTTACATTTTTTTGTGAATTTTAGTCCATGTTCACACTGGGCGGGTACGCCTAGTATAATGTACACCGCATATCTGCCTTGGCAGCCCCAGGGAATGCCAGCAGAAATGTAATTCTTTTAAATTAGGGCCTGTTCACATCAGCGTTGGCTTTCCGTTGAGGGGTTCCGGAGGAAGTTTCTGCCGAAACGGTGACAAACGTAATCCATTAGCAATGTTTCCATCACCATTGATATCAATGGTGATGCAAACGGAAGCTAAGGTATTCTGTTGAGGGGTTCACCCGACAGAAACCTCCAACGGAACCCCTCAACGGAAAGCCAACGCTGATGTGAACAGGCCCTTACCTGTGCGGACAGGGTGGATACACTGTGTTCACACTAGTGTTGTCCTTCCGTTGAGGGGTCCCAACGGAGGTTTCCGTATCCCCTCAATGGAAAGGCAAACTGAAACCTACGCTGAAGCTTTCCTCACCATTTAACTCCATGGTTTCGGAAACCTAGCTGTATGGTTTCTGTCTGTCGTCATTGTGACTTTTTCACAGAATCACTAGCCCATTTTGAACTAGGTTTCCATCACCTAATTTGGCCCTTATCGGCAGCGTATGCGTCCTGTGTGAACATACGTTTTTAGTGGATTTTAAGAAGCGTGTGGATGAGATTTTAAATCACATCCACTCTGCTTCTACTGTACGCTGCAGATTTTCCACTATGAAATACGTTTCATCTGAACATACCCTGTGGCGGATCATAAAGTGTGTGCATGACTATGTAAGTTCAGTTAATAAACTGACCTTTCAAATGTATTTTATTACAGGTCCAGTCACATCCCTGCCTATGGGACAAAGGCATGGCCGGGTACAGTGACCGTAATCTGCGGGAAGATACATGGCTTGAAATATGTAAGGCACTGTACCCGGCCTGGACTAGCCTCTCACCAGTCGAAAAAATGCGTAACGGTGAGTTTGTTTTTGTTTTCTTCATTTTAACTTTTTTCCTCCGTTTTTTTTTTTTTTTTTAAACTATTTGAAAAACGAACTTCAATTTTGTCTTTGCAGAGGAAGATTTGAAAAAAAGGTGGAAAAGCGTGCGGGACCGCTTCATGAAAGAGGTGCGGAAGGCTGAGAGGTGTGGGGGCGTTCCATCTAAAAGACCCAAGGTCCCTCACCATGATAAGCTGCTGTTCATCTTGCCTAGCAGTGGACAACGGCCGTAAGTATTGATGCCTATGTTTGAATTTTCAAAAATAATTTTACTATGTACTTAATGTTTCATTTTTTTTCACAGAACTCAAGGCAATTATCAAGAGCCAGAGACCCCTGCCACCCAAGATGAACAGCAGCAGATGGAGAGGGAACCCACTCCTTCTACATCCACCCATTATGAAACGGAGGGGGAAGATCAGCTGGCGGGACACTTGGTGGCCACAGACAATCCACTGGGGGAGGACACACCTGTCTCCTCACCATTGTCTGCCTCACATACTCATGCCCCCCCTGTGGTCACCCAGGTCATTGATCCCGCCCCCCCTACCTGCACCTCTGCCACGTGGGGGCGTAGAAGGACCCCCCGGGTAATGAACAGGCAATTGGATGTGAAGAGTGAGGCCAGGTTCCTTATCCGGAGTGTGGACGGCGACGACAAATTTGATTTCTTTGGGTACGCGTTGGCATCTTCCTGTCGCCAGATGCCAACGGTAAGGCAAGACAACTTTATGTCATACTGTCACGCCGTGGCGGCAGACTTCTCTAACGCCCCCGCCCTCCCGGAACTGTGCGTGCTTCTCCTCCAGTTCCGGCAGGCTGTACAGCTCCATCAGGCCCAACTTTCTGGCTCTGTCTCCACCGCCACCCAGAGCCAACCACTTACCACTCCTGCCCCTTACCCCGCTCCTCCCCTGCCAACTGCTTTTGCCCAATTTTTTCATTCCTTTTTCCCATACCACCCTACCAGCAGTGGGCCACAGCTTACTGGCTCAACCCCCCGTTAGGGGTAAATTATGGTGGGCGGGTAATAAGGGATCCGTTGATTGTTGATTTTTTTTTTTTTTTTTGTAATAAATTATTTTTTTATAATTTATGTACATTGTGTGTTTTTTTTTTTCTCGTTAATTTTCTTAGGGTTTTTCCACGAGAGACATTTATGACACATCCACAGGATATGTCATAAATGTCAGGTGGGGGTCCCAGAGCTGGGACCCAAATCTATCTGTCTGCAGAACGGGACCCCCTAAACCCCATTCAGCTGCTGTGTGTTGCGGCTGAATGAGGTTAATTTTCGTCTATGAAAAAGGTTATATGGTCGTGAGTTACGTAAGCAACGTAACTCCCTGAGCTACTCTGTTTACATAAGTCTCATAGAAGTTAATGGCAGTTACGGAAACAGCGTAACTCGCATGCTACGCTGTTTCTGTAACTGCCATTCACTACTATTGGAGTTACAAAACTGCTTAGCTCAGCTCGTTACGCTGTTTACGTAATGCACGACCATACAACCTTTTTCATTGTTGGAAAACACCTCATTCAGCGGCTGAACAGGGTTTAAGGGCCCCGTTCTGGAAATAGGTGCGGGTCCCAGAGGTGGGACCCGCATCTATCTGACATTTATAACATATCTAGTGGATATGTCATAAATGTCCCATTTAGTTTGCTTAGCTTTACTGATTGGTGGGGTGCAGCGATGGCATCACACCGGCCGGAGCAGGGATCCTGTCTCTGCGCGTGATAAAGAATGCATTACAAACAAGGCCTCTAGTCTATGGCAGAGCAGGGAGATTCCTCCCTGCTATGCCATACTGTTCAATAGGTTCTCTGTCCAAGGATGCAGATACTATTCAATATAGTGTGACCACTGCTGCAACAGCCATATCAGCTGCTAGTAGTCTCCGGGCTTGGGGGGGGGGGGGGGTGGCCCCTGTGCTGGTGGGCGGCAGAGGCACCCTCATGCCGTGTTCCCCTTAGCATCTGATATGGTTGCTACTGTGCTAGTTACAACCCCGCTAACGACCTGGATGCCGTGGATGCTATAAATCATGCCATCTAGTTGTTAAATGGACAGGATCATAGTTCTCTCTGTTCACATTTTTGTACAGTTGCAACTACAAAAAATAAAACCTCTCGCCATCGTAGTTCTGCGTACAGATGTCCAATGTGTCCCTTCTGTGGCCGCAGTTCATTAATGGGGTGTACCCAATAACGACAGTGCCGTTCTCTCCGTTGTTTTTCCTCCTGTGAAAAATAAAGTGTTGAACAGGAATGAATGCTTTGGCTAAATTTGGCTAATAGAGGGTAGAAAAAGTGTTGGTCAAAACTTACCTGATGCAACCAACGCTGACGCACAACGTTGATCACCACCTTCATGAGGAGGTGCATCTCACGCCTCCTCACCTTTTATTCTTGGCTGTGGTAAGGCCACACTGCTGCGCTGTTCTGGATTTTGGTCCATCTTTATTTTTATAGCAGATTCTCCTTCCTCTAGCACTACTGTACATAAAATGGTGTCTAGGAGGAGGATGGGTGGAGTTTTCATAGCACTCTTGGGAAGTACAACCTACTAGAGGGATGTCTTCAAAAACTGCGTCGATTGCAAAAAATAAACGCTTACAAAAAACGGAGTTGATTTTACAGGCGGAATTTACGCCTCAAAAAAAAAACTCTGTGTGAACCCAGCCTAACAAGATTATATAAATATATGGTCGTCATGGTGATATGGCGCTAGGGAACTACGGAAGCCTCAAATCAAAACGATGTTAGTGCCGGCATCAATGACAATGAATGCCGCATTTGGATGACTGAAGAAAATGAAGAACGGACCAAAGGAAAGGGAATATTTCCTATTGTGGAAAACTCCAGGGGTAAGTATGGATTAGATATAAAGTGCAAGATGCACATATAGAGTTTACTTAAAGGGAATGTGTTGCCAGAAAAACATGTTTTGTTTTTTTTAATTAAACATTTAGTGTGTAGGTGATTAAACATTGTTCTAATTTTTTTTATTTTTTTCACGAGTCAGGAAATATTAATTCTAATTTATAATATTTCCCATTGCTGGTCACTAGATGGAGCTATTCCCAAAATTGCAGCATTGCAAAATTGGGTAAAAAGCCCTCGCTCTAGTGAGCTCTCAGCATCCCCCCCTCCTTTATCCTGGCTAGTGCCGGGATAAACGAGGGGTTTGAACGGTCTAACCTCCTACACTGTGTGTCGCCATTTTTTGAGCTAACACACAGTGTAGTAGGTTTACATACAGTAGTAAACGTACACAAACACGAACATACATTGAAATCTCTTACCTGCTCCTGCAGCCGCGGCTCCCTCCGGCCCGGTCCAAGTGCACAAGTCCGGAAGCCGCGACCGGAAGTAGTAATATTACTGTCCGGCCGCGACTTCCGGTCCACAGGAAAATGGCGCCGGACGGCGCCAATTTCAAATTGGACTGTGTGGGAGCGGCGCATGCGCAGTTCCCACACAGACGCCGTACACAGAAGTGGATGGGACGGGACCCGTTCGCAGTCCCTATGGGACTGTGGCTGCCGTATTCCATGTCTGTATGTGTCGTTAATCGACACATACAGAAATGGAACAAAAAATGGCAGCCCCCATAGGGAAGAAAAAGTGTAAAAATAAGAAAAAGTAAAACACAAACACACAAATAAATATAAACGTTTTTAATAAAGCACTAACATCTTTAACATATTAAAAAAAAAATTGTGATGACACTGTTCCTTTAATCACATAAATGGCCCTGTGATTTTATTAAGTATCTGATCTCGATGTGTAGCATAGTAACTATAGTTACTACAATTGAAGCTATAATAATTGTTCTATACTCGTTATGGAATCTGATGAAACTCAAAATCTCTGAATAGAAAGCGAGAGGTATAGTTTTTAGGAGTGTTCTTTTTTTTTTTTTTTTTCTATGCATACATGTACATATACAAAAGGATTTCCATATGTACACACACACACACACACACACACACACACACACACACACACACACACACACACACACACACACATACATATATATATATATACACACATACACACTACCGTTCAAAAGTTTAGGGTCACTTAGAAATTTCCTTATTTTTGAAAGAAAAGCACAGTTTTTTTCAATGAAGATAAGATTAAATTAATCAGAAATACACTCTATACATTGTTAATGCGCTAAATGACAATTCTAGCTGCAAACGTCTGGTTTTTAATGCAATATCTACATAGGTGTATAGAGGCCCATTTCCAGCAACCATCACTCCAGTGTTCTAATGGTACATTGTGTTTGCTAACTGTGTTAGAAGGCTAATGGATAATTAGAAAACACTTGAAAACCCTTGTGCAATTATGTTAGCACTGCTGTAAACAGTTTTGCTGTTTAGAGGAGCTATAAAACTGACCTTCCTTTGAGCTAGTTGAGAATCTGGAGCATTACATTTGTGGGTTCGATTAAACTCTCACAATGGCTAGAAAAAGAGAGCTTTCATGTGAAACTCGACAGTCTATTCTTGTTCTTAGAAATGAAGGCTATTCCATGTGAGAAATTGCCAAGAAACTGAAGATTTCCTACAACGGTGTGTACTACTCCCTTCAGAGGACAGCACAAACAGGCTCTAACCAGAGTAGAAAGAGTAGTGGGAGGCCCCGCTGCACAACTAAGCAACAAGACAAGTACATTAGAGTCTCTAGTTTGAGAAATAGACGCCTCACAGGTCCTCAACTGGCAGCTTAATTAAATAGTACCCGCAAAACGCCAGTGTCAACGTCTACAGTGAAGAGGCGACTCCGGGATGCTGGCCTTCAGGGCAGAGTGGCAAAGAAAAAGCCATATCTGAGACTGGCTAATAAAAGGAAAAGATTAATATGGGCAAAAGCACACATACATTGGACAGAGGAAGACTGGAAAAAAGTTATGGACAGACGAATCGAAGTTTGAGGTGTTTGGATCACACAGAAGAACATTTGTGAGATGCAGAACAACTGAAAAGATGCTGGAAGAGTGCCTGACGCCATCTGTCAAGCATGGGGGAGGTAATGTGATGGTCTGGGATTGCTTTGGTGCTGGTAAAGTGGGAGATTTGTACAAGGTAAAAGGGATTTTGAATAAGGAAGGCTATCACTCCATTTTGCAACGCCATGCCATACCCTGTGGACAGCGCTTGATTGGAGCCAATTTCATCCTACAACAGGACAATGACCCAAAGCACACCTCCAAATTATGCAAGAACTATTTAGGGAAGAAGCAGGCAGCTGGTATTCTATCTGTAATGGAGTGGCCAGCGCAGTCAACAGATCTCAACCCCATAGAGCTGTTGTGGGAGCAGCTTGACCGTATGGTACGCAAGAAGTGCCCATCAAGCCAATCCAACTTGTGGGAGGGCCTTCTGGAAGCATGGGGTGAAATTTGTCCTGATTACCTCAGCAAATTAACAGCTAGAATACCAAAGGTCTGCAATGCTGTAATTGCTGCAAAGGGAGCATTCTTTGACGAAAGCAAAGTTTGAAGGAGAAAATTATTATTTGAAATAAAAATCATTATTTCTAACCTTGTCAGTCTTGACTATATTTTCTAGCCATTTTGCAACTCATTTGATAAATATAAGTGTGAGTTTTCATGGAAAACACAAAATTGTCTGGGTGACCCCAAACTTGAACTGTCAGAAGAAATGCCTCCCAATCTGACCCCCTTAGACTTTTTTATCTTTTGGGTCATATGAAGGCAATTGTCTATGCTGTGAAGATACGAGATGTGCAGCAACTGAAACTGCGGATACTGGAAGCCTGTGCTAGCATTTCTTCTGCGTTGATGCTATCAGTGTGTGAAGAGTGGGAGAAGAGGGTTGCATTGACAATCCAACACAATGGGCAGCACTTTGAACACATTTTATAAGTGGTCAGAAACTTGTAAATAACTAATGAAAGAATAAAGTAACGTTAAAACCAAGCACACCATTGTTTTTCTTTTGAAATTCTCGATAAGTTTGATGTGTCACATGACCCTCTTCCCATTGAAAAAACTAAAGTTGGATACAAAATGGCCGACTTCAAAATGGCCGCCATGGTCAACACCCAGCTTGAAAAGTTTCCCCCCTCCCATATACTAATGTGCCACAAACAGAAATTTAATATCACCAACCATTCCCATTTTATTTAGGTGTATCCATATAAATGGCCCACCCTGTATGTATGTATGTATGTATGTATGTATATATATATATATATATATATATATATATATATATATAATTTCCTATAGTTATGAAATAGTCCATTTCAGTACTTTAAAAGAAATAGTGACTACTTGTCAATTAAATGATAGATTGTATTATATGTACACTTTGAAAGTTTTTGTACGACCCATTGATTCAGATTTACACTTTACAAATATATACACACACACAATAAACAATTCCGGATCGCAGGGCTGTATCGTTATGTCCTTAACCCCTTAATGACAAGCCTATTTTAAACCTTAAAGGAACAGTGTCACCAAATTTTTTTTCATATCAGTTTTATGTTTAGGGTTTTATTAAAAACGTTTATATTTATTTGTGTGTTACTGTTTTCTATTTTTACACTTTTTCTTCCCTATGGGGGCTGCCTTTTTTTTTTCAATTTCTGTATGTGTCGATTAACGACACATACAGACATGGAATACGGCAGCTCCAGTCCCATAGGGACTGCGAACGGGGCCCGTTCCATCCACTATGGTGTACGCCGTGTGTGTGGGAACGGCGCATGCGCCGCTCCCACACAGTCCAATTTGAAATGCGTGCCGTCCGGCACCATTTTCCTGTGGACCGGAAGTCGCGGCCGGACAGTAAGATTTCTACTTCCGGTCGCGGCTTCCGGACTTGTGCACATGGAGCAGCGGACGGACCGGAGGGAGCGGCGGCGACTGGAGCAGGTAAGTGATTTCTATGTATGTTCGTGTTTCAGTGTGTGTTTACTAGTGTATGTAAACCTTCTACACTGTGTGTTAGCTCAAAAAATGGCGACACACAGTGTAGGAGTTTAGACCGTTCAAACCCCTCGTTTCTCCCGGCACTAGCCAGGATAAAGGAGGGGGGGATTCTGAGAGCTCACTAGAGCGAGGGATTTTTTCCCAATTTTGCAGCATAAAGTAATGTGGTTGCTTTACCACATGCAATGCTGCAATTTTGGGAATTGATCCATCTAGTGACCAGTGCTGGGAAATATTATAAATTGAATCCAATTTATAATATTTCCTGACTCGTGAAAAAAATAAAAAAAATTAGAACAATGTTTAATCACCTACACACTAATTGTTTAACTAAAAAAAAAAAAACATGTTTTGCTGGCAACACATTCCCTTTAATGACCAAGCCATTTTTTACGTTTTTCCGTCTTCGCATTACAAGAGCTATAACTTTTTTATTTTTGCGTCGACATAGCTGTATAAGGTCTTGTTTTTTGCGGGGCAAGTTGTATTTTTTTATAGCACCATTTTGAGGTACATATTATTTATTGATTAACTTTTATTAACTTTTTTTTGGGGGGGAATAGAAAAAAACCTGAAATTTCGCCACTCTTTTTTGCGTCTTAAATCTACGCCGTTTACCGTGTGATATAAGTAACAAAATAACTTTATTTAGCAGGTTGTTACGATTGCAACGATACCAAATTTGCATAGTTTTTGTATGTTTTACTACTTTTACACAGTAAAAACGCTTTTTTTTCAAAATTATTTGTTTTTGTTTCTCCATATTTGAAGAGCCATAAGTTTTTTATTGTTCCGCCAATGCAGTTGTGTGAGGGCTTTTTTTATGCGGGAAGACTTGTTGTTTTTATTGGTACCATTTTGGAGTAGATGCGACTTTTTGATCACTTTTTATCACATTTTTTTTCAAGTCAGGATTCACAGAAAACAGCAATTTTTCCATAGTTTTTTATAAAAATTTTTACGGTGTTCACCGTGTGGGTTAAATAATGTAATACATTTATAGTCGGGGTCGTTACGGACGCGGCGATACCAAATATGTGTAACTTTTTTTTACTTTATTTTGTTTTTTTAATAGTAAAGCATTTTGTAAGGGGAAAAGGTGGGTTTTTTATTTTTCACATTTTTTTAAAATTAACTTAATTAAACTTTTTGTTACTTTTTTACTAGTCCCACTAGGGGACTTTAATTTGCGATTCTGCGATCGCTATTATAATACACTGCAATACTTTTGTATTGCAGTGTATTACTGCCTGTCCGTTTAAAATGAACAGGCATCTGCTAGGTCATGCCTCCGGCATAATCTAGCAGGCATTTGCTCCAGGCAGACCTGGGGGCCTTTATTAGGCCGCCGGCTGCCATTGGAGACACAGACACTCGGCGATCTTATCGCCGGGTGTCGGTGGGAGAGAGAGGGAGCTCCCTCCCTCTCTCCAAAACCACTCAGATGCGGTGCACGCTATTGTGCACCGCATCTGAGGGGTTAAACGGGTGAGATCGATACTAATATCTATCTCACACGGCAGAGCAGGGACGCCCCCAGCCCTCAGCTGCCTCTGGCAGCTGAGAGCAGGGAGATTTGACGGTTCCCTGCTCTGTTTGTTCATTCTGATGCAGTGCCGTAAAAAGGCATATGTATCAGAATAAAGCCCGTTAGTGGCCGCCGTTAAAAGGCGTATTGGCGGTCACTAACAGGTTAAACCCTGTCTACGAATATATTCATGGCTTACTTCTTGACCTCGTAGTACTTGGTCGACCAGTCCTTTCGTCTGTACACGAAGAACAGTCCAAAGTACATTATTACTGCAAGCATGAGAAGGATTATCACTGAGTGGATGAGCAAGTTAAAGAAGGAAGTGGCCTTGGGCCTATAGCCGAACAAGCACTCCCTCCAAGACACTTCCGAGTCCGTTTCAAGGTTGTTCACAATTCCTGTGATCTTCGTTGTGTTATGTTCCAACTGAATGGTGGCTCGATTTTTGAAATCTTTCAGTTTCTCCACGACATCCTCTTCCTCACTGAAGTCTAGCAGGGGCTTTCTCAGTTCAATGCCAAACCCCAGAGGAATCGTCTGGAGTCTCACATGGTTATCTGGAAGGATGTCGAGCTTCCCTTCTGATCCGCCACATCAATCCCTAGTACGGGATTAATGGTACTATATGCTCCTGGGAGGAGTATGCCTCTTTCGGTGCAGTTAGTCGCGTGGTTGGTATATGAAGCATTCTGACCACCACCAATACCCTTGACCCATGTATTTTAAGTTTGATTGGGTTGGTCTTAATTTCACAGGACCCCTTGGTATCCCAACATTGGTGCCTAAGCACCCGGTCCTAACTACCTTGGCAGAGGATCGCATCCTCCATCTGTACAGACAGATATGGATGGATGCCCATATAGGTTAGGATATCCAATGGAAGCTGTTGATGAAGCACCATGTTTTGCGGTTGTTCACAGTTCTCAGGTTTGTGGAACTATATCCCCGTCTTACCAAACCCATTCTCTTAGGGTATGTTCACACGCTTAACCAAAAACGTCTGAAAATACGGAGCTGTTCTTAAGGGAAAACAGCTGTTTTTGTTTCTCCATATTTGAAGAGCCATAAGTTTTTTATTGTTCCGCCAATGCAGTTGTGTGAGGGCTTTTTTTATGCGGGAAGACTTGTTGTTTTTATTGGTACCATTTTGGAGTAGATGCGACTTTTTGATCACTTTTTATCAAATTTTTTTAAAGTCCGTATTCACAGAAAACAGCAATTTTTCAATAGTTTTTTATTAAATTTTTTACGGCGTTCACCGTGCGGGTTAAATAATGTAATAGATTTATAGTCGGGGTCGTTACGGACGCGGCGATACCAAATATGTGTAACTTTTTTACTTTATTTTGTTTTTTTAATAGTAACGCATTTTGTAAGGGGAAAAGCTGGGTTTTTCATTTTTTTTTTAAATTAACTTTATTCAACTTTTTTACTAGTCCCACTAGGGGACTATAATATGCGATTCTGCGATCGCATTTATAATACACTGCAATACTTTTGTATTGCAGTGTATTACTGCCTGTCCGTTTAACACGGACAGGCATCTGCTAGGTCATGCCTGCGGCATGATCTAGCAGGCATTCACTCCAGGCAGACCTGGGGGCCTTTATTAGACCCCCGGCTGCCATTGGAGACACAGACACTCGGTGATCGTATCGCTGGGTGTCGGGAGAGAGAGGAAGCTCCCTCCCTCTCTCCAAAACCACTCAGATGCGGTGCTCGCTATTGAGCACCGCATCAGAGGGGTTAAACGGGTGAGATCGATACTAATATCGATCTCACCCGGCAGAGCTGGGACGCTCCCAGCCCTCAGCTGCCTCTGGCAGCTGAGAGCAGGGAGATTTGACAGCTCCCTGCTCTGTTAACTTATTCCGATGCCGCAACGTAAAAAGTGTATGGCATCGGAATAAGGCCCGTTAGTGACCGACGTAGAAACACGATGGGCCGGTCACTAACGGGTTAACAAACATTACAGACATAACACCTGACTGAACATGAAATTTATGGCCAACTTCCTAAACTCCTCCCCAGTTTTGGTTGGTAATTTAGACCTTTGAGCACGTGGCGGAGCACATAAGACTGTAAGGAGACTTTTATGCAGTAATTTTGTCTAAAAACTCCATTTGTTGTAACGTGGCCATTTTCTATTGTTATTTCGCTATGCTTTCCATGGTTGCTTATGCCGTGGAAATCTCTAGTAATATGTCCCATCTGACCACATTTAAACCACTTCACAGGACTACATTTCTTAGTACCCAAAGACTTGCAGTGATTCGCAATATGGCCTGAGCCAGCACATGCAAAACAATTAATGGTACACGCTCTGCATGGCTAGAGACACACTACTAAATATTGTACACTTACATTTGCGTAACACTTTCATAACAATGTTACCTTCAGAATTCTGGATGGAATCACGATTTGGATTATCTGATCCATCACGCTTTCTACTGCCCGCTTTTTGCCCTGTAGAGGGCAAACTTACAGCTGAATCAGCAATGAATGAAGAAACTCACCCAAATCTGATGTTTTCATATGTTTTATTGCTCAATGAGAAGTGGGGGAGACGGAGATTTGCACACGTTCACAGGCAACCGCTGTCTCGCGTAGACACGCTTTCTCAAGCCTCAGCGGAATCAGGCCTTGACTTTTGTGATAAAGACAAGGCTGGTAACATCTTTGAAAAATCCTTTATGATATTTTGCATACTGGTTACCAATTGTGACCTAGCAGCAATCTCATCATTTAACTTGACAATGATTGCCTCTGTAGATGCCTCCTTATCCTTAAATGCATTGATCACAGCATAAGGCCTCATTTACACGAACGTCATATACGTCTGTGCGACGCACGTGCTTTTCACGCGGGTCGCGCGGACCTATACAAGTCTATGGGGGCATGCAGACAGTCCGTGAGTTTTGCTCAGCGTGAGTGCGTTGAAAAAAACTCGCGACATGTTCTAAATTTCTGCGTTTTTCGCGCATCACGCACCCATTGAAGTCAATGGGTGCGTGAAAACCACGAAGGTCGCACGGAAGCACTTCCGTGTGAACTGCGTGATTCGCGCAAGAGCTGTCAAACTCTGAATGTAAACAGAAAAGCACCACGTGCTTTTCTGTTTACAAACATCCAGACGGAGTGTCTTAGAGATGAGCGAACCGAACTTCACCGGGTTCGGCCGAACTCGTTTTGACCGAACCCGGCAAAAAATTTTCCGGTACACAACGTCAGGAGACAGTCACTGTCCAGGGTGCTGAAAGAGTTAAACTGGTTCAGCACCCTGGACAGTGACTTCCGATCACAATATACATGAACGTGTAAAAAAAAAAAAAGTTCTGACTTACCGATAACTCCCGGCTTCTTCCTCCAGTCTGACCTCCCGGTATGACAATTCAGTTCAAGTGACAGCTGCAGCCAATCACAGGCCAAGCACAGGCTGCAGAAAATCACAGGCTGCAGCGGTCACATGGACTGCCGCGTCATCCAGGGAGTTGGGGCCGGATGTCAAGAGAGGGACGCGTCACCAAGGCAACGGCCGGGAGACCGGACTGGAGGAAGCAGGAAGTTCTTGGTAAGTATGAACGTCTTTTTTTTTTTTATTCACAGGTTGCTGTATATTGTGATCGGAATTCACTGTCGAGGGTGTTGAAAGAGTTACTGCCGATCAGTTAACTCTTTCAGCACCCTGGACAGTGACTGACGTCGACTAGCCTCATCTCTATGATGGCGGCTGCGCGAAAATCACGCAGCCGCGCATCATACACTGATGACACACGGAGCTGTCAAGTGCCTTTTGCGCATGCAAAACACTGCGTTTTTTGCGTGCGCAAAACGCACACGCTCGTGTAAATGAGGCCTAAGACTCAGTCAGCTGTGCATCAATGTCATCACTATGATTCTCAAAACTATCACCTGAGATTCCAGCATGCAAATCTGCCTATCTCTAACAATTTTACATTGGGCATTTTCTGCCGGTTGTGTCAGCAAAGCACAAACCTGCTTCACACTGTTGACACAACTCTGGCAGTGAAAATTTGGGGAATCACTCTTCATTTCTGAGTTTTCAGGATTCCACATCTCATGAACACAGATCAGTTTAGCGAGCATGTGGAGCCGTTTGGAGGTTTTATTAAAAACGCTCCTTTTGCTAATGCATATCTTATCATGTGCATAAGCCTCGTCCAGCAGAGTGGACCACAGCATTCCTGCTGACCTATATGTAGTGGGTGTTATGGGATTGAATGAGCTGGTTTTAGAGTGAGTACACTCTATCAAAACTCATCTGTCTGAGTTGTCCTTCTTGTCCCTTGCTGCATGAAAAAGGTCCTTTTACTCCAGAACGCCTTTCCCCGACCAGCTGGACTTCACTTGAAGGACACCGACTTCGATACTTCTGAAACTCTTCTGTATGTGTTGCTCGATCCCCCGACGATTCGTCGCAGTAGAGCAGCACGCCGCAAAGCAAAATAAAAACGTTAATAGCTTAGAAAAACAACAATAAATAATTAGGTTCGCTATACTCCATTCTATCCTGTATCAGGCCTTAAAGAGGCTCTGTCACCAGATTTTGCAACCCCTATCTGCTATTGCAGCAGATAGGCGCTGCAATGTAGATTACAGTAACGTTTTTATTTTTAAAAAAAGAGCATTTTTGTATTTATGCAAATGAGGCTTGCAAAAGTACAACTGGGCGTGTTGAAAAGTAAAAGTACAACTGGGCGTGTATTATGTGCGTACATCGGGGCGTTTTTACTTTTTACTAGCTGGGCGTTCTGACGAGAAGTATCATCCACTTCTCTTCAGAACGCCCAGCTTCTGGCAGATCACGCTGTGACGTCACTTCCCCAGGTCCTGCATCGTGTCAGACGAGCGAGGACACATCGGCACCAGAGGCTACAGTTGATTCTGCAGCAGCATCAGCGTTTGCCGGTAAGTAGCTACATAGATTCAATGGAGCAGCAGTATCCATATTCCCTGATTTCAGCGCTGAGCTGCAGAAAAGGCGAGCTACTTTCATGTTGGTGAAAATACGGCTTAGAGATCTACAAATCCCATATTTTATGGCATATCCTGCAAAGCTTCGTATTGTGGATGAAGACCGCTCATTCGTTTTTGTGACCCCGAAAGATGCTGATGACTAGGTGAGCCGCCAACGTCTCGGAACTGATACTTTGTATGACATCTTGTGCTACTACTACGTGGGCTGATATGTTCATGATCGGGAGATGGCTACAAGACTCCATTTGCTTTTTTTCTACTTGTATCCTTGTATCCTTGAACTTGTCGTACATATTCGCAAAGTGGACGCTATGCTGCATCCCTTACATATATATTTTTTTATATACCTTAACCCCTTCCCACTTTAGCCACTTTTGACCTTCCTGACAGAGCCTCATTTTTCAAATCTGACACTTCACTTTATGTGGTAATAACTTCGGAATGCTTTAAACTATCCAAGCGATTCTGAGGTTGATTTCTTGTGACACATTGGACTTTATGTTACTGGCAAAATTGGCTCGATACATTCAGTATTTAAATGTGAAAACACCAAAATGTAGCAAAAAATGGCAAAAATTAGCATTTTTATAAATTTATATGTATCTGCTTGTAAGACAGGCAGTTATACCACACAAAATAGTCGCTAATTAACATCCCCCATATGTCTACATTAGATTGACATCGTTTTTTGAACATCCTTTTATTTTTCTATAACGTTACAAGGCTGAGAACTTTAGCAGCAATTTTTCACATTTTCAAGAAAATTTCAAAAGGCTATTTTTACAGGGGCCAGTTCAGTTGTGAAGTGGCTTTTATGGCCTTATATATTAGAAACCTCCAAAAAGTCACCCCATTTTAAAAACTTCACCCCTTAAAGTATTCAAAACAGCATTTAGAAAGTTTCTTAACCCTTTAGACGTTTCACAGGAATTAAACCAAAGTAGAGGTGAAATTTACAAATTTTAAGTTTTTTTGTTGTGGCAGAAATTCAGTTTTAATCCAAGTTTTACCAGAGAAACGCAACTCAATATTTATTGCCCAGGTTCTGCAGTTTTAGGAAATATCCCACATGTGGCCCTAGTGTGCTAACGGACTGAAGCACCGTCCTCAGAAGCAAAGGAGTACCTAAAGGATTTTGGACACTCCTTTCTATTAGAATATATTTTAGGCACCATGTCCGCTTTGAAGAGCTGTTGTGGTACCAAAACAGTGGAAACCCCCCAAAAGTGACCCCATTTGGGAAACTACACCCCTCGAGGAATTTATTTAGGGGTATAGTAAGCATTTTGACCAGACAGTTTTTTTTCAGAAATTTTTTTAAGTAGGCCATGAAACGAAAATCTACATTCTTTCAAATAAAATGTAGGTTTAGCTAATTTTTTTTTTTTTTAATTTCCAAAAGGACTAAAGGAGAAAAAGCACCACAACATTTGTAGAGCAATATTTCCCGAGTAAAACAATACTCCACATGTGGTCATAAACGGCTGTTTGGACACACGGCAGGGCTTAGAAGGGAATGAGTGCCATTTGGCTTTTGAAGCTCAAATTTAGCAGGAATGGTTTTCGGAGGCCATGTCGCATTTGCAAAGCCCCTGAGGGGCCAAAACAGTGGAAACCGCCCACAAGTGGCCCCATTTTGGAAACTGCACCCCTTGAGGAAATTATCTAGGGGTATAGTTAGCATTTTGACGCCGCAGGTTTTTTGCAGAAATTATTGGAAGTAGGCCCCGAAAATGAAAATCTACATTCTTTCAAAGAAAATGTAGGTTTAGCTAATTTTTTCTCATTTCCACTGGGACTAAAGGAGAGAAAGCACTGCAAAATTTGTAAAGCAATTTCTCCAGAGTAAAACAGTAACCCACATGTGGTAATAAACCGCTGTTTGGACACACTGTAGGGCTCAGAACAGAGGGAGCACCATTTGGATTTTGGAGCTCAATTTTAGCAGGTATGGTTTGTGGAGGCCATGTCACATTTGCAGAGCCCCTAAGGGGACAAAACCATGAAAACGCCCAAAAAGTGACTCCATTTAGGTAACTACACCCCGTGAAGAATTAATCTACGGGTGTAGTGATCATTTTGACACCACAGGTGTTTCATAGAACTTATTAGAATTGGGCAGTGAAAATAAAAACAATCCTTTTTCTTCAATAAGACGTAGTTTTAGCTCAAAATTTTTAATTTTCTCAACAAATAAAGGAAAAAAAGAACCCCAACATTTGTAAAGCAACTTCTCTGGAGTACAAAATACCCCATATGTGGTCATAAACTGCTGTTTGGGCACATGACAAGGAACAGAAGAGAAGGAGCGCCATTTGGCTTTTGGAGCACAGATTTTGCTGGATTGGTTTCTTGACACTATGTTGCTTTTGTAAGCCCCTAAGGTACCAGTACAGTGGAAATTACCCAAAAGGGACTCCATTTAGGATACTACACCCCTTGAGGAATTAATCTAGGGGTGTAGTGAGCATTTTGACCCCACAGCGGTTTCATAGATTTTATTTGAATTGGGCAGTGAAAATATTTTTTTTTTTAGAATAAGACGTAGCTTTTGTGCAAAATTTTTTATTTTCTCAAAAAATAAAGCAGAAAAAGAAACCCAACATTTGTTAAGCAATTTCTCCCGAGTATGGCACTACCCCATATGTGGTTATATACTCATTTTTGGGCACACGGCAGGGCTCAGAATGGAAGGAGTGCCATTTGGCTTTCGAAGTACAGATTTTGCTGGATTGGTTTCTGGCCGCTATGTAGCATTTGCAAAAACCCTGTGGGACCAAAACCGTGGAAACCCCCCAAAAGTGACCCCCATTTTGGAAACTACACCCCTCAAGGTATTCACCTAGGGATGTAGTGAGCATGTTAACCCTGCAGGTGTTTTGCATAAATTGGTGTGCACTCGATATTGCAGAGTGATAATTGGATTTTTCAATAGATATGCCAATATGTGGTGCCCAGCTTGTGCCAGCATAACAAGGCATCTCTCTAATTATTATGCTGTGTTTCCAGGTTTTAGAATCACCCTACATGGGGCACTAATCTTTTGCCTGGACATTTGACAGGGCTCAGGAGTGAGAGAATACCATGCAAAATTGAGGCCTAATTTGGCGATTTACACAGAATTGGTTCACAATTGCAGAGGCTCAGATGGGAAATAATAAAAGAAACCCTCCAGAAGTGACAATTTAAGAAACTACACCCCTCAAGGCATTTATTAAGGGGTGTAGTGAGCCTTTTCACCCCACAGATCTTTTCCATAAATAAATACGCTGTGTATGGTGCAGAGTAAAAATGAAAAATTTTCCCCAGAATTGCCAATTCAGTGGCAAGTATGTCATGCCCAGCTTATGCCACTGTAGACATACACCCCAAAAATTGTTAAAAGAGTTCTCCCGGGTATGGCGGTACTATATATGTGGAAGTAAACTGCTGTTTGGGCACGCTGTAGGGCTCAGATGGGTGGGAGCGCCATTTGGCTTTTGAAGTGTAGACTTTGCTTGGTAGTAGTGTTGTTTGAGTATTACGTACGGGTGTTTCCGTTTATAATGTGGGGTTACATGTAAGCTGGGCAGAGTACATCAGGGGCATAGTCAGGTGGTATAATAATGGGATAAACCGTAAAATAATCCATAGATGTGTGTTACGCTGTGCTCAATCTTTTCTGCACAGGCCGGTGTCGCACTGATAAACGGGGTCTTTACTTCTCCCGCTTTGGGTCCACACTTCGCAGCTTTGCAGTTTGGAGAATTTTGCTGGGAAGTGTTGTCCTGGTATAATACTGGCACCCTCTCTTCTAGCAGATATGTTTGGGCCCCCCTTCCTGGTTCCCTATTTTTAGGGCCCTGATAAATCGCCTCTTGAAAAAGACGAAATGTTCCCCTCTGATCTGCACAGCCGTATATTTTTTATTTCCTGACTTATTGGAGCCTTAACTAATTTTATTTTTTCATAGACGTAGTGGTATGAGGGCTGTTTTTTTGCGGGACGAGCTGTAGTTATTATTGGTACCATTTTGGGGTACATGCGACTTCTTGATCACTTTTTATCCTATTTTTTGAGAGGCAAGGTGACCAAAAAACTGCAATTCTGCTATAGTTTTTTAGTTTGTTTTTTTTATAGAGCGTTCACCATGCGTTTATAAGTTACATGTTAACTTTATTCTGGGTGTCAGTACGACCGGCGGCTACGGAAGCCTTTAAGGCCCTGCCTCCAGGCGGAGGCTGGAATTTTTCCGTGCTAGGCACACCGGGAGGCCAGTATTAGGCCTCCGGTTGCCATTGCTGCCACCAACACCCCGACGATTTCATTGCTGGGGTGTCGATGAGCTGCAAACACCTTAAATGTAGTGATCGCATTTGACGGCTGCATTTAAGGGGTTAATGGCGTGGATCGAAGCTAACTTCAGTCCCCGCCTGCCTCAGAGACCTTTGAGGTTTCATGTTTTTTGCCTTGCACAACTATGCTGGTTTTGTTTACGGTACAGATATATGCATACTCGGTACTACTCCTTCTGTGAAGCATATGTGTTATATGTCAAATGGCTATGATCACGGTTATGTCATCGAACGTTGGGTTTGGGTTCTGCTAGGAAAAGAGCTATGGTTTTTGCACAGGTTAGAAAGTATTCCCCACATATCCTGTGTATACAGGAAACACATTTGACTTCTGATAAACTACATGTGTTGAATAGACCCTGGGTTCAATGGTCTAGCCAGTCCTGTTATTCGTCCTATTCCTGCGGGCTGCCTATACTTATGCACAAATCCCTTAGGTGTGAGGTAAACACTGTGCAGATAGATGCTGACGGGCGATTTATATTCATACGTGCGTTCATAAATAATATCCCATATGTTCTTCTGGGGGTTTATATTCCACCACTGGCATCATTATCGTTATTACATCAAGTGGTTAATTTCTCGACGTCGTATCCTGGTGCTAGATTGCTATGTATGGGTGATTTTAATATGACTATGGCTAATGCTATGGATAGGCTTAGGCATACCCAGTTGAAGGTCTCTCCGCATACACCAGAGACACATCTCAATCTTTTGATTGCAGAGCTAGGGTGGACAGATATATATCGGTTTACCTTTCCCACTGCTAGAACGTATTCGTGTTCCTCACTGGGACATACCACTGTCCCATATAGATTACATGTTTGTTAATGATTTATTAATGGCTATGTCGCCTCAAATTGCTTATAAACCTAGTGGAGTGTCTGATCATTCCCCTGTTTTGGCTAGTTTCCGTCTTCCAGATCTTCCTAGACCAAGGGGATGGAAGATCCATCCATTTTGGTTGACAGTAATTGGTGCGAATGATAGGATCCCTGATCAGTCACAAGTATTTTTGCAAGTTCATCAGGATTTTGATAATGTGGGTGTTATGTGGGACACTACTAAAGCATATCTACGGGGTTGCCTTAAATCCTCTATCTCGTATTTAAAACGTTCTGATTCTAAGGTGGAGGATGAATTAACTGGGAAATGCTCTGATTTGAAAGCGGTTTATGTTGCAGATCCCTCAGATGTTAATAGGCAAAACTGGCTGGATTCTGGGAGACAATATCTGCTGCTCTTGCAGGATCGAAACTCAAGTCTCCTTCCATCCTGAAAATTAAGGGGCACAATGGGGGTATTCTTATGGATAATGTGGGAATTGCAGAACGGTTTGCACAATATTATAGAGACCTATACACTTCTAGGGTGCAATGTGATGTGGCGGAACTTTTTGACTACTTGGAAGGTGTCGCCTTTCCTACGCTGTCAGTCTGATAAATTATTACTAGATGCCGACATTACACCAGAGGAGGCTGCGCGTGCACTTCAGGACTTAGCAAAGGGCAAATCGCCAGGCCCGGATGGGATTCCTGCCGAGGTTTATTGCAAATACTCTGAAATATTGACACCCATTTTACATTCCATGTTTTTATATTCACACACTCCGGGTTCCCTACCTGAATCACTAAATGATGCCACTATTGTGATTTTGCTAAAACCAGATAAGGACCCTTTAAACCGCGGATCTTATAGGCCAATTTCACTCTTAAACAGTGATTATAAAGTCCTTACTAAGGTATCGGCAAATAGATTAAATGCTGTAATATTGAACATTATACACCCTGATCAGTCAGGATTTATGCCTGGTAAATCAACATCTGATAATATCCACAGGGCTCAGATAGTGATGCAAATTGGCTTAGCCCTACGGACAGACTGGGCCATGGCCTCATTAGACGCAGCTAAAGCATTAGACTTGAATGGCCTTACTTATTAGCGATATTGCACCGATTTTGGTTTTGGTCCCATGTTCATACGCTGGATATCCACGATATATCAATCCCCCAGGGCCCAAATTTTGATAAATGGACTATTATCCCCATATTTTCAATTGGCACGGGGTACAAGACAGGGTTGTCCTTTGTCACCCCTATTGTTTGCAATTGCCATTGAACCGTTTACTCTGTTTATACGTCAACATCAGTCATATCATGGGATACAATTTGGTGGTAGAGAAGGCAGAATTGGCTTTTATTCCGATGACATGATTCTGTTCATGTTTAGACCTAAAGATACCTTGCCAGCTGCGATAGACCTAATAGATAGGTTTGGGAGATTTTCTGGATTACACATAAACTGGAATAAATCTTTTTTTTTTTTTACCGTTGCAAGACCTGAGTTGGGCTCCAGTAGAAAGTGGACTTAAAGTAGTGTCGAGTTTTAAATATTTGGGTATTGTGATGAGTAAGGTCCCTGGCTCAGATATGCGTAATAATATTTATCCTTTATTGGACTATGTGAAGGACAAGTTTAAAATATGGAGCACGCTACCTTTGGCGGTTACCGGATTAACTTGATAAAAATTATTATCCTCCCCAAATGTCTTTATATGCTGGAACACATAGCAGTTCCTATACCGTTGTCGTTCTTTAAAAACGTACATGCTCTCTTGCCTTCCTTTGTTTGTGACTCAAATGGGTCGAAACCTAAATTGACTTCACTGCAGAGGCCTAAATTATTAGGTGGTACATCACTCCCAGATTTCTACCTAAACTATTTGTCGGGCCAATTACGCTATCTGAACACGTGGGTTAGTTTAGATATTCTACCTAATAGAAAACATTAACTTGCTTTTTATTTGGATATGCCAAACTTGTGGCCTGTTCTGCAAGGTATGCCTCACTCTCGGTGGATGTTGCTACCATTACATAGATTTGCTGCACAGGTATGGGATTCTACAAAAAAAATTGATCTCATTCCATGGTATTGTTGCTGTGCAGTCTTTGTGGCATAGCCCTTCTCTGGTGCATATGACGGCCTCCTTAGATCCACAGTTTTGGATAGAACATGGGGTGAAATGTGTTGGGGATTTATACACAGATGGTATTGTGAAGACATTTGAGCAAATCCAGGAAGATTTTAAAATCCCCAGGGATGCCTTCTATAAATTTTTACAGAATAGACACCCTACAGTCTCAATTTCCTCAAACCGGAAGGATTATATCTAATTTTTCCCTCATTTGGGTTTTCAAATCGCAGGGCCCTAGAGGTTTAATTTTTGGCTATTTACTCCTTCCTCATACAATCCAAATTGGTGGCTGCTCCGTTGGTAGTAGAGTCTAAGGGGAAAAAATCTTATTCCTGACATAGATCCTAAGATATGGAATGATATCTTATACTCACATTTATTGGTGTCCCCAGCTGCTAATAACAGAGTGACACAACTTTTCATTATACATCAAAGTTGACACCAGTCAGGCTCCATAAAATGGGTCGGTGTCCTACCACTGAGTGTCACAGATGTGGTGCTCCTGGATCGGATTTCTGGCATATGCTATGAATGTGTCCATGGATACAATCGTTCTGGAAAGATGTTATAGCGTTGCTTAATGGGGTTCTTCAATTTCCGATTTCAGTTTCACCTCTATTATGTTTATTTGGGATTATATCTGAGGATCTATGGTCCAGTCATACTATAATATTCTGTAGCTCTCCGATGGATGGGCCCTAGAACTCCTATTCTTTCTCAGTGGAAATCATTGGTCAATTCCAGGCTCTTGTATGCTAGATTTGGTTTATAGGCATAGGGGATGTGTGGAGACATTTACCAAAGTCTGGGATCAGTGGCGTGATTCGCAGCTCACACAGATATGTTAATCTTAGAGATGCTCTGTTAACATAAGGCACCACCTATTGAGAGATATGGTTAATTCTGTGATAACCTGCTATTTGTATGTAACCTGGTGTCTCATGTTCTGCCTGTTGTTGTTTGGTATCTGTACTAAATATTATGGATATGATGTAATATTTTTGATATTGTAAAGTCGTTATGCATTTGTGCAAGGTACTGTTACTCTTTAATAAAACGAGTTTATAAAAAAAAAAGAATGACCTAGTTTATAAGTGCGCCACTGGCCTGTGCATAAAGGATTGCTTCACAGCGTAACACACGTCCATGGATGATTGTATTATTTACCCCATTATTATACCACCTGACTATGCCCTGATGTACTCTGCCAAACTTACATATGCCCCCACATTATAAACTGACACACCAGTAATACCCCAAACAAAACTATTACTAAGCAAAATCCGCGCTCCAAAAGCCAAATGGCGCTCCCTCCCTTCTGAGCCCTACAGTGTGCCCAAACAGCAGTTTACTTCCACATATATGGCATCGCCATACCCGGGAGAAGCCTTTTAACAATTTTTGTGGTGTGTATCTCCAGTGGCACAAGCTGGGCATGACATATTTGCCACTGAATTGGCATATCTAGGGAAAAATTTACATTTTTACTTTGCACCATCCGCAGCGCATTCATTTATGGAAAAGACCTGTGGGGTGAAAATGCTCACTACACCCCTTAATAAATGCCTTGAGGGTGTAGTTTCCAAAATGGGGTCACTTATCAGGTGTTTCTCTTATTATTTCACATCAGAGCCCCTGCAATTGTGAACCAATACTTTGTAAATCGCCAAATTAGGCATCGTCTTTGCATGGTAATCTTTCACTCCTGAGCCTGGTCAAATGTCCAGGCAAAAGATTAGGGCCACATGTAGGGTGTTTTCTAAAACCAGGAAACACAGCATAATAATTAGAGAGCTGTCTTGTTATGGTGGCACAAGCTGGGCACCACATATTTTCATATCTATGGAAAACATCCCATTTTCACTCTGCAACATCGAGTGCATGCTAATTTCTGCAAAACACCTGTGGGGTTAACATGCTCACTACACCCCTAGGTGAATACTTTTGAGGGGTGTTGTTTCTAAAGTGGCGTCACTTCTGAGGGGTTCCACTGTTTTGGTCCCACATGGTCTTTGCAAATGCGACATAGCGCCCAGAAACTAATCCAGCAAAATCTGAACTCCAAAAGCCAAATGGCGCTCCTTCTCTTCTGAGCCCCACCGTGTGCCCAAACAGCAGTTTATGACCACATATGGGGTATTTCCGTATTCTAGAGAAGTTGCTTTACAAATATTGGGGTTATTTTTTTCCTTTTATTTGTTGAGAAAATGAAAAACTTTGAGCTAAAGCTATGTCTTAGTGAAGAAAAAGGATTTTTTTTATTTTCACTGCCCAATCCTAATAAAGTCTATGAAACACCTGTGGGGTCAAAATGCTCACTACACCCCTAGATGAATTCCTCAACGGATGTAGTTTCCGAAATGGAGTCACTTTTTGCAGTTTTGGTCCCTCATGGCCTCCGTAAACCATTCCTGCTAAATTTAAGCTCTAAAAGCCAAATGGCGCGCTTTCCCTTCTGTGCCCTGCCGTGTGTTCAAACAGCCGCTTATGACCACTTTTGGGGTACTGCTTTACTCAGGAGAAATTGCTTTACAAATGTTGCGGTGCTTTTTCTCCTTTAGTCCTTGTGGGAATGAAAAAAAAAATAGCTAAACCTACGTTTTATTGGAAAAAATTTAGATTTTCATTTTCACGGCCTACTTCTAATAATTTTTGCATGAAACCTGTGGGGTCAAAATATACTATACCATACCCCTAGATAATTTCCTCAAGGGGTGTAGCTTCCAAAATGGGGTCACTTGTGGGGGGTTTCCACTGTTTTGGTATCACAAGACCTCTTCAAGCCTGACATGGTGCCTAAAATATATTCTCATAAAAAGGAGGCCCCAGAATTCACTAGGTGCTCCTTTGCTTCTGAGGCCTGTGCTTTAGTCCATAAGCACTCTAGGACCACATGCAAGATATTTCTAAAAACTGCAGAACCTGGGCAATTAATATTGAGTTGTGTATCTCTTGTAAAACCTTTTGTGTTACAAAAAAAATGGCTAAAAAATGAATTTCTGCAAAAAAAAAAAAAAACATTAGTAAACTTCACCTCTACTTTGCTTTTAATTCCTGTGAAATGTGTAAAGGGTTCAAAAACTTTCTAAATGCTGTTTTAAATACTTTCAGGGGTGCCGTTTTTAAAATGGTGTGACTTATTGTGGGTTTGTAATATATAAGGCCCCAAAGCCACTTCACATCTGAGCTGGCCCCTGAAAATATAGCCTTTTGAAATTTTCTTTAATTTGTGAGAAATTGCAGGTAAAGTTCTAAGCCGTATAACGTCCTAGTAAAAAATAAAAAAAAGGATGTTTAATAAAAGATGCCAATCCAAAGTAGACATATGTGGTATGTTAATTAGCAACTTTTTTGTGTGGTATAACTGCCTGTCTTACAAGCAGAAACATTTAGATTTTGGTGTTTTTCACCATTATATATTGAATGTATTGAGCAAATTTTGCCAGTAACATAAAGTTTAAAGTGTCATGAGAAAACAATGTCAGAATCAATTGGATAGGTAAAATAATTCCGAAGTTATTACCACATAAATTGAAACATGTCAGATTTGAAAAATGAGGCTCTGTCAGGAAGGTCAAAAGTGGAAAGGGGTTAAGGGAATACGATTGTAAATAAAAGGTAATATTTATTAATACAAACCGTAATCACACTTAAGATAAAATAGACCAAACACAGTTCACCGAAATAATCACAGTATAGTATCAGTGTATTCCAATACATATAACAACTTAATATGTATTGAATACACTGACACTACACGTCACAGTATAAATAAGGTATCACAATGCTAATCTATACCACTGCCCACTTATTTAAACATATATATGTTACGTTACAATACATTCACGCTCCCTACTTCTGTCCCACTCCCTCCTAAATATAACTGTCCCTGTACACTAAGGGAGAACAATGGGAAGGGTTAAACGTATACCAGGGGATAGCAATGGAAACGGGATATGCAGGTAATGTATAGGCAGGTGGGAAAGGGTTAACTAGGGATGCACTCTGAGGAAATGCAGGTCAGCAAGGGTTTTACCAGGGGATGTGCAGGCCTGCAAGGGTTAACCAGGGGATGTGCAGGTCATCAAGGGTTAACCCGGGTATGTCAAGTGGGAAAGGGTTAACTAGGAATATACCAGGGGATGTGCAGATAATGTGAGGGTTGGAAGGGTTAAACCAGGGGAGAGTAAGTGTTAACTCAGGGAAACTGAACTATGGCAGGCAGGTGGGAAAGGGTTAAAGGAAGGGTGTCGCAAAAAAAAAAAATTTTTATATCAATTTGCTTTTAGTGTTTTATTAAAAAATGTTTTATTTATTTGTGTGTTTGTGTTTTACTTTTTTTTATTTTTTTACTTTTTCTTGTCATGGGGGCTGCCATTTTTTTTTTCATCTCTGTATGTGTCGATTAACGACACATACAGACATGGAATACAGCACCATAGTGAATGCGAACGGGACCCGTTCTATTCACTATGCTGTACGCCATCTGTGTGGGAACAGCGCATGCGCCGCTCCCACACAGTCCAAATGGAAGGTCTTCGACCGAGCGACGTCCGGCGCCATTTTCTTGTGGACCGAAAGCCGCGGCCGGACAGTAAGATTACTACTTACGGTCGCGGCTTCCGGACATGTGTTCTAATGCAAGCACTAGGAGCGGAGGGAGCGGATGGACCGGAGGGAGCGGCGGCGGCAGGAGCAGGTAAGTTATTTCTGTGTATGTACGTGTTTGTGTGTGATTACTACTGTATGTTAATCTACTACACTGTGTGTTCGCTCAAAAAATGGCGACACACAGTGTAGGAGGTTTGAACGTTCAATCCCCTCCTTTCTCCTGGCACTAGCCAGGACAAGGGAGGGGGGATTGTTTGAGGATGCTAGAGCGAGTCTGTCTTCTCAAATTTTGCAGCATAAAGCAATGTGGTTGCTTTACCACATGCCAATGCTGCAATTTTGGGAATTGCTCCATCTAGTGACCAGCATAATATATAATTTATAATATTTCCTGACCCGTGAAAAAATTAGAACAATGTTTAATCATTTATACACTAACTGTTTAACTTAAAAAAAAATATATATTTTTCTAGCAACACATTCCCTTTAACTCAGGGGTATAACTAGGACAGGCAGGTGGGAAAGGGTTAATTCAGCGGCACCATCTTGTGTAGCGGGAGAAGCAAGGGTTAAGTATAGGCGGAGAGAGGTAGGAATGCTCGTTGTCCAAGGGGGGAGAGAGGGTTAAATGCAGCTGTTGCTGCACTTAATACTTAGATGTTGGTGGAGAAGGAGACATCCGTTGGTGGAGCAGTAAGGAGCAGGAGATGTGAGCCGGCGTTGGTGGAGTGGTGAGGGCAGGTCCCAGTTATTGAGCGCAACGAGTCAGAGCTATTTAAACCCTGCCTGTATGCTCGTAGCGGTGCGAGTGGCGCTCGCCCCCGGCTAACGTGGGTCGGCACAGGGATATGATGTCACCGGCCAACCCATTAGCGTGCTGCAGATCGCTTTCGATTGCTGCATCTAAGGGGTGAATGGCAGGGATTGGAGCTAGCTCTGGTTCCTGCTGTTACAGCAGGGTGTCCACTGTAACATACAGCGGACACCCACTGCTGATGACGCCGGCTCAGCTTCTGAGCCGGCGCCATCTTGCCGTTGCTACCGGAAGCCTTTTAGGCCCCTCCTCCGAGCGGGGCATAGGAGGCTTCCGTTGATGGCAGACCAGGAGGCCAGTATTAGGCCTCCGGTTGCCATTGCAGTCATCGGCAACCCTGTGATCACCTTGCTGGGGTGCCCAGTGGCTAAAAACCCCTCAGATGCTGCGATCTCTATTGAACGCAGCCGGAACGGAGACTATCTCTGGTCCTGGCTGTTAGATCAGGGTGCCAGCTGTAACATACAGCTAGCACCCGGCGGTGATGGTGCGGGCTCAGCTCCTGCACTTTGTTGGAACCCCTGCCTAACAGCGCCGTATAAATACGGAGGATGTCGGGAAGGGGTTAAGTAGGGAGCATAGCTCATTAAGTAACAAGTGTTAACACATTAATACATAAATATACATAAAGTGCATATGCATTACATCAAAATTATATGTGACCAAGAAAAGGATCAGCAAATACATCTGGTATACTTGCTGAAAATTACACAATTCTACATACAGTGCAAATTTAAAAGATCTACAAAGTCTATAAACAATTGATATCATGTGTACACCCTTATTCAAATTATAAACAGACGGTCACTCACCCGTTTAACTAAAAACCATTGGATGCCGCATAAGTGAATACATGCTGTGTTCTGTGTTTTGTCCGCCGTAACGTGCATGCGTCGCTACAGTATAAACTATTGGACCATTAGAGTCTAATGAGCGTTATATTTTATTGGTTGTAGATGATTAAACACATTTTTTTAATAGACTTATATTAAAACAGTTTTTTCGCTTTTACGATACGGCTCTTATGTTCCTCTATACACAGGAGCTGAATCATCCGCTATCAGCCGATTCCGTAAGTGAAGTGAACTGACGACATGGCTAAGAGCGGATCCTGTGTATCCATGTTCATCAACTTAGATGTGATGGTAATTATTGTGATCCTGTGTGTTAGACACACAGGACCCGCTCTCAGCCGAGTCGTCGGTTCACTACACTGAAAATTTGCTATCAGCCAAATCCGTTTGTGTATAGAGGAGACCTAACAGCTGTATCGAAAAAAAGAAAAAAAAAAAGTATTAATAGAACTCAATTAAAAAAAAGTATTTAATCATCTAAAACCAATGTATAAAAAAAATATATTATTAAAAAATAATTTATAGAAAATATTGCTTACAAAGGTGTACATTGCCTTTAAGAGGCTAATAAGCAGGCAACGCCCTGACATTTTTTTTTTTTCTTTTTGGTTGGCAGGGAACTCTTAAAATAGAGACGCCCTGTGTCCCGCCACTTTCATGTGTATCTGCGTCCCCAGAACTCAGATGCAGTTAAATACTATGGCGGAGCAGGGAGCTGTCGGTTCCCCACCAGTCGCTGTGGTAGGCTATAGTCTACTTTAGGCCTGCGACTTTCAAGGCGCAAATACCTCGGCGCAGGTAGTGAGGTCCTCAACATTGTAATTTAGGCTCTGCTTAGTAAATATCGAAGTGTTTAGGGAAGTGTCTGATATATAGACAGATATATAGTAGTCATGTATTCAGTCACTGTGTGTTTCCTACAGGTGGATCCAGCAGGAGAAATCCAGCAGAGAGATGTCCTAGTCCCCTTTATTCCCAGGACTGTCGAGAGGAAGAACACAATGTCCCAGAGAATCATCAGGTAGATGGCGCTAAAGTCTCGCCAGAAAATGGCCATAAAGTAATTAAACCCAAGTTAATTTTACTTTTTCTTTTCTTGTTTATTTAGGGTGAAAATCTGATTGATATTAAGGTCGAGGTTAAAGAAGAAGCAGAAGAGGAGACAGATTTAATGGCTGATCAGCAGTGTAAGGAGGGGGAGACTTTCATTCGTTGTAAAAGAAAAACCTGTTTTGATGGTCACCTAGATATTACTCCCATCATCCCATCGTCAAATGTAAACAATTTATTCCTTCACTGTGTTTCCTACAGATGGATCCAGTAGAAGAAATCCACCAGAGAGATGTCCTAGTCCTCTGTATTCCCAGGACTGTCCAGAGGAAAATCACAATGTCCCAGAGAATCATCAGGTAGATGGTGCTGAAGTCTCATCAAAATATAACCATAAAGTAATTAACTCCAAGTTCATTTTGTAAAACATGTTTGTCTGTTTAGTGCGAAAATCTGATGGATATTAAAGTTGAGGTTAAAGATGAAGCAGAAGCGGAGATGGATTTAATTACCAGCCCTCTGTATTCCCAGGACTGTCCAGAGGAAAGTCACAATGTCCCAGAGAATCATCAGGTAGATGTAGCTGAGCCCTATACCAGATCGATATAGGGGTGTGGAGGTTTTTGGTCCTGCGGTCATAGATGTGGTCATAGATTTTGGTGGCTTCTTATGTTGATCTGTTAGATTCTTCCCACTCTCTGCTGTATTTTACTGAATTGTTACATATGTGAAATCAGGGGGAAGATCTGACTAATATTAAAGCGGAGGTTGAAGAAGAGAGGGTGAGGGGCGATCAACCGTGTAAGAGTGAAATTCCAGGAGCTGTTACCACAGGTAAGTAATGAATTTAGAAAGTGAATTGGGGGGTTTGTTAAGGTGAGGTTCCTCCTTCGTTCTACATTACAGGAACACTTCAGGCAATGTGTTAGGGTATGTTCACACGGCCTATTTTCTGCAGTTTTTCATGCCGTAAACGGCCGAAAAACAGCCATAAAATCGGAAGCAGAACGCCTCCAAACATCTGCCCATTGATTTCAATGGGAAAAACAGCGTTCTGTTCCGACAGGCCGTTTTTTTACGCGTCGTTTTGAAAAACGGCCGTGTAAAAAAACGGCCGTGAAAAGTAAGTGCAGGTCACTTCTTGGGACATTTTTGGAGCTGTTTTTCATAGACTCTATTGATAACCGCTCCAAAAACGGCCGTAAAAAAACGCAACGGAAGACGCGAGTGGCTTAAAAAACGTCTTAAAATCAAGAGCTGTTTTCCTTTGCAGACGTTCTTGAGTTTGCGTGTGAGCATACCCTTATACATAGTGCAGGACCTGAGGGAAGTTCTCTACAAGGTGTTCTATGAATCTAGTCATACACTGGGCTTCGTTTTTGCATTCATCTTGCCATTTCTAATAACATGTGCACAAAATAAAACCACTATTTATGGAAAAATGGTTTTATTTTATTCTTACTGCCCTTTTTTTTTTTTTTACTGAACTTAATTTAACTGTTGGGCCACCAGCTGCCATGGCCGCCCATCGGTGGCCAGGGTGTGCGCTTGTCAAACCACTTAAATGCTGCAGTCGTTATTGACCGTTCCAGCTGGGCTCCCGTGTTGATCCTGTGCACTTGCGTTCACCATCGCATCCATGCACATCACAATGCAGGAAGGGGACCCTTCCCATGACTTGCATATACGTGAAAATCTGGGAAGGAGTTAAAGAGGCTCTGTCACCACATTATAAGTGCCCTATCTCCTACATAAGGAGATGGGCGCTATAATGTAGGTGACGTGACAGCAGTGCTTTTTATTTAAAAAAACGATCTATTTTAACCACTTTATTAGCGTTTTTAGATTTATGCTAATGAGTTGCTTAATCCCCAAGTGGGTGTATTTTTACTTTAGACCAAGTGGGCGTTGTACAGGGGAGTGTATGACGCTGACCGATCAGCATCATGCACTGCTCTCCATTCATTTAGGCAAAGCATAGGGATCCTTATAGATCCTTATGTGCTGTCTTATACTAACACATTAACAATACTGAAGTGTTTAGACAGTGAATAGACATTCCACGGGATGTCTGTTCACAATCCCTGTACTTCGTTACTGTTTCTATGATAGTTACAGCAGAGGAAGCGTGATCTCGTTGTAACCTGTCATTTACAGCGAGATCTCGCGAGATCACGCTTCCTCTGCTGTAACTACCACAGATAGAGTAACGAAGTGCAGGGATTGTGAATAGACATCCCGTGGAACGTCTATTCACTGTCTAAACACTTCAGTATTGTTAATGTGTTTAGTATAAGACAGCACATAAGGATCTAAAAGGATCCCTATGCGCTGCCTAAATGAATGGAGAGGAGTGCATGATGCTGATTGGTCAGCGTCATACACTCCCCTGTACAACGCCCACTTGGTCTAAAGTAAAAATACGCCCACTTGGGCATTAAGCAACTCATTAGCATAAATCTAAAAACGCTAATAAAGTGGTGAAAATAGATAGGTTTTTTTTAAAATAAAAAGCACTGCTGTCACCTACATTATAGTGCCCATCTCCTTATGTAGGAGATAGGGCACTTATAATGTGGTGAGAGAGCCTCTTTAAGCACCACAATAAATGCCAATAGGGGCTCCATTTGACACTTGTCTTCCAGCCCTGACACTGTCAGGCTGATGGTTTTATACTGATATGACTCACCTTGCAAAAGCCATAACTTTGGGCTTGATTTTTGCGGGACGAGGTGTAGTTTTCATGGCACCATTTATTGTACCAAATAATGTACTGGGAAACTGAAGAAAATTTCTTTCGTGGGCTGGAATCCGGATAAAACCATATTTTTGGGGTTTTGTTTTTACGGCATTCACAAGGCCTTTAATTATCTACGTAGTCTTATGGTGTATACAGAAATTGCGACTGAGTTGTGGTTGAAACTGCACAAAAAAAAAAGCATTTTTACTGCGATTTTCTGTAGTTTTCTATGTGGTAGCCGTTTTCACAAGTGATACATGTTAAATAAACGTTTCACATGTAGATGTAACAAACGTATCATAAAACACAGCAAAACTTTTTTCTTTTTGCTGTTTCATGTTCACCGCAACATCTGAAATTACCCTTAAAGGTAATACAACATCAGAATATTACGTAATCGTTAAACCATGTTTTAGATAAACCTATTTTTTAACCTGTTCCTGACATTTGTTGTAACTGCACGTCATGAACAGCAAGGTGTTGCCACATTTTCTCGTTCAGTTGTGACAAGCTGAGCTCGCTGGTGTCTGTTGTATATTACAGCTGACACCCTGCTGTAACGACAGAGACCAGAGCTAGCTCCGATCCCCGCCATTAATTCCTTATTGGTTTGTTGCTGTTCGCCCGATGTTTGCTATGGAGGCCTAACAATGGCCTTCAAGTCTGCCCTGTATGAAAGCCTATTAGGCCCTGCCAGAGGCGGGGACTTATAGTCTTGCTGTTCATATAAAATGGACCATTCTAATGCATTGCACTACAAAAGTAGTGCTTTGTATTATAATACCGTTTAGAAGATCAGGCTTTCAAGTCCCCTAATGGGACTAACATAATGTAATAAAATCAATATTGGAAAAAATGTAAAAAATCACTATATATAATTGGTATAGCCGTGTTCATTACAGCTAGAACTATAAAAATGTTATGTTATTTATCCCACGTGAAAGCCGTGAAAAAAAGAACCTTGGCAATTTAGGCTTTTTATTTTTGTTTTTTGGTCACCTTGCCTTCCAAAAATTGGAAGAAAAAGCCTGTGATTGGCTGCAGCAGCAGTCACATGGGATGAAGCATCATCCTAGGAGTTTGGCCCTCTGATGTAATCCAGGCCGGCCTCCTGCCATGTTTCATCCCATGTGACCGCTGCTACAACATGTGATTGGCTGCAGCGGTCACATGGGATGAAACGTCATCCCAGGAGGCCTGGCTGGAGGGAGGAACACAGACTTCTTGGTAAGTAAAAGATTAATTTTTTTCCTGAGTTGCGTTTTTTGTTGCGGAATCGCTGCAAACATGCCGCCATAAACGCAACAACTGCTCTTTGTTGCGGGTTTTACCACCCGCATTGAGTTCAATCGAAAAAACCTGCAACAAATAAGCAGCGTTTCTGCAAATGCAATTGACATGCTGCGGAATAATACTCTGCACCGCGGGTCAATTGCTGAGCGTTTTTTCCACGCAATTTTTATGCAGCGTGTGGATGAGATTTGTTTTATCTCATCCACTTTGCTGCTATTCTATTTTCTGTGGATTTTCTGCAACAAATTCTGTTGTGGAAAAGCCGCAGTATTTACGTAACATGTGAACTGACCCTAGAGGTGCAGAGTGAGTACCAAAAGAGGGACAAGAAAGGACGCCATTTATAAGTGCGACACTGGCCTGTGCATAAAAGATTTCTTCAAAGCATAACAAACGTCCATGGATGATTGTATTATTTACCCCATTATTATATCACTTGACTATGCCCCTGATGTACTCTGCCAAACTTACATATGCCCCCACATTATAAACTGACACACCAGTAATACCCCAAACAAAACTATTACTTAGGCCTCATGCACACGACCGTAAAAACTCCCGTTAACGGGCTCATAGACTTCTATTGGCCACGGGTACCTTCCCGTTTTCTTACGGGAAGGTGCCCGTGCCGTTGAAAAAGATAGAACATGTCCTATTTCAGGCCGTAATAACGGCACGGACAGCCCATAGAAGTCTATGGAGCTCCTGTAATGACGGGTGGCTACATGTGTGCACCCGTCATTACGGCAGCGTTGCTAAGCGACGTCAGTAAATAGTCACTGTCCAGGGAGCTGAAAGAGTTAACTGATCGGCAGTAACTCTTTCAGCACCCTGGACAGTGACTACCGATCAGAATAAAGAGCAACCTGTAAAAAAATAAAAATAAAAAAGACGTTCATACTTACCGAGAACTTCCTGCTTCCTCCAGTCCGGTCTCCCGGCCGTTGCCTTGGTGACATCCGGCCCGACGTCCTGGCCGTCCCTGGATGACGTTTCAGCCCATGTGACCGCTGCAGCCAATCACAGGTCAATCACAGGCTGCAGCGGTCACATGGACTGCCGCGTCATACAGGGATGTCGGGCTGGATGTGAAGAGAGGGACGCGTCACCAAGGCAACGGCCGGGTAAGTATGAATTTCTTTAGCTTTTATTACAGAAAGGGCTGTCCCTTCTCTCTATCCTGCACTGATAGAGAGAAGGGGCTGCCAATTAGTGCAGTGCTATTTTGCCGCCAAAAACGTGCCCGTAAATACGGGTGGAATACGGGTGACACCGGACCCATATTTACGGGCACGGGTCCGTAAATACTGGTGCAAAACGGGTCGAATACGTGTGACACCGGACCCGTATTTACGCCAGTATTTACGGGTGGGAAAAAATACGTTCGTGTGCATGAGGCCTAAGCAAAATCCGCGCTCCAAAAGCCAAATGGCGCTCCCTCTCTTGTAAGCCCTACGGTGTGCCCAAACAGCACTTTACTTCCTCGTACATGGCATTTTCATAACTGAGAGGACCCTTTTAAAATTTTTTGAGGTGTCTCTCCAGTGGCGCAAGCTGAGTACAACATATTGGGCACTGAAATGGCATAAAAAGTGCAATTTTTACTTTGCACCATCCGCAGCGTTTATTTTTGGAAAACCGCTGTGGGGTCAAAATGCTCACTACACCCCTTGATAAAGGCCTTGAGGGGTGTAGTTTCCGAAATGGGGTCATGTCTTGGGGGATGCTTTTACTTTTTGACCTCCGAGCCTCTGTGAATGTGAACCAATGCTGTGTAAATCGACAAATTAGGCCTCAAATTCGCATGGTAATCTTTCACTCCTGAGCCCTGTTATATGTCCAGGAAAAAGATTAGGGCCACATGTAGGGTGTTTCTAAAACGAGGAAACACAGAATAATAATTAGAAAGCTGTCTTTTCGTGGTGGCGCAAGCTGGGCACAACATATTGGGCACTAAATTGGCATCTATCGAAAAATTGCCATTTTCACTCTACAACATCCACAGCACACTAATTTCTGGAAAACACCTGTGGGTTTAACATGCTCATTATACCCCTAGATGATGTGTTGAGGGGTGTAGTTTCCTAAATGAGGTCTCTTCTGGGGGCTTTACACTGTTTTAGTCCCACAGGGGCTTTGCAAATGCAACATGGCAACCAGAAACCAATCCATCAAAATCCGCACTTCCTCTCATCTGAACCCTACTGTGTGCTCAAACAGCATTTTATGAGCACATATGTGGTATTTCCATACTCTGGAGAAATTGCTTTTTAAATTTTGGGTTGCTTTTTCTCCTTTATCTGTTGAGAAAATGAAAAATTTTGAGCTAAAGCTACATTTTACAAAGAGTAACAGTGTAGAGGTATACGTTTAAATTTCTAAAGTGTAAATATTCTGCGTGTATAAACGTTTAAAATAATTGTTTATTATCAAAATTATTAAAATTGGTAGGGCACAGAGTGCCAAAAGATCCAGGTACAGGCGTTGGCAACCAGATCAAGAACGCACACTGAATTGTATGTGAAAAAAAGAGACAGTCAGCACGCACTCGTTCATAGGTGCCTGAAAAGTCTAGTGTGAATTGTCACATCAGCCAGCTCAGAGTGCTTAGCCAATATTGGTAAGATCTGATTGCCACAGATTAGTTAGCAGGCACACTTCCCCAACGCGTTTCTGCACCAGATAGGGGAGCGTCCTCAGGGGTACTCGTTGCCTGAATTATTATCATAAAGTTCAGAAATTGCCTGTCAGCTGATATTCAGCTGTTGATTTGGTGCAACGGCGCATACGAGACACTGATAGCGGTCTGACGCGCGCCGGGGAAACTCTGAAGTTTTAACAGACCAAGCCCCACCCACAAGGCGTTGCGTAATATCGGGCCGTCCAATGAAGGAGTAAGGCGTGTAGAAACACACGCCCCAACAAAAGGCGGCTCCCTAGTAACCACGAAGCCAATGAAAAAGATGCATAAAGCATCAGTGGTAACAGGGGGGAGCTAAAGGTGGCCAAGACATACATCTCCGATACCAAGGCTGGAATAAGTGCCGTGTATGCCAAAAGGGGGATCCAGTAAGCGAATAAATGCACACAATCCAGCACATTACCGCATCATTAGCGCCAGTCATAGACGGCACAGCATATATCATCAGAAGTGATATTAACGAAGGGAGACAAAGCCAAAACGAGATAAGGGGCAATAGCAAGCCAGAGTGGATATACAAGTCAAAGAGATGCAGTACGGGATAAGCAGACTAAATGGGCTTAGAGTATTACAAGAAGGGAAGATAAGATATAGACTCATTTAGGCCCAGTGGCTTGATGGTTTGCATCCTAAAAATCCACTGGGCCTCCTTCTGTAGAATACGTCTATCCCAGTTACCTCCCCTCGCAGGAGAATTGACATGTTCCATCCCTTGGAACCTGATAGCAGAGGGGTCTCCCTTATGACAGTCCCATACATGTCGAGAAACAGAGGTGTCAGCTCTATTCATAATGTCACATATATGGTCCCGAATTCTGCGTCTGAACTCCCTTATTGTTTTGCCAACGTACTGCATCCCACATTGACACGTGATAAGGTACACCACCCCCTTGGTGAGACAGTTGATGAACGACCTATTATAAAACATGACTCCTGTAACCGTGCTCTTAAACGTTTTGCTTTTCCAAACAGAAGTTCATGCTTTACACCTACCACACTGGAACGACCCAGTGACATTAGTAGAAAGCCATGTAGTGGCACCAGGCATCTTCAGATGACTGTGCACCAATCGATCCTTTAGATTGCGGCCCCTACGGAAGGTGATCTGAGGACGATCCCCAACTAGGCCACCTACGTCCGGGTCCGCTTTAAGGATATCCCAGTAAGAGGTAAGAATTTTTCTGACCTCAAAGTGTGCAGCATCGTAGGTACCAATTATCCTCATGACATTATCCTCTTCCGGAGATATTTTAGGATTTAGTAAGGACTCCCTGTTAGCTGTCAAGGCATGTTGATATGCTGATTTCAAAACACCACTAGGATACCCTTTATGCTCAAATCTCTTTCTCAGACTTTTGGCCGACATTTGAAAGTCTGACAGTGTGGTACAATTACGCCTAGCTCTGATGTACTGACCCTTTGGAATGGCCATCTTCAGGGGTCTAGGGTGACAGCTGTCCCACCTGAGAAGGCTGTTGGTGGCTGTGCTTTTTCTATACATCTGTGTCTGGATATGTCCCTGGTCAGTCTTCTCTATTTGAATGTCAAGGAATGTGATATAATTATCCCTGATTTCAGAGGTGAAATAGAGACCCAGGTCATTGATGTTCAGAATTGAAACAAATTCTCCAAACTCTGCTGTTGTACCTGACCACAATATGAAGATATCATCAATGAATCTTAACCATAATAAAATGGAAGAGACATATTTCTCCATTTTATCGCAAAACACAAATTCTCTCTCCCACCAGCCCAGATAGAGATTGGCATAGGTGGGAGCACAAGGGCTACCCATGGCAACTCCTCTGAGCTGGTGAAAGAACTTCTGTTCAAAGACAAAGAAGTTATGCTCCAGTACAAAACGCAATAGGATAAGCACAAATTGGTTATGCGCACCAAACTGAGCCCCTCTCTCATTGAGAAAATATTCAACAGCCCAAGGAGTGAGGGATGGAACTATAGAGAGCCTCTACATCCAGGCTTGCCAAAAGAACATTGGACTCAACTTTGATCCCCTCAAGCTTCCTAAGAACCTCCATTGTATCACGCACATAGGACGGAAGTGCCGTGACAAAGGGCCTCAAAATCCTATCCACATAGATGCTCGCATTCTGAGACACACTGTCGATCCCAGAGACAATGGGTCTACCCTTGAGTGGACTGAGACCCTTGTGAATCTTGGGAAGACTATAAAAGGTAGCTACCTGTGGACATTGTCCCACAAGGAACGATAACTCCCGCGCATCAATGATCTTAGCATGTTTGGCTTCCCCCACAATATCTTTAAGTTCAGCCATGTATTTGGCTGTGGGATTGGTGGTCAAGATGCTATAGCAGAGTCTGTCCTTCAGGATGTTGGTACACATGGTGACATACTGCACACGGTCCATCACGACCACATTACCCCCCTTATCTGAGGGTTTAATTATAATGTCAGTGTCATTTTCAAGTGTCTTAAGTGCCAGTGTTTCTTCCCGTGACAGATTGTAATGCAGGTATTTATCTGCCTCCAGTTTCTGCAATTGATTAGTAACAACCGTAAGGAAGACATCCAACAGAGTGTTGTCATTGATTGGGGGATTAGTGGTTGAGGGAGCCCTCAGAGAATTTGTGAGAGAGAATTTGTGTTTTGCGATAAAATGGAGAAATATGTCTCTTCCATTTTATTATGGTTAAGATTCATTGATGATATCTTCATATTGTGGTCAGGTACAACAGCAGAGTTTGGAGAATTTGTTTCAATTCTGAACATCAATGACCTGGGTCTCTATTTCACCTCTGAAATCAGGGATAATTATATCACATTCCTTGACATTCAAATAGAGAAGACTGACCAGGGACATATCCAGACACAGATGTATAGAAAAAGCACAGCCACCAACAGCCTTCTCAGGTGGGACAGCTGTCACCCTAGACCCCTGAAGATGGCCATTCCAAAGGGTCAGTACATCAGAGCTAGGCGTAATTGTACCACACTGTCAGACTTTCAAATGTCGGCCAAAAGTCTGAGAAAGAGATTTGAGCATAAAGGGTATCCTAGTGGTGTTTTGAAATCAGCATATCAACATGCCTTGACAGCTAACAGGGAGTCCTTACTAAATCCTAAAATATCTCCGGAAGAGGATAATGTCATGAGGATAATTGGTACCTACGATGCTGCACACTTTGAGGTCAGAAAAATTCTTACCTCTTACTGGGATATCCTTAAAGCGGACCCGGACGTAGGTGGCCTAGTTGGGGATCGTCCTCAGATCACCTTCCGTAGGGGCCGCAATCTAAAGGATCGATTGGTGCACAGTCATCTGAAGATGCCTGGTGCCACTACATGGCTTTCTACTAATGTCACTGGGTCGTTCCAGTGTGGTAGGTGTAAAGTATGAACTTCTGTTTGGAAAAGCAAAACGTTTAAGAGCACGGTTACAGGAGTCATGTTTTATAATAGGTCGTTCATCAACTGTCTCACCAAGGGGGTGGTGTACCTTATCACGTGTCAATGTGGGATGCAGTACGTTGGCAAAACAATAAGGGAGTTCAGACGCAGAATTCGGGACCATATATGTGACATTATGAATAGAGCTGACACCTCTGTTTCTCAACATGTATGGGACTGTCATAAGGGAGACCCCTCTGCTATCAGGTTCCAAGGGATGGAACATGTCAATTCTCCTGCGAGGGGAGGTAACTGGGATAGACGTATTCTACAGAAGGAGGCCCAGTGGATTTTTAGGATGCAAACCATCAAGCCACTGGGCCTAAATGAGTCTATATCTTATCTTCCCTTCTTGTAATACTCTAAGCCCATTTAGTCTGCTTATCCCGTACTGCATCTCTTTGACTTGTATATCCACTCTGGCTTGCTATTGCCCCTTATCTCGTTTTGGCTTTGTCTCCCTTCGTTAATATCACTTCTGATGATATATGCTGTGCTGTCTATGACTGGCGCTAATGATGCGGTAATGTGCTGGATTGTGTGCATTTATTCGCTTACTGGATCCCCCTTTTGGCATACACGGCACTTATTCCAGCCTTGGTATCGGCGATGTATGTCTTGGCCACCTTTAGCTCCCCCCTGTTACCACTGATGCTTTATGCATCTTTTTCATTGGCTTCGTGGTTACTAGGGAGCCGCCTTTTGTTGGGGCGTGTGTTTCTACACGCCTTACTCCTTCATTGGACGGCCCGATATTACGCAACGCCTTGTGGGTGGGGCTTGGTCTGTTAAAGCTTCCGAGTTTCCCCGGCGCGCGTCAGATCGCTATCAGTGTCTCGTATGCGCCGTTGCACCAAATCAACAGCTGAATATCAGCTGACAGGCAATTTCTGAACTTTATGATAATAATTCAGGCAACGAGTACCCCTGAGGACGCTCCCCTATCTGGTGCAGAAACGCGTTGGGGAAGTGTGCCTGCTAACTAATCTGTGGCAATCAGATCTTACCAATATTTGATAAGCACTCTGAGCTGGCTGATGTGACAATTCACACTAGACTTTTCAGGCACCTATGAACGAGTGCGTGCTTACTGTCTCTTTTTTTCACATACAATTCAGTGTGCGTTCTTGATCTGGTTGCCAACGCCTGTACCTGGATCTTTTGGCACTCTGTGCCCTACCAATTTTAATAATTTTGATAATAAACAATTATTTTAAACGTTTATACAGGCAGAATATTTAAAGCTACATTTTATTGGAAAAAAATTGAAGTTTTAATTTTCACTGCCCAATTTTAATAAAATGTATTACGCACCTGTGGGATTAAAATTGCTTCCTATGCCCCTAGATAAATTCCTTATAGTTTCCAAAATAGGGTTCTTTTTTGGGGTGTTTCCTTAGTTTTGGCACCACAAGACCTCTTCTAACCTGACATGGTGTCTAAAATACTGTATATTCTAATAAAAAACAAGGCCCCTAAATCTACTAGGTGCACCTTTTGCTTCTGAGGCCTGTGCTTCAGTCCATTATCGCACTAGGGCCACATGTGGGATATTTCTAAAAACTGCTGAATTTGGGCAAGAAATATTGAGTTCATTACAAATCCCAGTTTAATACAACGGCTGGTTCCTGTTATTCCCTCCCGTATCAAATTCTGAATTCTTGAAGGGAGGATAAATCTATAAAACATAGCTTTGAATTCAGCCCTTAAAATCTAAGGGTTACTGCAATGTTTTTGTATTTTGTAGCATTTTTACATACTGACATACAAAACACAGACACTCATATTACTGAGCACTAGGGTTTTAATTACATAAGTTTGCGTCAAGAGCATTGAATCAATTAGGATAACACAATGGTGCTCAGTATCATTTACTATAGCTCCGCTTCAATTGTCCTGACTGTTGATAGCGTGCCTTGGCACCCATTCTTAAAATAACGACCTCGCTATCACCGGATCCTGTCCCTAGGATATTCAAAATTGTTTCCTTATGATTATGTCTAGCTAAACGCTCCTTCATTATTCATACGTCTGCTTGGGAACTGTGCCTAGCGCACAGCTTCCAATACTACCTAGCGTTCTCTTGTGAAGGTGCTCGGCAGCTGGTCCAATGAGCTTACCGTATGCTGTGTTTCAGCAGTGGCCACTGTGGTTTTACTCTGCAGTGGGCGCGCATACTTTTACATCGTGCAACCCAGGATGCAACTGTTCAACCTAGAATCCGTAGCCAGCGTCTGTATGAGCTGGCTATGGATTGCCCTAGACAACGAGCATACTCTGCACAACTGAAGACTACATATACCGCAGGAGACAGGCAAACAAGGGGCAAAAGCCAAATATCGCTACTATGTAGGTAAAGAAGATGTACTGAGAAGATACTTAGAATCATGAAATTAAACTATTTATATAAACTTTATTAACTTTACAGGTACACTTTAAGTTAAGATGTTGTATGTCCAATTAGTATTGAAGGGCCAAAGGTGTTGGCAGTGGACAGGCTTCATTGCAGACCAGGTACTGCTTTTCAAAGTCAAGCTTTATGTAATAAAAGTAGAGGACTAAGGTATAGACCATAATCCTGGAATTTGTCATCAATATATTTTAAAGTGCTATACAAAGCGTTATAAGGCTGGAATCACACATATTGTTTTTGTGGCAGGTTTTTGAATTGAAGCCAGGAGTGGATTCAAAAGGCGTGGCTTAAACTTCTCCTTCCTGCTTGATCCACTTCTGGCTTTGGCTCAAAACACTGCATGTGTGTTTCCAGCCTAATGTGAATGTTAAAGATATGTCAACTTTTCTGTTTTGAAACAAAAATCACAAAATAAATTTTTAATCCTAACAGAAACTCACAGTAAGGACTCTGAGGGAAACATCATGTTATCGATAAATTATAAAGTTGAAGATGAAGATATCTTGCAGCAGTCTTCAGGAGAAAACCTTATTACACTTAATGTTCATCCAAGACTCCACAGTACAAATCTACAATATAATTCCCCTAATCATGAGGCACCTTCTCCTGACCAATCACAGATTGTTACCACAAGTACAGGTCAGAAAGGGGGTAAAAGGTTTCAATGTGATAAACAGTTCACAAAAAGCTCAGGCATTTTTACAAACAAAAGATTTCACACAGGGGAGAAGCCGTATTCATGTCCACTATGTGAGAAATCTTATACAGAGAAATCAAGTCTTGTTGTACATGAGAGAATTCACACAGGAGAGAACCCATATTCATGTTCAGAATGTGGGAAATGTTTTAAAAAAAAATCACATCTTGTCAAACATGAGAAAATTCACACAGGAGAGAAACCATATTCATGTTCAGAATGTGGGAAATGTTTTACATATAAATCAAATCTTGTTACACATGAGAGAAGTCACACAGGAGAGAAGCCATACTCATGTTTAGAATGTGAGAAATGTTTTACATATAAATCAAATCTTGTTACACATGAGAGAAGTCACACAGGAGAGAAGCCATATTCCTGTTCAGAATGTGGGAAATGTTTTACATATAAATCAAATCTTGTTACACATGAGAGAAGTCACACAGGAGAGAAGCCGTATTCATGTTTAGAATGTGGGAAATGTTTTACATATAAATCAAATCTTATTACACATGAGAGATTTCACACAGGAGAGAAGCCATATTCATGTTCAGAATGTGGGAAATGTTTTACAGATAAATCTAGTCTTGTTGTACATGAGAGAATTCACACAGGAGAGAAGCCATATTTATGTTCAGATTGTGGGAAATGTTTTAAAGATAAATCTAGTCTTGTTACACATGAGAGAATTCACACAGGAGAGAAACCATATTCATGTTCAAAATGTGGGAAATGTTATACTACTAAAGCCAAACTTCGGGCTCATCAAAGAAACCACACAGAAGAGAAGCCCGTTTGATGTTCTATATGTGGAAGATGTTTTGCAAAGAAATCGAATTTTGGAACTCCTCAGAGAATTCACATATAGAAGAAACCATATTTTTGTTTAGAATGTGGGAAATTCTATAAGAGCAAAAAAAAGATTATAAATACAACAGGTTATTCACATACATTAACCTGTTAATGACTGCCCATAGGTGTTTTTACGTCGGTCACTAACGGGCTTTGTTCTGATTCAGTAGCCTTTTTACGGTGCTGCATAAGAATAAAACCGCGCCGTCGGGAGAAGTAAAAGTTGCCTGCTCTCAGCTACAGAGGTAGCTGAGGTCTCGGCGCAGAATTAGTTTAGCTGGAGGGATCGAAATCCGCATCAATTCCCTTGTGTAACCCCCTTAGATGTGGCGGTCAATATCGACCGCCACATCTAAGTAGTTTTAGAGTCAGGGGGCTCCCTCTCTAGCCACAATGGGACACAGGCGATGTGATATCGGGTGAGCCGATGGTTGATATGGCAGCCAGGGGCGTAACAAAGGACCCCAGGTCTGCCTTTAGTAAATTCCTATTCAGTGTACAGATGTAGCCATTTTTATGTTGACTTTTAACACATTAAATACACAGTGGCAAGATCCTTTATCTTGACTTTTTCAGTGAATTTTGAATGGGTTTTATTGTGTGATATCACGATGCAGCAAGTCATCAGACAAGATAAAAATGGCTACATATAAAAGCGTATTATAAAATACAACTTGTCCCACAAAAAACAAATCCTTATACAGCTATGTCGACTGAAAAATAAAAAAGTTAAAGCTCTTTGGATGTCACAATGGAAAAACTTATATAAAGCAAATAATTGCTTGGTCGTTCAGTTTTAAAGAGGATTTGTCATTCATTTTAGTAATGCCCACCTCCTAGCTAATCTAATAGGCGCTATCACACCGATAATGCTAGTGAAAATTGTATTAAAAAAAGTTTTATTTTAAAAGTTATGAGCTTTTTTTCTAAATATGCAAATGAGGCTGTACTAGACAAGTGGGTGTCAACACCAGCGATTCTCTTGAGGTGGAGCTAGGTCACAGCCTCTGACGCTGTCCTATCAGCATGAAGCTGCTTCACACACAGTGTGAGAGACAGGCTGGAGGGAAAGGGGATCACTTCAAACAGCCATATCTCGGGCTGTGGACCACCTAGAACCGTGGTTCTGGTGACATATGAACGGTGAGATTCTAATCTTTCATATGGCATGTAGCTGTGAAACAACCGGAGGTATCACCAGTTGATAATGGAAGCTGTATACTATATGATCATTCTGTGTTGCTGGGAGGAGAACTGTATGACACTGATTGGACAGCGCCATACAGAAAACATTACACCGTCCAGAGTGAAAAGAAAGCGTAACCTCCCATTTGGCAAGTATAGCCAAATTACCATATTTAGAAAAATGCTCATAACTGTAAAAAAATCACGCTGTAGTTATCAGCAACATAGGGTCTATTAGATTAGTTAGGAGATAGGGTATTAATAAACTAGTGACAGATCCTCTTTGAAAGGCCTTGGGTATCCCTTTCAGGACATTTTTTTGCTTTTTAATTTTCGTTTTTCACTTCTCGCGCTCCAAGAGCCATATGGTTTTCATTTTTCCATCAATAGAGTGGTGTGAGGGCTTATTTTTTGCAGGAGGAGTTGTACTTTCTATTGCCACCATTTTAAGCACCATATAATGTACTGGGAAGCTGAAAAAAAAAAAAGCATTTGCAGGCTGAAGTTGGAATAAACTGAGATTCCTCCATAGTTTTTTGGGTTTTGTTTTTACATCTTTTATGATGCAGTTATAACGACAACTTAACTTTATTCTGCGGCTTAATATGATTATGATGATTCCAAATTTGATATAGTTTTTTTTAGGTTTTACTACTTTTACAAGAAACGAATTCTTAAAATAAAATTTGTGTTTTTTCACCACATTCTGAGATATAACTTCTTTATTTTTCTGTCGATTGAGCGGTATGAGGGCTTATTTTTTGCGGGGCGAGCTTTAGTTTCTATTTTTACCATTTTTGGCTACATGGGACTTTTTGATCACTTTTTATTTCATTTTTTGTGGGATATGAAGTAACCAAAAAACAGCGACTCTGGCGGTTAAATTTTTTATGGCAAACATTCGAGCGGGTTAAATAATGGTATATTGTAATAGTTCAGACTTTTAGGGACATGGCGACCATTTTCGTTTTATTTTTTTATTTTCTACATTACTTTAGAGGAGAAATTGGAAAAGGGTGTTTTTATTTTAATTTTAATATATAAATAAATATATGTATGTGTATATATATATATATATATATATATATATATATATATATATATATATATGACTATTTAACTTGTTTTACCCTTTTTATTAGTTCCCTGAGGGGACCTGAACCAGCAATCGTTAGACACTGCAATATTAAAGTCCTGCGAGCCTTTGTTAGGCTTCCGGGTTGCTATGACAACCATCGGCATTTCGCGGGGCCGATCACGTCGTGGGGGGGGCGATAACCTCTAGACTGAGAGTAAGGACAATGTAAACTTTTTGTTTTTAACATATATGGACATTTTTTATATTTGACTTTCTTTAACCCCTTCCCGCTCCTTGACGTACTATTACGTCATGGCAGCTGTATCGTTCGCGCTCCATGCCGTAATAGTACGTCTCGGGAGTAACGGCCGTTTCGGCCGTCCTCCCGACACATACAGGAGCTGTGACGCTGCTGTCTTGTTCAGCAGCTGTCACAGCTCCTACAGCGGGGACCGATCGCTGTGTCCCCGCTGATTAACCCCTTAAAAGCCGCGTTCTATAGAGATCGCGGCTTTTTAGGGGTTAAGCTGCCATCGCCGGCCTGCTACGCGATAGCGGCCGGCGATGGTGACTATGGCAACCGGACACCAAACAATGGCGTCCGGCTATGCCATAGACGGAAGCCTAGTGGGTCCTGACAACGTCAGGACCCACTATGCTTGCTGTCAGTGAGTAGCTGACAGTTCTAATACACTGCACTACGCATGTAGTGCAGTGTATTAGAATAGCGATCAGGGCCTCCTGCCCTCATGTCCCCTAGTGGGACAAAGTAATAAAGTAAAAAAAAAGTTAAAAAAAGATGTGTAAAAATAAGAAAATAAAAGTTTTAAAAGTAATAAAAGTAAAAGTCCCACTTTTTCCCTTATCAGGCCTTTATTATTAATAAAAATATATAAACAAACAAATAAACTATACATAATTGGTATCGCCGCGTCCGTAACGGCCTGAACTACAAAATTATTTTGTTATTTATCCCGCACGGTGAACGCCGTAAAAAAAAATATTAATAAACCGTACCACAATCACAATTGTTTGGTCACTTCACCTCCCAAAAAATGGAATAAAAAGAGATCAAAAAGTCGCATGTACCTAAAAATGGTACTGATGGAAAATACAGTTCGTTACGCAAAAAATAAGTCCTCGCACGGCTTTATTGATTGAAAAATAAAAACGTTATGGCTCTTAGAATAAGGTAACACAAAAAGTGAATGATTGTTTACAAAACGTATTTTATTGTGCAAACGCCATAAGACATAAAAAAAAACTATAAACATCTGGTATCGCCGTGATCGTATCGCCCCGCAGAATAAAGTGAATATATCATTTATAGCGCACGGTGAACGCTGTAAAAAAAAAAGTATACAAAAACAATAGTAGAATTGCTGTTTATTAGTCACCACGCCACCTAAAAATGGAATAAAAACTGATCAAAAAGCCGCATGCACCCCATGAAAACTACAATGGATTCCTCAAGGGGTCTAGTTTCCAAATTGGGGTCACTTTTGGGGGGTTTCCAATGTTTTGGCACCACAAGACCTCTTCAAACCGGACATGGTGCCTAATAAAAAAGAGGGCTCAAAATCCGCTAGGTGCTCCTTTGCTTCGGAGGCCGGTGCTTCAGTCCATTACCGCCCGAGGGCCACATGTGGGATATTTCTCTAAACTGCAGAATCTGGGCAATAAGTATTGAGTTGCGTTTCACTGATAAATCCTTTTGTGTTATAAAAAAAATGGTATAAAAAGAGTAAATTTCACCTCTACTTTGCTCTAAATTTCTGTGAAACACCTAAAGGGTTCATAAACTTTCTAAATGCTGTTGTGAATACTTTGAGGGGTCTAGTTTCTAAAATGGGGTGTTTGATAGGGGTTTCTAATATATGGGCCCCTCAAAGCAACTTCAGAAATGAACTGGAACCTAAAAAAATAAATAAATGAGGCAATACTTCGCTTCTTACATTATACTGATAATGAGCCGTGCCCACTCCGAGATGACCCCAGTTTTGACCGTTTGTATAAACGGAGACCCCTATTAGACCGTTCCAGTGCCCGGTTTTCCCAAGCATACACCCCCGAGAAGTGTTTTTCTATTGATGAGTCCCTGGTACATTTTAAAGGGAGGGTTCAATTCCGCCAGTACCTGCCAGGTAAGAGGGCAAGGTATGGCGTGAAGATGTATAAGCTGCGAGAGTGCATCAGGGTATACCTACAGGTTTAGGATATATGAAGGAAAGGCCACCCCCAAACCAGACTGCATCCTGGACTACAATAGGTACATGGGAGGGATGGACTTGTCAAATCAAGTCCTGAAGCCCTACAGCGCCATGCGGTGAGGTATAAGAAGCTGGCCGGGCACATCATACAGATGGCTTTGTACAATGCGTATGTGCTACGTCGATGTGCAGGCCAGAGGGGAACTTTCCTGGAATTTCAAGATCTAATCTTTAGGGACCAGGAAGGGGGGGCGCATCGTACCAGGGCAACACTTTCCAGGAGAAGGTCCCCAAACCGGTGGAAAGGGAAAGAGTCAAAAGAGGTGCAGAGTCTGCTATAAGAGGGGGATAAGGAAGAACACAATATACCAATGTGACACGTGTCCCGAAAAACCAGGGCTCTGTATAAAAGATTGTTTTAAAATGTATCATACATCCCTTGAGTTTCAATTTACCCTGATGCACTCCGCACAGCTTACCCCCCTCATCTTTCCCTTCTGAGCCCTGCCGTATGCCCAGGCAGCTGATAACAGCCACATGTAGGGTATTGTCGTACCCAGGAGAACCCACATTACAATTTAAGGGGTGTATATCTCCGGTGGCGCATGCTGGGCACACTATATTGGACACTGAAATGGCATATACATATATAAAATTGCAAATCTCACACTGCACCATCTGCTGCGCATTATCTTTTACACAGTACCTGTGGGGTCAAAATGCTCACTACACCTCTAGATGAATGTCTTAAGGGGTGTAGTTTTTAAAATGGGGTCACTTCTCGGGGGTTTCAACTGTACTGGTACCTCAGGGGCTTCTGCACACATGACTTAGCACCAGAAAAGCTCCAGTAGGCCAAATGGTGGTCCTTTCCTTCTGAGCCCTCCCATGGGCCCAAAGGGCAGTTTATCACCACAAATGGGGTATTGCCGCACTAAGGACAAATTGGGCAACAAAATGGGGTATGTTGTTCCTTGTGAAAATAAGAAATTTTGATCAAAAATGACATCTTATTGGAAAAAATATCATTTTTTTCATTTCACAGCCCAATTCAAATAGGTGCTGTGAAAAAACTGTGCGGTCAAAATGATAACAAAAACCATAAATGAATTCCTTGAGGGGTGTAGTTTCCAAAATGGGGTCACTTCTGGTGGGTTTCCATTGCTTTGATACCTCTGGGGCTCTGCAAATGCAACATGGCACCCGAAAACCAATCCAGCAAAATCTGGACTCCAACAAACACATAGCGCTCCTTTCCGTCTGAGCCCTCCCATGGGCCCAAACGGCAGTTTATCACCACAAATGGGGTATTGCCGCACTAAGGACAAATTGGGCAACAAAATGGGGTATGTTGTTCCCTGTGAAAATAAGAAATTTTGATCAAAAATGACATCTTATTGGAAAAAATATAATTTTTTTCATTTCACAGCCCAATTCAAATAGGTGCTGTGAAAAACCTGTGCGGTCAAAATGATAACAAAAACCATAAATGAATTCCTTGAGGGGTGTAGTTTCCAAAATGGGGTCACTTCTGGTGGGTTTCCATTGCTTTGATACCTCTGGGGCTCTGCAAATGCAACATGGCACCCGAAAACCAATCCAGCAAAATCTGGACTCCAACAAACACATAGCGCTCCTTTCCGTCTGAGCCCTCCCATGGGCCCAAACGGCAGTTTATCACCACAAATGGGGTACTGCCGCACTAAGGACAAATTGGGCAACAAAATGGGGTATGTTGTTCCCTGTGAAAATAAGAAATTTTGATCAAAAATGACATCTTATTGGAAAAAATATAATTTTTTTCATTTCACAGCCCAATTCAAATAGGTGCTGTGAAAAACCTGTGAGGTCAAAATGATAACAAAAACCATAAATGAATTCCTTGAGGGGTGTAATTTCCAAAAATGGGGTCACTTCTGGTGGGTTTCCATTGTTTTGATACCTCAACACCTCTTCAAACCTGGCATGCTGCCTAAAATATATTCTAATAAAAAAGAGGCCTCAAAATGCACTAGGTGCTTCTTTGCTTCTAGGGCTTGTGTTTTAGTCCACGAGCGCAGTAGGGCCACATGTGGGACATTTCTAAAAACTGCAGAATCTGGACAATACATATTTAGTAGTATTTCTCTGGTAAAACCTTCTCTGTTACTAAAAAAAAATTGAATAAAATTGAAATTCAGCAGAAAAAATGAAATTTGCAAATTTAATTTCCACTTTGCTTTAATTCCTGTGAAATGCCTGAAGGGTTAAAAAACTTTCTATATGCTGTTTTGAATACTTTGAGGGGTCTAGTTTTTAAAATGGGGTGTTTTATGGGGGTTTCTAACACATAGTCCCCTCAAATCCACTTCAGAACTGAACTGGCACCTTCAAAAAAAGGCTTTTGAAATTTTCTTAAGAATATGAGAAATTGCTGTTTATGTTCTAAGCCTTGTAACGTCCAAGAAAAATAAAAGAATGTTCAAAAAACGATGCCAATCAAAAGTAGACATATGGGAAATGTGAACTAGTAACTATTTTGGGTGGTATAACCGTCTGTTTTTCAAGCAGATGCATTTAAATTCTGAAAAATGCTATTTTTTGTAAATTTTCTCTAAATTTTGCAATTTTTCACAAATAAAGACTGAATATATCGACCAAATTTTACAACGAACATGAAGCCCAAAGTGTCACGAGAAAACAATCTCAGAATCGCTTGGATAGGTTTAAGCATTCCGACGTTATTACCACATAAAGTGAAATATGTCAGATTTGAAAAATGGGCTCTGAGCCTTAAGGCCCAAACTAGGCTGCGTCCTTAAGGGGTTAACCCCTTAAGGACACGGCCAATTTTGGCTTGGAGGACAGAGCAATTTTTTTACATTTCCCTCTTTGCATCCCGACGCTCATAACACTTTTATTTTTTGTACGACGTAGTTGTAGGAGACTTTGTTTTTTGTGGGACGAGTTGTACTTTATGTAGGTACCATTTTTTGGTACAAATACATTATCGTTTAATTTCTATAAATTTTTATTTTGGCGAAAATGCAGAAAAAAAGACGTTCCGCTGCAGTTTTAATATTTATTTTTTTACACCATACACCGATGATCATAAATAATGTTATACATTTGTTGTGCAGGTTGTTACGGTCGTGGCGATACCAAATATGTCTATATTACTTCATGTTTTGGGACTTATATTATAAAAAGTTTATTATAAAAAAATGTGTGTGTATTTTTTTAACTTTTTATCTATTTATCATTAATTTATTTTTACATTCATTTAACTTTTTTTTTTTAATCTCAAAGGGATTTATCATTTTGATTTTTATTTTGTAACTGTAATGTACTGGCATGTATCTATATGCCAGTACATTAGCCTGTTACTGATTGTACACAGGCAGTTGTTAGGGCATACCTCAGTATGCCCTAACAACAGAAAATATGTTCAGACAGCCCTGGGGTCCTTCAATGGACCCTGGGCTGTCTGGCCATATGAGTTGTCGGCTTTGCTCGCGTCACAGTTATCTTCTGTGACGCGATCAATGTGCAGTCCCCTCTCCTTGAACGCCGCGATCAGCTTTCATCGCGGTGTTCAAAGGGTTAACAGTGGAGAGAAGATGTTTCTCTCCTCTCCGCTGTCAGAGTGGGGGCCGTGGCTGTGTATTACAGCCGTTGCCCCGCTCTCGATCGCGTACACAGACGGCTGTCACACAGGACGAGAATGCTCATCCTAATGCGCAAAGTACTCGCCGCTCAGGACGAGCATACTCGTTCTGTGTCGGCAACCAGTTAAAACAATATAAAAAGATGAAGGTGATGGAATTTAACAAAACACAAAACAAAATTAACTTTGCTATTTAATGAAACAAAAATTCGGAGATTTGTTTCCATAGAAGGAAATGTTATGAGTGTATTTATCATACCTTAAAGACCTAAAATTTAAGTAATGGTTGACGCCCCCGCGATGGCGAATGGCAGCAAGGTTTTTGGTAATGCCACAGCATTTACTGGCTTAATCGTGTGTCCATTTGTCACCTAGGTGGGTATAGTTGCCTCTGCTCTGTGTGTTCTTACCCTCAGGGTCACTTTTGGCAGATTTGTAGCAGAAATTTCTGAAACGAAAAATCGTTCCGTAAATCTGAGTGGGTTTGTTTCTGCAGCATGCACATGGATTCTGAAAACCCCATTCAGGTGAATGGGACAGCCACAGACATTTCTGACACAAAACTGCAATTTGTGAACTGGAATAACACATGAAGTTTGACTCAAAGAAACTCATGAAAAACTACACCTCAAAGCCAGAAGTGGAATAAGCCAGAAAGAGAATTAGAAGTCCTTCACTTAAATCTCCCATTTCTTATTAATACTGTCTTGGCTTTGGCTAAAAAAAAAAACACCTGAATGTGTTATTGTAGCCTTAGAGAGGATCTAGGGACAACGTGTCTCATTTAAACCTCTGATGTTTGGTTTACCCTTTGTTATTGAAATGTTTGGAATCACCATGCTGAGATCCAGAGCGCTCTGAGGCCTTAAGAAACGTTATGGATGTCTAAGATTCAGGAAAGGGAACATGGCCAAACTATTAGATGTCAATCATTCCACTGTCCAGAAAACCATCTCCATGTGGAGATTTCAGACAACTGTAATTTGGTCCAGGCAAGTCGGTCTGTAAGATCAGCTTGAGAGCAAAACACCAGATGCTGAGAGAAGTTTCTGAAAACCCCAGAGTTTCTTAAAGATCTACATGTAGATTTTGCCACTCTTGATAACTACCATTGCAAAAATGCTGCGAAAATAAAAACTACATAGGCGTATATGCTAAAAGATAAGCTTAGATAGCCACAAAAAAATATCAAGTTTGGTTGCGAACACCTAGGAAAAAAACATGACTTCTGCTTTGGAAAGAAAAATCAAAAAGTTATTTGTCCCCAATATCAGAAGACATGCTAGCCCTAAATTATAAAAACAAATAAACTGTAAATAACTTGAGAGCATGGGGGAGGTAAAGGTTTGGGACTGCTAAACAGCATCGGGATATGGGCATTTTATCATCCTAGAATCCGCTATCAATTCTAAATTGGCAGAGGCTGTTTAAGGATAATGTGAGACCGGCTGTCAGAAAGGTTTAAAGGGAATGTGTCGCTAGAAATTATTTTTTTTCAGTTAAATAGTTAGTATATAAGTGATTACACATTGTTTTAATTTTTTCACAAGTCAGGAAATATTATAAATTAGATTCTAATTTATAACATTTCCATGTGCTGGTCACTAGAGGGAGCAATAGCACTGATCAACGAGACCGATGATTGGCGCTCGCTTGCTCCTGTCACACACAGCTATGGATGGGGACGAGCAGTCGTAACTCCGATCGCTCGTCCCCATCCATTATTATCATGTCGGCGGCACGTCTCCCTGTTTATTTTACTTTTTTTAAACGATGCGACCTGTTTACACAGAGCAATTATCGGCAACAAGTGTTATATTAACGCTCATCTGCCCGATAATCGTCCTGTGTAAAACCCCCTTAAGCCTAAAACGACATTAGTTTTTTACCTTGCGCATGAAAATACTTTATAGTTGTGTTACCATCCACAGAGCAGAGTTTTACATATTTTTTTAATAAAGTGCTGGTCTCTCACAATGTTTTTTGTTATTTTCGACATTCGTTGAATTGGGTTATATCAATGCACCTAAAAAGGGTTATCTGTCTGTTTACAAGGCAATACTGTCACATCACATGGTGAAGATTGACTGCTTTGGAAACAAGACGTGGTGTCCTGACACCTCCTAATCATAGAGGAGCAGGAATCTGCAATGTGGGACTAGAGAAGAACAAAGGAGTATTCCCAACACAGAATATGCCATAAATGTCTGGTAGTTGAAGGTCCCGTCCATGGTACCCGCACCAATGGGGAAAATGGGTGTACCATGACCTGCCTGATGAGTCAGCTGCTGCATCATAGCAGAGAAAGAATGGAGAGGTGGCCGCGCATGGCCATATACTAGATCCATGTTCCTAAAGTCTTGGTTTAACACCTCGGATCTAGATGTTTCCGTCTGCGGAATCATGTTTTCTGATTGTTTTAGATGCACTGATGAGAAGGACAGATTTTCCTTGGCCCTGATGACATAAATACTATTGTTAGACAGAATCTTGACATGGTGATGTCTTATTTGTAGAAAGTCCAGTTTTAGAATTTTGCAGACCGCTCTCCATTCTTGGTAACATCTTAACCATATGTCCTGAGGCCAAGATCCCTGTAGAAATTTGTCCTGGAAATAAGACCCAAAGGTCTTTTCATATTTTCCCAGGAATCTAGAGATTATATTAAGATTCTCTTGTCTAAAGCCATGAAGAAAAAAGGAATAGAATTTCCATACTGTAAATATAAAGAGAATTGTCCAAAGAAATCTTGAAGCCACAAAGGATTGGAGAAAGGGCTGAAATATTCTCATCCAATTCCAGGAAAAAAAAAGGATTGTAAAAAAAAAAAAAAATTAACAGAATGGCGCTATATAGGGTGAATGCATTCAACACATGCACAATAAAATCAGTGGGTGTGGGGGCTTACCTTTAGGTGTACAACTATGTAGGTACAATGCTATATTAGAACATGTATGTAGAGAGGCGTGGCTAGCAGCAATCAGGACGGATGCTTTCTTAGTGGGCTCCAGGTGGGCAGACTGAATCTGAAACCTTCCTCCCCTCTACACCCTTATATTGAGGGTTTCAAGGCAACAGTCTGCAAGGCCATCACCTGCCACACAATTTAAGACCAAAATTGGCCAAATTGTAAAAAAAAATAATATATTTTTTGGGCCTACTAACCACACCGGAGCCAGGGACTAAATTTCCGGCCTCCCCTGTACGCGAGCCCCACGACCTACTTCTCCTGGAGCTCGTGACGGAGTGGGGGAGCACGATCTGGGACCCCTCTGAGACCTGCACAGACTCCTTGGGTCCACGTGAGTATCCCTGTGTACCCCTAGAAGCCCTCTGACCCTGCCTCGAGGAGAAGGGGAGGCACAGCCACTGTGCACCACACCAGAGATTTTACATATCTCATTGCCTAAGTTAACCTGGGACTATTCTCTGGGCTGCACATTCAAAAACTTACCACCAGATACATTTTTTGTCTTTTGGGACTCCCTGGGGCGGTACCTTACAGAATGGCCACATCTTACTTTGGCTTCGATCCCAGCTGGTTGCCAAACGAGCCCTCTGTGTCGCAGGACTGCGAATTTGGCTGCACACATTGTGGTACTATCAACGGCTGAGCTGGGAACAACAACATCCCCATACTCCCCGGGGTCTGAGAGCTACATTGCCCTCACTGCCTTGGCGCCTACAGTTGCCGGCCATCTTAACTGCCTTCACCCAACTCACTGGCATCCTGCTGGTATAACATCCTGCATCAGCGGAACCCCCAAACGGTATCCTACTGGCCCTGCACACCTACCTGGTGATACAACTACAGCAAAGATTACAACGCTGAGATCATACATTGATATGGGCTCATGATAGCTCACTGGCTCTGCTTAACAACTGGAAAACTCTGTGGTGGCTAAGACACTCTGGGGTCTCATTCTAAACTGCTTTCTCCCACCCGACCTGGAGGGACCGCATTGCTCCACGTGTCCATGTTGCAATAGCATGTAAGCGCGCAGGCGTTCTGTCAGTGCTCCCTTTTTGTGTCATATACCTGCTGCCTTCTTGATATGGACAAATACTTCCACCCATCAACTAGTGCTATGCACAAGCATACCACTAGATCTTCTATTACTCCGAGTTCTCCCCACTTAACCGCTTCCCGACCGCCCACAGTAAATTCACGTCGGCGCTTGCTGGGCTCTGTGCAGCGCCGACGTGAATTCACGGTGGGTGTTAAAGGCGCGATCCGGGTGTCTCAGAGTAGCGCTGACACCCGGATCGCGCTGTTATCCCCTGCCTCTAGTCCGGGAGACATGACCGGGACCTAATTGGTTCAGGTCACGGTCATGTGATCGCAGGGAAAGTTTGTTGTAGCAACGAACTGGAAAGTTTGTTACTACAACAAACTTTCCCGGGGACCGATTGCAGGTGCTGCAATCGGTTATAAGGCAGAACCGGAGGCCATATAACAGCCCCCGGGTCTGCCATGCACAGCAGCCTATGAGAACCAGCCGGAGGCCGGTCCTCATAAGCTTCCTGTCAGTATGACTACGTGTCACACTGACAGTTTATAATACGTTACACTACCTCGGTAGTGTAATGTATTATAGCAGCGATCAGTGCTGCAGGTCTTCAAGTAAAACAAGTAAAAAGTAAAAAAAAAAAGTAATAAAAATGTTTTATAAAAGTGTAAAAATAAGTTATAAGTTACCAAAACAAAAAATGCTTTTTTTTCCTACAATAAGTCTTTTATTATAGGAAAAAAAAAAAAATGTTAAAAACAGTACACATATCTGGTATCTCCGCGTTCACAACGACCCAAACTATAATGTTATTTTTCACGCACGGTGAACAGCTCAAAAAAAAAAAATTAAAAAAACAATGTCAGAATCACTATTTTTATGGTCCTCAACCATACAAAAATATAGAATAAAAAGTGATCAAAAAGTCGCATGTACCCCAAAATAGTACCAATAAAAATGACAACCCGTCCCGCAAAAAAAAGGCCTTTACACAGCTTTTTGGACTGAAAAATAAAAAAGTTATGGCTCTCAGAATATGGTGACACAAAAAATAAATAATTTTATCGAAAAGTGATTTTATTGCGCAAACGCCACAAAACAAAAAAACTATATACATCTGGTATCGCCGTAATCGTATCGACCCGCAGAATAAAGTAAAATGTCATTTATAGCGCACGGTGAAAAGTGTAAAAAAAAAAAAAGACAAAAAACATTGTAAGAATTTTGTTTTTTTTGTCAATTTGCTTGCCAAAAAAAAATCTAATAATAAGTGATAAAAAAATCACATGTACCCTAAAATGGTACCAATGAAAACTACAGATTGTCCTGCAACAAATAAGCCCATGCACGGCTCCGGTGAAGAAAAAAAAAAAAAAGTTCTGGCTCTCAGAATATAGCGACAGAAATTGTGCAGTGTCCAAAAGCGGATAATATCGGGCGCCATTTATCATTGCGACATTGGCAACATATCTGTGGATTATTATTTATTTATCGAATTATTATACCCTCTTATTATGTCCTGATGTACTATGCCCAATTTACACATATCCCCACATCATAAACTGAAATACCAGCAAAACCCCAAACAGAACAGTTACCAAGCAAAATCTGCGCTCCAAAAGCCAAATGGTGCTCCCTCCCTTCTGAGCCCCACAGCGTGCCCAAACACCAGCTTACGTCCACATACAGTGAAGGAAATAAGTATTTGATCCCTTGCTGATTTTGTAAATTTGCCCACTGTCAAAGTCATGAACAGTCTAGAATTTTTAGGCTAGGTTAATTTTACCAGTGAGAGATAGATTATATAAAAAAAAAAAAGAAGAAAATCACATAGTCAAAATTATATATATTTATTTGCATTGTGCACAGAGAAATAAGTATTTCATACCCTACCAACTATTAAGAGTTCAGCCTCCTCCAGACCAGTTACACACTCCAAATCAACTTGGTGCCTGCATTAAAGACAGCTGTCTTAAATGGTCACCTGTATAAAAGACTCCTGTCCACAGACTCAATTAATCAGTCTGACTCTAACCTCTACAACATGGGCAAGACCAAAGACATTTCTAAGGATGACAGGGACAAGATCATAGACCTGCACAAGGCTGGAATGGGCTACAAAACCATAAGTAAGACGCTGGGTGAGAAGGAGACAACTATTGGTGCAATAGTAAGAAAATGGAAGACATACAAAATGACTGTCAATCGACATCGATCTGGGGCTCCATGCAAAATCTCACCTCGTGGGGTATCCTTGATCCTGAGGAAGGTGAGAGCTCAGCCGAAAACTACACGGGGGGAACTTGTTAATGATCTCAAGGCAGCTGGGACCACAGTCACCAAGAAAACCATTGGTAACACATTACGCCGTAATGGATTAAAATTCTGCAGTGCCCGCAAGGTCCCCCTGCTCAAGAAGGCACATGTACAGGCCCGTCTGAAGTTTGCAAATGAACATCTGGATGATTCTGAGAGTGATTGGGAGAAGGTGCTGTGGTCAGATGAGACAAAAATTGAGCTCTTTGGCATTAACTCAACTCGCCGTGTTTGGAGGAAGAGAAATGCTGCCTATGACCCAAAGAACACCGTCCCCACTGTCAAGCATGGAGGTGAAAACATGTTTTGGGGGTGTTTCTCTGCTAAGGGTACAGGACTACTTCACCGCATCAATGTGAGAATGGATGGAACCATGTGCCGTCAAATCCTGAGTGACAACCTCCTTCCCTCCACCAGGACATTAAAAATGGCTCGTGGCTGGGTCTTCCAGCACGACAATGACCCGAAACATACAGCCAAGGCAACAAAGGAGTGGCTCAAAAAGAAGCACATTAAGGTCATGGAGTGGCCTAGCCAGTCTCCAGACCTTAATCCCATCGAAAACTTATGGAGGGAGCTGAAGATCCGAGTTGCCAAGCGACAGCCTCAAAATCTTAATGATTTACAGATGATCTGAAAAGAGGAGTGGGCCAAAATTCCATCTAACGTGTGTTTCCACTGTTTTGGTACCTCTGGGGCATTGCAATTGCGACATGACAACCGAAAACCATTCCAGCTAAATTTGAGCTCCAAAAGCTAAATATTGTTCCTTCCCTTCTGAGTCTTGCCGTGGGTCCAAACAGCAGTTTATTACCACATATGGCGTATTGCTGTAAACAGGAGAAATTGCTTTACAAATTTTGGGGTGATTTTTCACCTTTTATTCATTGTAAAAATTAAACATTTCTATGTTTTTTCAGAAAAAAGTAGATTTTCATTTTCACGGCCTAATTCCACTAAATTCAGCAAAAAAACTGTGGGGTCAAAATGCTAACTATACCCCTAGAAAAATTCCTTGAGTGGTGTAGTCTACAAAATGGGGTCACTTTTGGCGGGTTTCCACCGTTTTGCTCCCTGCAGGGCGTTGCAAACGCGACATGGCACTGAAAACCAATCCAGCACAATCCTCGCTTCAAAATCCAAATGGCGCTCCTTCCCTTCTGAGCTCTGCCGTGGGTCCAAACAGCAGTTTAGTACCACATATGGGGTATTGCTGTAATCGGGAGAAGTAGCTTTACAAGTTTTGGGGTGCTTTTTATTCTTTATTCCTTGCAAATATTATTTTTTTTATATTCTTTCAGAAAAAAAGTAGATTTTCACTTTCACAGGCAAACTCCAATAAATATAGCAGAAGACCTGTGGGGTCAAGATGCTAACTATACCCCTAGATAAATTCCTTGAGGTGTGCAGTTTCCAAAACCATGTCACTTTTGGGGGATTTCCACTGTTTTTGCCCCACAAGACCTCTTCAAACCCGACATGGTGCCTAAAATATATTCTAAAAAAAGGAGGCCACAAAATCCTCTAGGTGCTCATTTGCTTCTGAGGCTGGTATTTCAGTCCATTATCACACTAGGGCCACATGTGGGATATTTCTTTAAACTGCAGAATCTGGGCAATAAATATTGAGTTGCATTTCTCTGGTAAAACCTTCTGTGTTACAGAAAAAAATGTATTACAAATGAATTGCAGCAAAAAAAATACAATTTGTCAATTTGCCCTCTACATTTCTTTATTTCCTGTGAAACGCCTAAAGGGTTAAGAAACTTTCTGAATGCTGTTTTGAATACTTTGAGGGGTGCAGTTTTTAATATGGGGTGATTTATGGGGTCTATCTAGTACATAAGACCCTCAAAGCCGCTTTAGAACTGAACTGGTCCCTGTAAAAATCGCCTTTTAAAATTTTCTTGAAAATGTGAGAAATTGCTGCTAAAGTACTAAGCCTTGTAACGTCCTTGAAAAATAAAATAATGTTCAAAAAACTATGCAAATATAAAGTAGACATATGGAATATGTGAAATAGTAACTATTTTGTGTGGTATTACTATCTGTTTTACAAGCAAATACATCTTAAAATTAGAAAAATCATAATTTTTGCAAATTTTCTCAATTTTGGTGTTTTTCACAAATAAGCAATGAATTTATTGACCAAATTTTTCCACTAACATAAAGTACAATATGTCATGAGAAAACAATCTCAGAATCGCTTGGATAGGCAAAAGCATTCCAGAGTTATTACCACATAAATTGACACATGTCAGATTTGCAAAAATGGGGCTGGTCCTGAAGGCCAAAATGAGCTCGGTATTGAAAGGGTTAAACAAAAAAGTCGGAAAATTGAAAGCGTTCAAAGGCACTACTGCAACCATGACATCGCCTTCGCAGACGGAGGACCCTCAATTAAGCCCTGCTTACTCACGCACAGACACTTCGCCTTCATACTCTCCTTCGCCCAGTCCTGCTGACCAGTCTCTTCCGGACCAAAACCAGGCGGCTGCAGTGGTACAGGAAGTTTCCGGCCTGCTCATCCCGATATTCGACAAACGGCTGGAGGCACTTCACACCTCTATCAATAATGCATTATCTCAAATTACTTCCAATTCCCAAAGACTGGGAGAAGCCGAACAAAGGATCAGTACATGCGAGGACACCATTCACACTATACAACAGTCTTCCTCCCAACAAGTCTCGCAAGGGCAACTCCTATTTGACCGTTTGGAGGACCTTGAGAACAGAAATAGAAGAAACAACTTGCGCTTTATTGGTATTCCTGAATCAGTCAAGGGAGACGACCTGTTCTCCTTTCTATCACATGACCTCATGCAAGCCCTCGGCTTACCCACTGATCACCCAATGCTTCCCATTGAGCGGGCCCACCGACTGGGCAAAGAACCAGACAACCATAGGAACAGACCCTGCCCTACAATAGCCAAATTCTTCCACTTTCTCACCAAGGAGCGAATCCTTCAGAATTACAGGAAAAAAAGAGATCTTGAAGTAAGAGGTCACAAAATTCTAATATTTTAAGACTTTTCGGCATCTGTGGCTTTTAACCCCTTCAGGACCAAGCTCATTTTGGCCTTCAGGACCAGACCCATTTTTTCAAATCTGACATATTTCACTTTATGTGGTAATAACTCCGGAATGCTTTTACCTATCAAAGTGATTCTGAGATTGTTTTCTCGTGACACATTGGACTTTATGATAGTGGAAAAATGTGGTCGATAAATTCAATATTTACCAGTGAAAAACACCAAAATTTTGTGAAAAATTGCAAAAATTAGAATTTTTCTAAATGTAAATGTATCTGCTTGTAAGACAGGCAGTTATACCACACAAAATTGTTGCTAATTAACATCCCCCATATGTCTACTTTAGATTGGCATCGTTTTTTTAACGTCCTTTTATTTTTCTATGACGTCACAAGGCTTAGAACTTTAGCAGCAATTTCTCACATTTTCAAGAAAATTTCAAAAGGCTATTTTTACAGGGGTCAGTTCAGTTGTGAAGCGGCTTTTAGGGCCTTATATATTAGAAATATTTTTTTTTTGCAGAAATTCATTTTTCATCTATTTTTTTTGTAACACAAGGTTTTACCAGAGAAACGCAACTCAATATTTATTGCCCAGATTCTTCAGTTTTTCGAAATATCCCACATGTGGCCCTAGTGCGGTAATGGACTGAAGCACTGGCCTCAGAAGCAAAGGAGCACATAGTGGATTTTGGGCCTCCTTTTTATTAGAAAATATTTTAGGCACCATGTCTGGTTTCAAGGGCTCTTTCGGTGCCAAAACAGTGGAAATCCACCAAAAGTGACCCCATTTGGGAAACTACACCCCTTGAGGAAATTATCTAGGGGTATAGTGAGCATTTTGACCCTGCAGGTTTTTTGCAGAAATTATTGGAAGTAGGCCGTGAAAATGAAAATCGTCATTCTTTCAAAGATAATGTAGGATTAGCTAATTTTTTCTAATTTCCACGAGGACTAAAGGAGAAAAAGCACCACAACATTTGTAAAGCAATTTCTCCCGAGTAAAACAATACCCCACATGTGGTTATAAACGGATGTTTGGACACATGGCGGAGCTTAGAAGGGAAAGAGCGCTATTTGGCTTTTGGAGCTCAAATTTAGCAGGAATGGTTTGCGCAGGCCATGTCGCATTTGCAAAGCCCCTGAGGGACCAAAACAGTGAAAACGCCAAAAAAGTGACTCCATTGAGAAAACTACACCCCTTGAGGAATCCATCTAGCGGTGTAGTGAGCATTTTGCCCCCACAGGTGTTTCATAGATTTTATTAGAATTGGGCAGTGAAAATAAAAAAAATCCTTTTTCTTCAAGAAGAAGTAGCTTTAGCTCCAAATTTTTAATTTTCTCAACAAATAAAGGAAAAAAAGAACCCCAACATTTGTAAAGCAACTTCTCTGGAGTACGGCAATACCCCACACGTGGTCATAAAATGCTGTTTGGGCACACGGCAGGGCTCAGAAGGGAAGGAGCGCCATTTGCTTTTGGTGTACAGATTTTGCTGCATTTGGTTTCTGGTCGCTATGTTGCATTTGCAAAGTCCCTGTGGGACCAAAACAGTGGATCCCCCCCAGAAGTGACCCCATTTTGGAAACAACACCCTCAAGGTATTCACCTAGGGGTGTAGTGAGCATGTTAACCCCACAGGTGTTTTGCAGAAATTCGAGTGCACACGATGTGGGAGAATGAAAATGGGAATTTTTCCTTAGATACGCCAATATGTGGTGCCCAGCTTGTGCCACCATAACAAGACAGCTCTCAATTATTATGCGGTGTTTCCCTGTTTTAGAATCACCCTACATGTGGCCTTAATCTTTTGCCTGAACATTCGACAGGGCTCAGGAGTGAAAGAGTACCATGTCAAATTGAGGCCTAATTTGGCGACATCTAAAGTATTGGTTCACAATTGCAGAGGCTTTGATGTGAAATAATAACGGTGACCCCATTTTGGAAACTGCACCCCTCAAGGCATTTAAGAGGTGTAGTGAGCATTTTCACCCCACGTGTCTTTTCCATAAATGATTGCGCTTCGGAAGGTACAAATTAAAATTTTTCCCTAGATATGCCAATTCAGTGTCAAATATGTTGTGCCCAGCTTGTGCCACTGGGGACACACACCCAAAAATTGTTAAAAGGGTTCTCCCGGGTATGGTGATGCCATATATGTGGAAGTAAACTGCTGTTTGGGCACACTGTAGGGCTCAGATGGGTGGGAGCGCCATTTGGGTTTTGGAGCGTGGAATTTGCTTGGTAATAGTTTTGTTTGGAGTATCACTGTCGTTTCCGTTTATAATGTGGGGCATAACTGAGCTGGGCAGAGTACATCAGGGGCATAGTCAGGTGGTATAATAATAAGGTAAAAAAAATAATAAAATGATCCATAGATGTGTGTTACTCTGTGATCGATCCTTTCTGCACAGACCGGTGTTGCACTGATAAATGTCCTTCCTTATCCCCCTTTTGGTCCACACCTTTGCAGTTTGGGGAATTTTGCCGGGAAAGTGTTGTCCTGGTATAATACGGGCACCGTCGCTTCCAGCAGATATGTTTGGGCCCTCCCCTTCTTGGTTCCCTAATTTTAGTGCCTTGATACATCGCCTTTTGAAACAGAAGAAACGTTCCGCTCGGGCCTTCACAACTGGATATTTTTCTTTCCTGAATTATTGGAGCCTTAACTTATTTTATTTTTTCATAGACGTAGTGGCATGAGGGCTCTTTTTTTACGGAACAAGCTGTAGCTTTTATTGGTACCATATTGGGGTACATGCGACTTTTTGATCACTTGTTATCCTTTTTTTGGGAGGCAAGGTGACAAAAAAAAAACAGCAATTCTGCCATAGTTTTTTAGTTGTTTTTTTTTATACAGCGTCCACCATGCATTATAAATTACATGTTACCTTTATTCTGCGGGTCAGTACGATTCCGGCAATACCAAATTTATAGAGGTTTTTAATAACTTTTTGCACAATAAAATTACTTTTGGAAGAGAATGTATTTTTTCTGTCGCCAAGTCGTGAGAGCCATAACTTTTAAATTTTTTCGTCGATGGAGCTGTGTGAGGGCTTGTTTTTTGCGAGACGAGGTATAGATTTTATAGGTACCATTTTTGGATACATGCGACTTTTTGATCACTTTTTATTTCAATTTTTGGAAGACCGTGACCAAAAAAACAGTAATTATGGCAGTGTTTTTGAGTTGTTTTTTTACGGCGTTCACTGCGCTGGATAAATAACATAATATTTTTATAGTTCAGGTCGTTACGGTCGCTGCGATACCAAATGTGTATGGCTTTATTATTTTTTTCTAAAATAAATTACTTGATAAGTGAAAAAGGGCGATTGTGTTTTATTTTATTACTTGAAACTTTTATTGTATGTTTTACACTTTTTTTTTTACACTTTTGTTTAGTCCCACTAGGGGACTTGAATGTCCAACTGTTTGTTTGATGTTCTAATACATTGCACTACCTATGTATTGGAACTGTCAGTTGTTCACTGACAGCAAGCCGATCAGGCTCCGCCTCTGGGCGGGGCCTAATCAGCTTACGTAATGGCAGACAGGAGTCCATTGTTAGGGCTCCTGTTGCCATAGTAGCAGTCGCCAGCCTTGCCATCGCATGGCAAGGCTGCCGATTTTCTACAAACCTCTAGGATGCAGCGATCACAATGGATCGCTGCATCGAAGGGGTTAATGCCAGGAATCGGAGCTAGCTCCGGTTCCTGGCGATAGATCGGGGTGTCCGCTGTAACATACAGCGGACACCCACTGCTGATGACGCCGGCTCAGCTTCTGACCCGGAAGCTGAGACGGCGCCATCTTGCCGATGGTACCGGAAGCCTCCTGGGCCCCGCCGACGACGGGGCATAGGAGGATTCCGTTACTGGCGGACCGGGAGGTAAGCATTAGCCCTCCGATCGCCTTTGCAGCCACTGGCAACCCAGCGATCACGTTGCTGGGGTGCCGGTGGCTATAAACTCCTCACATGCTGCGATCTCTATTGAACGCAGCATGTGAGGGTTTAATCGGTCGGATCGGAGGCTAGCTCCGGTCCTGGCCGATACCTCAGCTCCTGAGCCAGCTTCATCTCCATGACGTACAGTAACGCGAAAATGCGGTAAGACACCAGTTTTAATGACGTTACTGTACGTGATCCGGCGGGAAGGGGTTAAGAGGAAGGCTTTCTCTGAAGTCTGCATGCATCTAGTGGAGACGAATGTCCGGTTCCAACTACAGTACCCGGCAAGATTGGGGGTGACCGTGGAAGGCCGCACCTTCTTGTTCGATGACCCGTCAAGAGCTAAAAATCACTTCCTCCCTGAAGGCTGATTTTCATATACAAGGAGCGCTCTCTGGACTGACCGTGCACATCATTGCTTGCTATGTTGCTGGACGACATGGTGTCCACTAAACTACATTACGTTCTTGTCAAAGTTCTAATATGTTATTTGTTGTTTTTTTGCCCCCCCCTTAACCTTTTCCCTAGGATCGTGCGAGAGTCACCTTTCTTTCCTTCTTGACCGGAGTAGTTGGCTGACTGGGACAGACATCCCAGGTCATACACATCTATTGACTTTACGTTTTTCCCTTGTGTTAGTGTAGATTAATGGCTCTCCACCACGCACATGGCCACACATCCACAACACAGCTAGATCTTAAACTACTGTCTTGGAATGTAGCAGAGCTGAACACCCCGATTAAGCATAAGAGAGTTCTCTCACGCTTTCCCCTCTCCTTTTTAACATATCGCTAGACCCCCTTCTACGCTTCATTCATTCTGATGAAGAGGTCCAGGGAATCAAAACAAACTCCCAGGAAATTTGTATCTCGGCATTTGCTGATGATGTATTGCTATTTCTTTCCAACCCCAGACAAGCGCTCCCCTCTGTCCTCTCACGTATTGACATACGGTCCGCAATCAGGTTTTACCATTAACTTACAAACGTCAGAAGCATTACTCCTTAATAACCCCTTCCCGCTCCTTGACGTACTATTACGTCATGGCAGCTGTATCGTTCGCGCTCCATGCCGTAATAGTACGTCTCGGGAGTAACGGCCGTTTCGGCCGTCCTCCCGACACATACAGGAGCTGTGACGCTGCTGTCTTGTTCAGCAGCTGTCACAGCTCCTACAGCGGGGACCGATCGCTGTGTCCCCGCTGATTAACCCCTTAAAAGCCGCGTTCTATAGAGATCGCGGCTTTTTAGGGGTTAAGCTGCCATCGCCGGCCTGCTACGCGATAGCGGCCGGCGATGGTGACTATGGCAACCGGACACCAAACAATGGCGTCCGGCTATGCCATAGACGGAAGCCTAGTGGGTCCTGACAACGTCAGGACCCACTATGCTTGCTGTCAGTGAGTAGCTGACAGTTCTAATACACTGCACTACGCATGTAGTGCAGTGTATTAGAATAGCGATCAGGGCCTCCTGCCCTCAAGTCCCCTAGTGGGACAAAGTAATAAAGTAAAAAAAAAGTTAAAAAAAGATGTGTAAAAATAAGAAAATAAAAGTTTTAAAAGTAATAAAAGTAAAAGTCCCACTTTTTCCCTTATCAGTCCTTTATTATTAATAAAAATATATAAACAAACAAATAAACTATACATAATTGGTATCGCCGCGTCCGTAACGGCCTGAACTACAAAATTATTTTGTTATTTATCCCGCACGGTGAACGCCGTAAAAAAAAATATTAATAAACCGTACCACAATCACAATTGTTTGGTCACTTCACCTCCCAAAAAATGGAATAAAAAGAGATCAAAAAGTCGCATGTACCTAAAAATGGTACTGATGGAAAATACAGTTCGTTACGCAAAAAATAAGTCCTCGCACGGCTTTATTGATTGAAAAATAAAAACGTTCTGGCTCTTAGAATAAGGTAACACAAAAAGTGAATGATTGTTTACAAAACGTATTTTATTGTGCAAACGCCATAAGACATAAAAAAAAACTATAAACATCTGGTATCGCCGTGATCGTATCGCCCCGCAGAATAAAGTGAATATATCATTTATAGCGCACGGTGAACGCTGTAAAAAAAAAAGTATACAAAAACAATAGTAGAATTGCTGTTTATTAGTCACCACGCCACCTAAAAATGGAATAAAAACTGATCAAAAAGCCGCATGCACCCCATGAAAACTACAATGGATTCCTCAAGGGGTCTAGTTTCCAAATTGGGGTCACTTTTGGGGGGTTTCCAATGTTTTGGCACCACAAGACCTCTTCAAACTGGACATGGTGCCTAATAAAAAAGAGGGCTCAAAATCCCCTAGGTGCTCCTTTGCTTCGGAGGCCGGTGCTTCAGTCCATTACCGCCCGAGGGCCACATGTGGGATATTTCTCAAAACTGCAGAATCTGGGCAATAAGTATTGAGTTGCGTTTCTCTGATAAATCCTTTTGTGTTATAAAAAAAATGGTATAAAAAGAGTAAATTTCACCTCTACTTTGCTCTAAATTTCAGTGAAACACCTAAAGGGTTCATAAACTTTCTAAATGCTGTTGTGAATACTTTGAGGGGTCTAGTTTCTAAAATGGGGTGTTTGATAGGGGTTTCTAATATATGGGCCCCTCAAAGCAACTTCTGAACTGAACTGGAACCTAAAAAAATAAATAAATGAGGCAATACTTCGCTTCTTACATTATACTGATAATGAGCCGTGCCCACTCCGAGATGACCCCAGTTTTGACCGTTTGTATAAACGGAGACCCCTATTAGACCGTTCCAGTGCCCGGTTTTCCCAAGCATACACCCCTGAGAAGTGTATTTCTATTGATGAGTCCCTGGTACATTTTAAAGGGAGGGTTCAATTCCGCCAGTACCTGCCAGGTAAGAGGGCAAGGTATGGCGTGAAGATGTATGAGCTGTGCGAGAGTGCATCAGGGTATACCTACAGGTTTAGAATATATGAAGGAAAGGCCACCCCCAAACCAGACTGCATCCTGGACTACAATAGGTACATGGGAGGGATGGACTTGTCAAATCAAGTCCTGAAGCCCTACAGCGCCATGCGGTGTGGTATAAGAAGCTGGCCGGGCACATCATACAGAGGGCTTTGTACAATGCGTATGTGCTACGTCGATGTGCAGGCCAGAGGGGAACTTTCCTGGAATTTCAAGATCTAATCTTTAGGGACCAGGAAGGGGGGGCACCCAGTACTTCTGGAAGCGAGGCCACACGCATCGTACCAGGGCAACACTTTCCAGGAGAAGGTCCCCAAACCGGTGGAAAGGGAAAGAGTCAAAAGAGGTGCAGAGTCTGCTATAAGAGGGGGATAAGGAAGAACACAATATACCAATGTGACACGTGTCCCGAAAAACCAGGGCTCTGTATAAAAGATTGTTTTAAAATGTATCATACATCCCTTGATTTTTAATTTACCCTGATGCACTCCGCACAGCTTACCCCCCTCATCTTTCCCTTCTGAGCCCTGCCGTATGCCCAGGCAGCTGATAACAGCCACATGTAGGGTATTGTCGTACCCAGGAGAACCCACATTACAATTTAAGGGGTGTATATCTCCGGTGGCGCATGCTGGGCACACTATATTGGACACTGAAATGGCATATACATATATAAAATTGCAAATCTCACACTGCACCATCTGCTGCGCATTATCTTTTACACAGTACCTGTGGGGTCAAAATGCTCACTACACCTCTAGATGAATGTCTTAAGGGGTGTAGTTTTTAAAATGGGGTCACTTCTCGGGGGTTTCAACTGTACTGGTACCTCAGGGGCTTCTGCACACATGACTTAGCACCAGAAAAGCTCCAGTAGGCCAAATGGTGGTCCTTTCCTTCTGAGCCCTCCCATGGGCCCAAAGGGCAGTTTATCACCACAAATGGGGTATTGCCGCACTAAGGACAAATTGGGCAACAAAATGGGGTATGTTGTTCCCTGTGAAAATAAGAAAATTTGATCAAAAATGACATTTTATTGGAAAAAATATCATTTTTTTCATTTCACAGCCCAATTCAAATAGGTGCTGTGAAAAAACTGTGCGGTCAAAATGATAACAAAAACCATAAATGAATTCCTTGAGGGGTGTAGTTTCCAAAATGGGGTCACTTCTGGTGGGTTTCCATTGCTTTGATACCTCTGGGGCTCTGCAAATGCGACATGGCACCCGAAAACCAATCCAGCAAAATCTGGACTCCAACAAACACATAGCGCTCCTTTCCTTCTGAGCCCTCCCATGGGCCCAAACGGCAGTTTATCACCACAAATGGGGTATTGCCGCACTAAGGACAAATTGGGCAACAAAATGGGGTATGTTGTTCCCTGTGAAAATAAGAAAATTTGATCAAAAATGACATTTTATTGGAAAAAATATCATTTTTTTCATTTCACAGCCCAATTCAAATAGGTGCTGTGAAAAAACTGTGCGGTCAAAATGATAACAAAAACCATAAATGAATTCCTTGAGGGGTGTAATTTCCAAAATGGGGTCACTTCTGGTGGGTTTCCATTGTTTTGATACCTCAACGCCTCTTCAAACCTGGCATGCTGCCTAAAATATATTCTAATAAAAAAGAGGCCTCAAAATGCACTAGGTGCTTCTTTGCTTCTAGGGCTTGTGTTTTAGTCCACGAGCGCAGTAGGGCCACATGTGGGACATTTCTAAAAACTGAAGAATCTGGACAATACATATTTAGTAGTGTTTCTCTGGTAAAACCTTCTCTGTTACTAAAAAAAAATTGAATAAAATTGAAATTCAGCAGAAAAAATGAAATTTGCAAATTTCATTTCCACTTTGCTTTAATTCCTGTGAAATGCCTGAAGGGTTAAAAAACTTTCTATATGCTGTTTTGAATACTTTGAGGGGTCTAGTTTTTAAAATGGGGTGTTTTATGGGGGTTTCTAATACATAGGCCCCTCAAATCCACTTCAGAACTGAACTGGCACCTTCAAAAAAAGGCTTTTGAAATTTTCTTAAGAATATGAGAAATTGCTGTTTATGTTCTAAACCTTGTAACGTCCAAGAAAAATAAAATAATGTTCAAAAAACGATGCCAATCTAAAGTAGACATATGGGAAATGTGAACTAGTAACTATTTTGGGTGGTATAACCGTCTGTTTTTCAAGCAGATGCATTTAAATTCTGAAAAATGCTATTTTTTGTAAATTTTCTCTAAATTTTGCAATTTTTCACAAATAAAGACTGAATATATCGACCAAATTTTACCACGAACATGAAGCCCAAAGTGTCACGAGAAAACAATCTCAGAATCGCTTGGATAGGTTTAAGCATTCCGACGTTATTACCACATAAAGTGAAATATGTCAGATTTGAAAAATGGGCTCTGAGCCTTAAGGCCCAAACTAGGCTGCGTCCTTAAGGGGTTAAGGGCCTATCTCCACATTCATGGGCTGCAAGACTGCCTCTCAAATGGTCGAGATCTCACATCACCTATTTAGGGACAACCCTTACAAAAAACCATTATAAAATTATACGCCGATAACATAAACGCACATATAGACCATCTAAAACACCTCTTCAACATTTGGCAATCTTCCACCCTCTCCTTCTCAGGCAGAGCCAACCTAATAAAATCTGTGGCCTTTCCAAAACTCCTATACTTGATGCAATCCCTTCCCATATATTTAAAACCTAAATACGAAAAGGTAATCATGGCACTCTACAGAAAATTTATTTGGAACAATGGTCGACCTAGGATAGCCATGAGGGTCCTCCAGCAAACAAAATACAATGGCGGCATTATTTTTCCAAACATCCTCGATTATAACCTGGCATCTAGTCTAAGAATTGTGTCAGATTGGACACACAACACCTCGCACTACTCCAAACCTCTCGTGGAGCTGCAATTCGCCAAATCCCAGTCTTTATTATATATCCTGCATGCCCCTAGTGACAGCCTGACAGACGGGGTGCGCCTTAACCCTCTCCTCAGTCATCAAGACATGGCAGATTGTTTGCAAGAGAGTCGACTTGACTCCCCATGCTTCACTATTACTGCTATTTGTAGGTAATACTGATTTTCAACACAGACATCCTGCTGGAATATTTACTCGCTGGGAGGGGGAGGTGTGAGTTGCATCTCTGATCTGTTGCGGACGGATGCCTCCCGTCCACTGACATTTGGGGAATTTCAAGACAAATTCCATTTGTCCTCTCAGGCGCTCTTTCCATCCTTACAGGCTTCTAGTTACGTGAGAAAAATCCTACACCAGATCTCTGCTGATCCCTCACAGGACCTGGTGGTTAACCTAATTATCAAAACTAAAAATACCAAGAGAATAATATCGTTGTATTATACTTTCCTGAGATCTATTGATTACATAACCCCCGCAACAGGTGCACATTCCTGGCTACAACATTTTCCCACACTATCCATCAAAGATATTATGGATAGTTTATACACTTTATCGAGATTTCTTCCGTGAGCATCCTACTGGGATATGGCACTGAAGATTGTCCATAGAGCCTACATATCCCCAATGAGAAACTTCTTAATGGGCAGAATTCCCACATCAGCTTGCCCCAAATGTTCGGAAATGAACGCTGACCTCTATCACTGTTTTTGGGGCTGCCCCATTATCTGCCAATTTTGGAAAAGAGTTGAAGTCTTTGCATTACAACACTTAGTTAATTTTGTGCCGCTTTCCTTGTCTTTTGCCTCAGGCACCACCCCTGAAATTGTTTTTGGAAAAGCTTGCTCGTATTTTCAGGATGGACTGGCTTGAGGCTAGGCTGCACAAAGAAACGAGAGTTAAAAAATGTTTTTCCTTATGGGAAACCTTTAGTGACATTCTCCCACCCAGGATAAAACAGAAACTTAACACCTGCTTTCAGTATACAACATGGTATCTTGAACAGTCAGTAGCTGGTGCTCCACCGATTACCGTTTGTTGAACGGTTGTGTAATTGCCAACACTATACTACTCTAATGATAGAGCCTTTCGCCTGACTATAAGTGACTCGCGCATCTTCCTCTATAAGATAAGTCCCTCTCCCCCATTGTCAATATCTACCTTAATGACTCAGAGATCTCATTTCTAGGTTGCATATGTTGAACGCATCTAAATATATTTCTGATTAACTATTGTACTGCTTATATTTGGATCTTACGAATCTGCTGGTCTTACTGAATGTGATGTCCGACTATGTATTGGATATGCAGATGTACAATACCAATGTTGATTTGTGTACAAACATAACAATTACTGTATTAGGCTTAGTTCACATCTGCTTTGGGGTCCCGTTCTGACGTTCCGTCTGAGCTTTCCGTCAGAACGGCATCCTGTGGAGACACAAACTGACACCGACGGAAACCAGAGGCAAAATGACTGGCAAAACGACTGATCCGCTGCACAAGAGACAAACGGAAACCAGGGGCACCGGCTCCGTCACCATTGAAATCAGTCGGTGTCAGTTTGTGTCTGCTCAGGGTCCCGTTCTGACGGAAAGCTCAGACGGAACATCAGAACGGGACCCCCAACGCAGATGTGAACGAAGCCTAATACAGTAATTGTTATGTTTGTACTAATACACATAATACATGTCCTCAGTCTTGCTTTGGTTGGCCGGACAACACACACACACACACACACACACACACACACACACACACACACACACACACCACAGAGAGGGTTTGGAGTCATTAAATACCGGGGGAATGACGAACCCCGGAGTCCTTATCTCGGGCTGTGTACACACACACACGCACGCACGCGCAGTAAGAGGCAAGGGGACTCACATTAATCTAGCACCCCGATGAGATGTAAATCCGACCTTTCGACCTCTACACGGTACATTTTGGGTAATGCTAACACCGGCGGTAGCCGATAATGAAGATGATAACTTTAAATATCTCAGCGAAAAAAAATCATATCTCAAAATCGTTTGCAGCATAGTTTTTGCATTGAAAAGAGCTTTCAAATGAGCCCCCAGTCAACCCCCCATGCCATTTAAGATTTTGCTGCCCCCAAGGAGGTGGTGGTGTTTTTTTTTTTTGGGGCGTTAACTGGTAGATTTTATGACCCCATTAAATCCCACCAAATTTCAACCCTCTACCTCGAGCCATTCAAAAGTTATCAGGGTGTTCCGGAACTTTTGGTGGGCACTGTATGTGTTATCTGCCAGTGTAATCCTGCATGGGATGATAATGAGGTGACTGCTGAGAAGTGATTTCTACAGAACAGGAAGGATCAGTCTATTATGAATGTCGACTCCTGTGTTTTTATATATATATATATATATATATATATATATATATATATATATATATATATATATATGTGTGTGTTACCTGTTCGTGTAATCCTGCCTGTGAGGGTACTGAAATGATTGCTGAGAAGTGATCTCTTCAGAACAAGAAGGATTAGTCTATTATAAATGGTGGATCCCCTGCTATCTATATATAGGTGTTACCTGTCTGTGTAATCTTGCCTGTGAGGATGAGAGGAGTGCAAAAAGTCATACCTACGGAACAAGAGGTTTCAGTCTATTGTGAGGCTTAGAGGCCAGTGGATTTGTCAAAAATTTCAATTATTTCAATGTAAAAGGGTTGAAATCGAAGGTCAAAAATCCTATCTCAAAATCGTTTGCAGCATCGTTTTCGTATTGAAAAGAGCTTTCACGGACCCTACATCACATATTTTGGGAATGTCCCATTATCGCTTCGGTGTGGGTTTCAGTGTTCAATCTGGCCTCCAGATTGTTGGAGGTTCAAGTGACACCAAGTGCAGATCTAGCCCTTCTGTCCCTAAATATGGGAATAATTTCACCGGAAGATAGAGCCTTGGTTTGCCATATTTGTCTGTCGGTTAAACTATTGGTGGCCAGAAACTGGAAGTCAGTCTCGGTCCCGTCTTTGAGGGAAATTATAGAAGAAGTCTCATCCCATTGTGTATATGAAAGATTATTTGCACTCCGTCAGAACAGAATGAATAGATTTGAAGCTCAGTGGCAAAGGTGGACTGACATGTTCCCAGGTTAGGGCAGACGAAGGTAAAGGGGGACATACACGTGGATTACAATGCAATAAGAGGAGAAGGGGTTAATAATAATGGTGGAACACAATAAAGGATATGAGAATGTTCTGAGAAAACCTTCCCTGTTTCCCTATCCCTCCCTTTCCTCCCCACCTTCCCTTACGAGATAATGTTTTCAGGTTGCCTACCTCAGTTGTACAGGATGGTATTACTCTGTTTTGTGATCATCTTCTTGATGGTATAATTTATATGCTTATGTACAAGAATGTTTTCTATGTTTTCTATGTTTAAAACCAATAAAAATTCAATGTTGAAAAGAGCTTTCACATGAGCCCCCACTCGACCCCCCCCCCGTGCCATTTAAGATTGTGTTAGCGCCCACCCCACCGCCCCCAAGGGGGTGGAGGTGTTTTTTTTTTGCCGTTAGCTGGTATATTTTATGACACCATTAAATCCCACCAAATTTCAACCCCCTATCTTGAGCCAGTTATGAGGGTGTTCTGGAACTTTTGGTGGGCACTGTACATAGATAAGAGGATACACCATTCATAATAGACGGATCCTTCCTGTTCTGCAGAGATCAGATCTCAGCAGTCATCTCCGTATCATCACAGGTAGGGTTACACTGACAGGTAATACATATATATATATATATATATATATATATATATATATATATATCACAGGATCCACCATCCATACTATCAACCAAAAATGTATCCTGAGCATACACTGTACAATCAGATATAACTATCTATTATCAAACTCCCAAAAATATATCTGATTCAAAAATTACATCAATTCACATTTGAGTAAAACATTTAAATCTTTATTGTCCAATTAGGGAAAAATTACCCACTAGAATACATACAATTAAAACAACAAATAATTAAAAAATTAAAAACACCCCGGATTGGAATGTCCACCATAATCCATAGTCATAATCATGTAATTGCATGCAGAGTATTTGCACGGAGATCAGGAAACTAGAATCTGATCTCCTTCATATGGCATTAGTATACTGCATAACACATGTGTGTATATATATATATATATATATATATATATATATATATATACTAAGTTTAACAAATAGTATGAGTGTCAATGATAGTTTTATTTACCTGTGGTGGACATAATGACAAATTTCCTATCCGAGGAACACCTCGACGCGCGTTTTGCTTCCTTCGTCAGGAGAAGACTGTGCTAGTTGTTTCCTCTCTTAAATACTGACCCTAATGTGATGATGTTCACTGGCGCATATCAGATCACACCCATCTCCATACGTCAATATAAAAAAATTGGATAGCACTCCTGGTAGAGATGTTGAGGTGCTGTGAGGGTTCGCGTTTGGCAAACCCACAGTTGTTTGCTGAATGACATCTCCATACGTCAGACCATCCGCATCATGGCTGGAAGTGTGTACCAGAAAACCAGGCCTCGTTCTCAAACCATACTTTGACAACTTCCGGTCTGACGTAAAAGAGATCATGTGACCTCCACGCGCACCCATCACATACCAGATAAGTGAAACAAATAGTATCGATCGATATAGGAAAGATGTCATCTGCAACATCAAATACAACAAACCCGATAAATTGTATACATGGATAGAGAATAACAAGTGTTTATACATAAATATAGAGTTCTGCGTCCAGCTACAATATAATAAACATCAATCGCTAGAGCAATTAGTTTAAAAAAATATATATATATATATTCCATGTGTCAAAGGTTATACATATATCCCTAGAAACAGTTATTCAAAAAACCTATACCTTATACCCAAAATTTGCACATATATCCATGTGTTATATACACTACTGTATGTTCTAAAAGGTATGTATAATTCTATATATAATTTTAAGCAAAATAGTTGAGGACCGTAAAAAAAAAACGGACCATACCCCCACCCACGTATAAACCAATATAATTATATATAAATAAATAGTGCAAAAAAAAGATATGGATTAGTGGTTGATCACACCCGTCAGAAGACCGGCCAAGGGACACCAAAGCCCGCAAGGCACATTAGTACCCTGTAAGATAAGTGACCAAAAACACCCGGATTCCAACCGGCATGAGCATCCCGGATCCATATAATGAGTGAAAAAATATATATATTATATATAGTGTATAATAAAAATATACAAAAATTTTTTTTATATGAAAAATAGAATAAAAAATATATAAAATGTAAATAAATATCTTTAATATGTGCATATACCTCTATGTATACCAAATGAGTGAGAAATTATAAGGTTATGGTACAATTATATAAATTATATAATAATAAATAAAAAAAACTGACATTAACACCTTAAAGACCCAGCCACTTTTGGACCTTATGACACAGCCTCATTTTTTAAATCTGACGTGTCACTTTATGTGGTAATAACTCTGGAATACTTTTACCTATCCAAGCGATTTTGAGATTGTTTTCTCGTGACATATTGTACTTTATGTTAGTGAAAAAATTTGCTCGATAAATTCAATATTTATTTGTGGAAAACACCAAAATTTAGAGAAAATGTGCAAAAATTTGCATTTTTCTAAATTCAAATGTATGTGCTAGTAATACCACACAAAATAGTGACTAGTTAACATTTCCCATATGTCTACTTTATGTTTGCATCATTTTTTGAACATCCTTTTATTTTCCTAGGACGTTACAAGGCTTAGAACTTTAGCAGCAATTTCTCATATTTTCAAGAAAATTTGAAAAGGCTATTTTTTTAGGAAACAGTTCAGATCTGAAGTAGTTTTGAGGGCCTTATATATTAGGAACCCCCACAAATCACCCCATTTTAAAAACTGCACCCCTTAAAGTATTCAAAACAGCATTTAGAAAGTTTCTTAACCCTTTATGCGTGTCACAGGAATTAAAGCAAAGTGGAAGGGAAATTTGCAAATTTCATTTTTTTTTGCAGAAATGCCATTTTAATCCATTTTCCCTGTAATACCGAAGGTTTTTACAAGAGAAACACAACTGAATATTTATTGCCCTGATTCTGCAGTTTTTAGAAATATCCCACATGTGGCCCTAGTGCGCTACTGGACTGAAACAAAGGCGCCAGAAGCAAAGGAGTACCTAGTTGATTTTTCGGCCTTCTTTTTCTTAAATTATATTTCAGGCACCATGTCAGGTTAGAAGAGGTCTTGTGGTGCAAACACAAAGGAAACCCCCCAAAAGTGACTCCATTTGGGAAACGACACCCTAGAGGAATTCATCTAGGGGTGTCGTGATCATTTTGACCAGACAGGTGTTTCATAGATTTCATTACAATTGGGCAGTGAAAATGAAAAATTACATTATTTTTCAATAAGATGTAGCTTTACCTCAGAATTTTTTATTTTTTTCAACAAATAAATGAGGAAAAGCACCCCAACATTTGTAAAGCAACTTCTCCAGAGTATGGAAATACCCCATATGTGGTAATAAACTGCTATTTGGACACACAGCAACGCTCTAAAGGGAAGGAGCGCCATTTAGTATTTGGAGTGGAGATTTTACAAGATTCGTTTTTTGACACCATGTTGCATTGAGCTATAGTACCAGTACAGTGGTACTCCTGAAAAATTACCCCATTTTGGAAACTAGATCCCTCAAAGAATTGATCTAGGGGTGTAGTGAGCATTTTGACCGCACAAGTGTTTTGCAAAAATTAGTAAAAAATAGATGTTGCAGATTGAAAATATTCCATTTCAGTGCCCAATGTGTTGTGCCCAGCTTGTACCACCGTAGACACACATCCCATAAATTGTTAAGCAGGTTCTCCAGGATACAGTAATACCCCATATGTGGTCATAAATTTCCGTTTGGGTACACTGCCAGGCTCAGTTGGACCATCATTTGGCTTTTGAAGCGCAGATTTTGCTTGGTGTATTAGTGGTATTTCAGCTTATAATGTGGGGGCATATGTAAGCTGGGCAGAGTACATCAGGGTATATGTAAACTGGGCGGAATACATCAGGGCATATGTAAACTGGGCGGAGTACATCAGGGCATAATAGGATGATGTAATAATGGGGTGAATGAATAATCCATGGATTGGTGTGGTACGCTTTGAACCAATCCTTTATGCACAGGCCGGGATTATTGGGTATTATACAAAATATCTGCGCTCCAGTATTGCCTAATTTTTGACTTCTTCACTACCCCTATAAGCCGCACAAGGCCCTAAAGTTTCCTCATCTCCGCTGCATCTACAGGGTCCACCTGTGGGGTCCAGCAAATGACGATGTGGATATTTAGTGAAATTCTACTGGACCTAAAAATTAGTCTGGCCCGTCATTTTGCATCATTGCGTTTTGAGAGTCATAACGTGTTATTTTTCCGGTGACGGAGCTGTGTGAGGGCGCGGTTTTTGTGGAACGAGCTGTAATTTTTATTGGTTCCATTTTGGGGTACCTGCGATTTTTTTATCACTATTTATTCCATTTTCTGGGCGATGAGGAAACCAAAAAACAGCAATGCTAGCACGTTTCTTTCTTCTTTTTTTTTTTACAGTGTTCACCGTGCAGTATAAACAAGATGTTAACTTTATTCTGCGGGGCGATACGATTACAGCGACACCAAATTTATTTTATTTTTTTACGTTTCACTACGTTCCCACAATAAAAATACTATTTTCTAAAAAAATCATGTTTTAGTGTTGCCATTTTCTGTCAGCCATAACTTTTTTTTTTTTTTGTTGATATCGCTGCGGGATGGCTTGTTTTATGTGTGACGAACTGTAGTTTCTATTGGTACAATTTTGTGTTACTTGCAACTTTTTGATCACTTTTTATTACATTTTCTTTGAGACAAGATGACCAAAAAAAAAAATGCTGTCATTGTTTTTTATTAAATTTTTTTTACAGTGTTCACCGTGTGGTAAAAATAATGTTATATTTTTATAGATCAGGCCGTTCCGAACGCGGCGATATCTATTATGTATGTTTTTTTTTTCATATTTTCATTTTTTTTCTAATAATAAAAGGAGTGGTTCAGGGAAACCGGGCAAGTGATGTTTTTATTATTTATTTATTATTTATTAACTTTTATTTATTTTTCTTTCACATTTTTTACTTTTACTTTTACACTGACCTGGGGACTTGAAGATCTGGTCTTCTGATCCCCGCTACGATGCACTGCACTACTTATGTAGTGCAGTGCATCGTAACTGTCATTTTTCATTTGACAGTTAGCGTATTAGATCCTGCCTCAGGCAGAACCTAATAGGCTACCGTATCTTGGCAACCAGGAAGCCTAGTAACGGCTTCCTGGTTGCCATAGCAACAATCGCCACCCGCGATCCATCGCGGGGAGGCCCGGGGGGTTCAGAGGGAGCTCCCTCCCTCTGTAAACCACTTCAATGCGGCAGACGTCATTGACAGCCGCATTGAAGGGGTTAAATGGCTGCGATCGGCGGTAACAGCCATCGCAGCGGCATGTCAGCTGTGTATGACTGCTCCTGTGCTCGCTTTATCTGCAGGGCGTGACTGTACGCCCGAGTGCGGGAACTCACTCAGATTTTGGACGTACAGTCACGCCCGTGTGCGGGAAGGGGTTAATAATAATGACAAAATTAATACATATATGTATAATAAATAAATTATTCATATTAATGTGCAATACCGTGAAAAAAAAGTGTTTACATTAAATTAGATAAGGTATTAGATAACTGTACCCAGAAAGGATAAATATTACAATACATATATTCAGAAACAACCCAATATCTGTATATATCAATGTTTTTTTGTTCATATTAAGACATAATAAAATGACATTGCTCCACATACATACAAAAATATAGATTAGTATTATTATTCAAACTTTAGTCTTCACATCATCCTGCATGGGTTGTTTTAACTCTGTTCAGTATGACATCAATCATTTTGGTGTTCACATTATAGTAAGGTCCGATCTCCCAACACTAGCAACAAATAAAACCGCATTAGTCATGAACCAATGTGCTATAGAAAAGATGCAAAACTTTGTGATTCGTTTAAGCCCCTTGGGGACAGAGTGTCTAAAGTTATAATCCACTTCATTTCCTTTCTTAAGAGATTTTTTTGCACTATCACCCCCACGATTTTCCAGATAGATACGGTCAATTCCCTTTACTTTAAGTAACCTCCAATTACTACCATGACATTCCTTAAAATGTCTTGCAAGAGGTTTACTTCTGTCACCAAATGCTATCTCATCTTCTCTGTTGTTTATTTTGAATACCCTTAATGTCCCAGATATGCTCCATTACGCGTGCTTTTAGTTCCCTTGAGGTCATCCCAATGTAGATCTTTCTGCAGGGACACTGCATGATAAATGACATTCCTCGTATTGCAATTTCCAAAATGTACAATTTTGTACATCTTGGTGCAATCCGAGCCAGAGAACGTGTCAGTCCTCTCCATTACCTGACAGGCTCCACATTTTCCACGTGACACATTTCTCCATTTTGGCCCTCTTGATCCAAATAGATATTGATTGGATATGGGGGGGGGGGGACATAGTGGCTCCGAACAAGCATATCATGGAGATTAGGACTCCGACGAGGTGTCATGGCTGGAACAGGGGTAAGTATTCTAGACAAACGTTTATCCGTTTTCAAAATAGACCAGTGTTTGTGGAAGATCCCACGCATAGTATTCCACTGCTTAGTGTACCCTGATCTTAATCTTACCACATCTTTATCAGGCCCTTTTCTTCCTTGAAGTTTAAGAAGAACGGTTCTAGTCTTGGTCTTAGCATATTCAAATTCACGAATCACTTCTGTTTCTTCGTAGCCTCTGTTGAGAAATCTTCATCAGATCCTTGGATCGATGTTCAAAACAATCCTCCGTAGAGCAAATCCTTCTAGCTCGAAGGAATTGCCCCCTTGGAATAACCCTAATGATGTGTCTAGGTTTGGAGGAGTCAGCCATTAAATAAGAATTAACAGAGGTTGTTTTTCGAAAAATATCTGTAAAGGATCTGCCAGGCACAACTTCTGTGTATACTCCCATAGGTAATCAGTCTGCACCTGAGTCTATGTCTCTGAGACTGACTCCATCTTCCACCACTCAGGATGGCAGGCTTAGGAGTGGGAGAGCCTATCGCAGCCTGGCCAGGCGGAGCTAGCTCCCGCCCTCTGTCTATTTATACCTGCCTTTCCTGTTCCTCCTTTGCTTGTGATTCTTCTCGTGTGGTTTCCTGGCCCAGCTACAGCTTCTGACTATTTGATCCTGCTCCATACTGACCCTGGCTTACTGACTACTCTCCTGCTCTGCGTTTGGTACCTCGTGCACTCCTGGTTTTACTCGGCTCGTTCACCATTCTTGTTGCTCACGGTGTTGCCGTGGGCAACTGCCCCTTTGCTTTGTGTTCCCTTGTCTGTTTGTCTCGTGCACTTACTGAGCATAGGGACCGCCGCCAAGTTGTACCCCGTCGCCTAGGGCGGGTCGTTGCAAGTAGGCAGGGACAGAGTGGCGGGTAGATTAGGGCTCACTCGTCCGTTTCCCTACCCCCGTCATTACAATATCGGTACTAAGCTTACCATCAGCTTCAACTAGTATTTTTAGATCCAGGAAATCTATTTCAGTTTGACTGTATTTGCTCACAAGTTTGATGCCCATTTTGTTAATATTCAAATAATCCAAGAACAAATTAAGCTCGTCCTCAGTGCCCTGCCAAATGAACAAAACGTCAATGAAACGCCTCCATGATACCACATGCCTATCATCACAAGAATTTTTATTTTTTATAAAAATCTTTCCCAAAAGCCCATGAATAAGTTTGCGTAGGATGGGGTGCAGGTTGCCACCATCGCTGTACCCCGATTTTGCAGATACTTCTCTTTAAAAACGAAAAAATTATGTCTCAACACAAAGTCCAAGAGTTCCAAGATGAGTTCAACCATTTCAGTAGCCATATTCCCTGTCTGCTGAAAAAAATCTACAAGCACGTAGACCATGATCATGATGGATTGATGTATACAGGGATTCTACATCACTTGTAACAAGATACATATTATGTTCCAATCTTAAACCTTCAAGTGATACAAGAATATCTGTGGAATCATGGATGTACGATGGAAGAGTTTCCACATGAGGTCTGAGATAAAAATCAATGAATCTACGCGTCATCTCATAGATCCCACCAATCCCCGAAATGATAGGTCTGCCAGGCCAGGAGGGCATTTAACATTTTTATGCACCTTGGGTAGAAAATATAACGTGGGTACTTTAGGTTCTCTAACCATCAAACCCTCATGAACCTCCCTCTCTAATCATACCCCTATCTACCGCTATCCGCAAAATAGTATCCAGTTTAGAGTTAAACAGACTCATGGGATTTTGCTCTAAAGTCCTATAGGTATCCCTATCGTTTAGTTGTCTCCATGCCTCGTACATGTCACTAGGCCATGCCACGACATTTCCACCCTTGTCCGCAGGTTTAAATATATTTTTCATTTGTTTTAATTCCTTCAAGGCTTCAAGGGCTTTCCTTTGTTATTCTCTATCCATGTATACAATTTATCGGGTTTGTTGTATTTGATGTTGCAGATGACATCTTTCCTATATCGATCGATACTATTTGTTTCACTTACCTGGTATATCACATACCATCACGGGTGCGCGTGGAGGTCACATGATCTCTTTTACGTCAGACCGGAAGTTGTCAAAGTATGGTTTGAGAACGAGGCCTGGTTTTCTGGTACACACTTCCAGCCATGACATGGATGGTCTGACGTATGGAGATGGGCGTGATCTGATATGCGCCAGTGAACATCATCACATTAGGGTCAGTATTTAAGAGAGAAAACAACTAGCTCATTCACCTCCTGACGTAGGAAGCGAAATGCGCGTCGAGGTGTTCCTCGGATAGGAAATTTGTCATGTCCACCACAGGTAAATAAAACTATCATTAACACTCATACTATTTGTTAAACTTATATATATATATATATATATATATGTGTGTGTTATGCAGCATACTCATGCAATATGAAGGAGATCAGATTCTAGATTCCTGATCTCTGTGCAAATACTCTGCATGCAATTACATGATTATGACTATGGATTATGGTGGACATTCCAGTCCGGGGTGTTTTTAATTATTTGTTGTTTTAATTGTATGTATTCTAGTGAGTAATTTTTCCCTAATGAGACAAAGATTTAAATTTTTTACTCAATTGTGAATTGATGTAATTTTTGAATCCAATATATTTTTGGGAGTTCCACCATCCAATATAGACTGATCCTTCCTGTTCTGTAGAGATCACTTCTCAGCAGTCATCCCCGTACCCTCAGAGGCAGGATTACACTGGCAGATAACACATACATATATGTACAAAGTTAGGTCCAGAATTATTTGGACAATGATACCATCTTCATGATTTTGGTTCTGCATGCCACCACATTGGATTTGAAATTAAACAACTGAGATACAATTGAAGTGGAGACTTTCAGATTTAATTCAAAGGGGTTAGGAATTGCAACCATTTTTCTACACTGCGTCCTCATTTCAGGGGCTCAAAGGTAATTGGACAAATGAACATTACCATAAATAAAATGTTTTTTTTTAATACTTTGTAGAGAATCCTTCGCAGGCAATGACTGCCTAAAGTCTGGAACCCATGGACATCACCAAACGCTGGGTTTCCTCCTTTGTGATGCTGTGCCAGGCCTTTACCTCAGCTGTCTTCAGTTGTTGCTTGTTTGTGGGTCTTTCTGCCTTACGTTTTGTCCTAAGCAAGTGAAATGCATGCTCAATTGGGTTGAGGTACGGTGATTGACTTGGCCATTGCAGAATATTCCACTTTTTTGCCTTAAAAAACTCGTGGGTTGCTTTCGCAGTATGTTTTGGGTCATTGTCCATTGGTACTGTGAAGCGACGGCCAATCAACCTTGCTGCATTTGGTTGAATATGAGCAGAAAGTAAATCCTTGAACACTTCATAATTCATCCGGCTGCTTCTGTCTTCAATCACATCATGAATAAACACTAGTGACCCAGTGACTTTAGCAGCCATGCATTCCCATGCCATCACACTGTCTCCACCATGTTTTACAGAGGATGTGGTGTGCTTTGGATCATGAGCCTTTGCAGGATACTTTCTTCCTCTCATCATTCTTCACCATGGAAAGGATTCCGCGATCATCCACCACTGTTGTTTTCCATGGACGTCCAGGCCTTTTGGAGTTCATGAGATGACCAGTGCGTTCTTTTTTTTTTCAAGAATGTACCAAACTGTTGATTTGGCCACTTCAAACATTTGTGCTATCTCGCTGATGGATTTCTTAATTTTTTTTCAGCCTAAGGATGGTCTGTTTCACTTGCATTGAAAATTCTTTTGACCTCATGTTGTGGGTTCACAGCAACAGCTTCCAAATGTAAATGCCACACCTGGAATCAACTCCAGACCTTTTACCTGCTTAATTGATGATGGATTAACGAGGGAATAGCCTATGCAAGCCCATTAAATAGCTTTTTAGATAATTGTCCAATTACCTTTGGTCCCTTGAAAAAGAGGCAGCTACATATTAAAGAGCTGTAATTCCTAAACCCTAATTAGGATGTGAATACCCTCAAATTAAAGCTGAAAGTCTGCACTTTAAGCCCATATTGATTATATAACTGTGTATTCAATATGTTTTGGTAAACACGTAAAATGGCAAAACTTGTCACTGTCTCAATAATTCTGGACCTAACTGTGTATATATATATATATATATATATATATATATATATATATATATATATATATATATATATATATATCCATATATATATATATATATCCATATATATATATATATATCCATATATATATATATATATATATATCCATATATATATATATATATATATCCATTGTGAAATTTCTAACATCCAAGATATTCCACAATTAACAGTGAGTAGTGTAATTGCAAAGTGGAAGCGTTTTAGAAACAACTCAGCCACGAAGTGGCAGACCAACGAAAAGTTACAGACCTGAGTTGACGAGTGCTGAGACACATAGTGACCTGACCTAATAAGTGCAGAGCTCCAAACCACCTTTGGCATTAACATTCGCACAAAAACTGTGCTTCCTTGATTTAATGGCATGGGTTTCCGTAGCTGCATGCAAAACTTACATCACCAAGCACAATGCCAAGCATCAGATGAATCGGTTAAACACACACTACCACTGTACTCTGAGGCAGTGGAATTGTGTTTTGTGGAGTGACAAATCACGCTTCTCTATGCATCTGGGTTTGGCAAATGCCAGGAGAACATTACCTGCCTGACTTCATTGTGCCAGCTGTAGAGTTTGGTAGAGGAGAGATACTGCTATGTGGTTGTTTTTTAGGGGTCGCACTAGGCCCCTTAGTTCCAGTGAAGAGAAATCTTAAAACTTCAGCACATCAAGACATTTTGGACAATTGTATGCTTCCAACTTTGTTAGAACAGTTTGGGGTTTGGAAGAATTTATTTGACTGACCCGCCGAAAGCCCTGACCCTAAACGCCATCGAACACATTTGAGATTAATTAGAAAGGAGATTGCGAGCCAGGCCCTCTCCTCCAATGTCAGTGTCTGACCTCACAAATTGTCTTCTGGATGAATGGGCAAAAATTCCCATAGACATACTCCAAAAAGCCTTCGGAGTAGAAGCTGTTTAAGCTACAAAATGGGGACCGACTCCATACTAATGCCTATAGATTTATAAATGGATGTGTCCCAATACTTATGACCATATAGTGTGTGTGTGTGTGTGTGTGTGTGTGTGTGTGTATGTATATATATATATATATATGTGCACTACTGTGCAAGCACAGTTGGCCAAGGAAACTTAGTGCAGCAGATCAAAAGACACATCATGCTGATTTCCCGTCAAAATCTGAAGATGTCCAGCAGTGCCATCAGCTCAGACAGAAACCAATGGGACCCAGGTACACCCATCTACTGTTAGGAGAAGTCTGGTGAGAAGTGGTATTTACTGAAGAATTGCAGCCAAAAAGCCATACCTTTGATGTGGAAACCAGGCCAAGCGAGTCAACAATGCACGAAAACATAGGAACTGAGGAGCAGAAAAATGCGAGAGTTCTGTCATTCATTTCTCATATATGGCCTTAAAGACACGGCTCTCTTGGTTTTCCTCCTCTCTCTCTAACCGCTCGTTCAGTGTGTCATTTGCTGGTTCTATTTCTTCTCTTGCTGTCGGGGTCCGCTCCTCTTCTCTCTCTACACAGCGCCTATTGGACAAACTATCAGCGGATTTGGCTTCCAGTACCATCTCTACGCTGATAACGCTGTAGGAAAAAGAGGAAACAAAGCGCACATAGTACATGAACCTGTAGAATGTAAGGAAAATTAAAAACGGTCAATTATGCTGACCTGATGGTGTTATACTAGGAGCATAACATCCAGTGAATTGTGTCCAAGTGTCACTTGGGTAAGACAGTTGCAGCCCAAATTCCGGTCCGAAGATTGCTAAAACACCGCTTTGTAGATCCAGGAGATAAGAAGGTAAAAAACTGAATGTCCAAGGGTGCAGCCGTACTGAAAATTACTTTTTATTTTTGTACAATAACAACGTGTTTCAGGGCCGTACCAGCCCCTTCGTCAGGTTAAGTACAAGTGATTAGTCCATTCCCGATGTCTGTGGTTATATAGCAGGTTTAGAGATCGGTAGTCGCGATGGCTACCGGGTTTGTGACTGTTTGACCTATAACCTAACCCGGTAGCCATCTCGACTACCTATCTCTAAACCTGCTATATAACCACAGACATCGGGAATGGACTAATCACTTGTACCTAACCTGACGAAGGGGCCGGTACGGTCTTGAAACACGTTGTTGTTATTGTACAAAAATGAAAAATTATTTTCAGTACAGCTGCGCCCTCGTACATTCCGTTTTTTACCTTCTTATCTCCTGGATCTCCACGCTGATGACACCCAATTATATGCCTCTTCCAATGATATCACCCCTGCTCTAATACAAAACACCAGTGATTCTCTGTCCGCTGTCTCTAACATCATGTCCTCTCTCTATCTGAAACTGAATCTTTCTAAAACTGAGCTCCTTGTGTTCCCGCCATCTACTAACCTACCTAAACCTGATATCTCTATCTCGGTGTGTGGCACTACTATAACTCCTAGGCAGCAAGCCCGCTGTCTTGGGGTTAGTTTTGACTCTGATCTTACCTTTAGGCTGGATTCACGCAAACGTGGCGTTTTTGCGGACGCAAAAACGCGGCGTTTTGCGCGCACAAAAATCACTTGCCAGCTCCGTGTGTCATCCGTGTATGATGCGCGGCTGCGTGATTTTCGCGCAGCCGCCATCATAGAGATGACGTCAGTCACTGTCCAAGGTGCTGAAAGAGTTAACTGATCGGCAGTAACTCTTTCAGCACCCTCGACAGTGAATTCCGTTCACCATATCTAGCAACCTGTTAAAAAAAAAAAAGGAGGTTTGTACTTACCGAGAACTTCCCGGCCGTTGCCTTGGTGACGCGTCCTTGGTGACGCGCCTCTTTTGACATCTGGCCCCACCGCCCTGGATGACGCGGCAGTCCATGTGACCGCTGCAGCCTGGGCTTGGCCTGTGATTGGCTGCAGCTGTCACTTGGACTGAATTGTCATCCCGGGAGGTCAGACTGGAGGAAGAAGCCGGGAGTTATCGGTAAGTTAGAACTTTTTTTTTTTAACACGTTCATGTATATTGTGATCGGAAGTCACTGTCCATGGTGCTGAAACAGTTTAACTCTTTCAGCACCGTGGACAGTGACTGTCTCCTGACGTCGCGTACCGGATATTTTGTTGCCGGGTTCGGCCGAACCCGGTGAAGTTCGGGTCGGTTGTCCGGGTTCGCTCTTCTCAAAGACACTCCGTTTGGATGTTTGTAAACAGAAAAGCACGTGGTGCTTTTCTGTTTACATTCATCCTTTTGACAGCTCTTGCGCGAATCACGCAGTTCGCACGGAAGTGCTTCCGTGCGGCATGCGTGGTTTTCACGCACCCATTGACTTCAATGGGTGCGTGATGCGTGGAAAACGCTGAATCAACGGACATGTCGTGAGTTTTTTGCAACGGATCAACGCAGCGCAAAACTCACGCACATGTCTGCACGGCCCCATAGACTAATATAAGTCCGTGCAACGCGCGTGAAAATCACGCGCGTTGCACGCGCGTATTTCCCTGTTCGTCTGAATAAAGCCTTACTCCTCACATTCAATCACTTACATGCTCCTGTCATTTTCACCTCAAAAACATCTCCAGAATCCACCCTTTTCTTACTGAGGAAACAGCCAAAATTCTCATTGTTGCTCTGATTTACTCTCGTCTTGACTACTGTAACTAATTATTAGTCGGTCTTCCTCTCACTAAACTCTCCAATCTATACTCAATGCAGCAGCCAGACTCATCTTTCTGACCAACGCCTCTACCCTGTGTCAATCACTATACTGGTTGCCCATCCCCTTCAGATTTAAATTCAAACTTAATATTCTCACCCACAAAGCTCTCCACAGTGCTGCACCTCCTTACATCTCCTTCTTTTCCTTTTATTAGCCAGTCTCAGATATGGCTTTTTCTTTGCCACTCTGCCCTGAAGGCCAGCATCCCTGAGTCGCCTCTTCACTGTAGACGTTGACACTGGCGTTTTGCGGGTACTATTTAATTATAATATATAATTTCTCAAACTAGAGACTCTAATGTACTTGTCTTGTTGCTCCGTTGTGCAGCGGGGCCTCCCACTTCTCTTTCTACTCTGGTTAGAGCCTGTTTTTGCTGTCCTCTGAAGGGAGTAGTACACACTACACACCGTTGTAGGAAATCTTCAGTTTCTTGGCAATTTCTCGCATGGAATAGCCTTAATTTCTAAGAACAAGAATAGACTGTCGCGTTTCAAAGCTCTCTTTTTCTAGCCAATTGGAGAGTTTAATCAAACACACAAATGTAATGCTCCAGATTCTCAACTAGCTCAAAGGAAGGTCAGTTTTATAGCTCCTCTAAACAGCAAAACTGTTTACAGCGGTGCTAACATAATTGCACAAGGGTTTTCAAGTGTTTTCTAATCATCCATTAGCCTTCTAACACCGTTAGCAAACACAATGTACCATTAGAACACTGGAGTGATGGTTGCTGGAAATGGGCCTCTAAACACCTATGTAGATATTGCATTAAAAACCAGACGTTTGCAGCTAGAATAGTCATTTAGCACATTAATAATGTATAGAGTGTATTTCTGATTAATTTAATGTTATCTTCATTGAAAAAAACTGTGCTTTTCTTTCAAAAATAAGGAAATTTCTAAGTGACCCTAAACTTTTGAACGGTAGTGTAGATACGAGTTTTGGCGAGCTCAGCAATTCACAGTGAGTCCCACTGCTGTATCTGCAGATTTATTTTACTATGTGGTATATTTATGGCCCACCATAGAGCACAAACCCTTTACTAGGTACAAGTAAGGAATAATGTTGATAGATTTTATGTTAACTGGAATGTTCCTCGAAGGCTGGGCTCACATAGTCCATTATATTTCTGTCCCATGAGAAAAAAGCAAAGAATTCTTCACCCAAGCCAGGGGGTCCAATCCTTCCATGGCCTTCAATGGCCCATGAATAGCAGGTTTTAAATTTAAGATGGTCGCATATTCGGACCTCACCTCCTCTCCACTATTTTAGGGAGCTGAACTTTAAAATATATATATATATTTTTTTATATTCTGTACATGATTATGGGGGCAACCATCTTACTTTAGCTGTGAACAGAACTTCAGAAATTTGCTTTACAGCAGCCACATGGACATAAGAAACCTCAGTCAGAAAATGACTTCTCGGAGAGTGTTGTGAGAATGCTGTGTGACATCTGTAGAAGTCACTGTGCAGGGGGAGGAGGTGTCCCCAAAGCCTGTGTTATCTGCCTCCATCTCTATAATAGATGTGTTATCATTTAGGGCTAGTCCACACGTGGCATAAATACTGTGGATTTTCCATATTTCGTTGCAGAAAATCCGCGGCATAATACAGTAGCAGAGGAGTGGATGAGATTTCAAGAAATCTCATTTACACGCTGCGTACGTGATATGCGGATATTCCGCACACAAATTGACTTGCGATGCAGATTTTTAAGCCGCAGCATGTCAATTGTGGTTGCGGAATCGCCGGTAGTTTGTTGCGGGTTTTTATCTAAAGCCTGCAACAAATAGTTAAGTGTTGCGACTTTTGTGGCGGAATTGCAGCGATTATGCTGCAAAAATCACAACTTAGAAAAAAAAACCACCTTATACTAACCTCTGATGTTCTGCAGGCCTCCTGGGATGACGTTAATCCCATGTGACCACGACAGCCAATCACAGGCTGTAGCGGCGGTCACATGGGATGAAACGTCATCCCAGGAGGTTGGCCTGGGTGACATCAGAGGGCCAGCCTCCTGGGAAGACGTTTCATTCCATGTGACCGTCGCTGCAGCCGATCACAGGCTGCAGCAGTCTCCTCGGATGAGACGTCATGCCAGAAGGCCGGCCTGCCAGCAGGCTGGCTAATTCTGCAGTTTTCCGCAGCAGACATTCCGGGCGAAAAACTGCACCACAATTCCTTGCGGCCACCAGGGCGTATACGCTGTGTACCTTTCCGCCCCATGTGAACCCGGCCTTATTATAAAGCTGGGATCACACATTTTCCACAACAGATTTCCTTGCAGAAAGTCCGTAACGAATTACAGTAGCAGCAAAGTGGATGAGATTTGAAGAAATGTAATGCACAGGCTGCGTAAAAAAAACAGCTGAAAAAACTTTCATAAATTCACCTGCGGTGTGGAATTTAAATCCGTAGCATGTCAATTTATGCTGCGTTTTCATTGCCTTTCTGACGCGGTTTTTCCCCATTGAATTTAAAGGGGATGTAAGACCCGCAAGATAACTCCTGTTTTTCATTAAAGGGGATTTCCCATCAGAGACATTTGACATATCCACAGGATATGTCATAAATGTCAGATAGATGCGGGTCCCACCTCTGGCAACCGCACCCATCTCTAGAACGGGACCCCCTAAACCCTGTTCTTCTGCTCTGTGTTGTGGTTGAAGAGTGTGATTCCCGGCCATGATTTATGAAAACAGCGTAGCTCGCTGCGCTACGCTGTTTTCGTAACTCCCATAGAAGTGAATGGCAGTTACGGAAGCAGCGTAGGCTGTTATTCGGCAAGATACGCCATGCCTGACGACCAGCACATTATCCCTCCACGTATTACACATAGTACTGACACCCCATGTACTATTCACAGCACTGACCCCTATTTATCACATTTATTTATTTATTTATTTTTTTTTACATTATTACACACTTTCATACATACATATTTATTTTTTACCATCCATTTACACCCTAGCACTACACTGACACTCATTTATCGCACACCTTTGAGCACTTAGTCCGCCACTCCCCTCAAGACTAGTGGGAGGGGCTATCTCTACTTAATGCACACTCCTTCTGCAGCATTCTTTGACCCGTCTGCGTCCTGATGGGAACGGGTTTTCACCCACCCACCTACCTAGTGAGTATGGCCTTTTTTGTGGTTTTGATGATCTTTATGTCCCATTTTTTCTGTTTGTGTTTTTAAATTAGGAACGAAAAGTTCTGGTTAGGGACTCGCAAGGCACTGGGGACCCTTGACGTTGGGTTGCGAGCTTTGCGTATTTTGGCCAAAATAACAACTAATACCCCATGTTTCATGGATATTTCTTACTACGTATACTACACTTTTTTTCAGGACGCAGCCGGGTCTTATATGCTGGGAGGGCATGATGTGCTGGCGTTTGGTTTGGAATGCAGAGCAGCCCGCTTTAGCTAACACTAGCGGCGTTACAAATAGGCTGTTATTCGGCAAGATACGCCATGCCTGACGACCAGCACATTATCCCTCCACGTATTACACATAGTACTGACACCCCATGTACTATTCACAGCACTGACCCCTATTTATCACATTTATTTATTTATTTATTTTTTTTTACATTATTACACACTTTCATACATACATATTTATTTTTTACCATCCATTTACACCCTAGCACTACACTGACACTCATTTATCGCACACCTTTGAGCACTTAGTCCGCCACTCCCCTCAAGACTAGTGGGAGGGGCTATCTCTACTTAATGCACACTCCTTCTGCAGCATTCTTTGACCCGTCTGCGTCCTGATGGGAACGGGTTTTCACCCACCCACCTACCTAGTGAGTATGGCCTTTTTTGTGGTTTTGATGATCTTTATGTCCCATTTTTTCTGTTTGTGTTTTTAAATTAGGAACGAAAAGTTCTGGTTAGGGACTCGCAAGGCACTGGGGACCCTTGACGTTGGGTTGCGAGCTTTGCGTATTTTGGCCAAAATAACAACTAATACCCCATGTTTCATGGATATTTCTTACTACGTATACTACACTTTTTTTCAGGACGCAGCCGGGTCTTATATGCTGGGAGGGCATGATGTGCTGGCGTTTGGTTTGGAATGCAGAGCAGCCCGCTTTAGCTAACACTAGCGGCGTTACAAATAGGCTGTTATTCGGCAAGATACGCCATGCCTGACGACCAGCACATTATCCCTCCACGTATTACACATAGTACTGACACCCCATGTACTATTCACAGCACTGACCCCTATTTATCACATTTATTTATTTATTTATTTTTTTTTACATTATTACACACTTTCATACATACATATTTATTTTTTACCATCCATTTACACCCTAGCACTACACTGACACTCATTTATCGCACACCTTTGAGCACTTAGTCCGCCACTCCCCTCAAGACTAGTGGGAGGGGCTATCTCTACTTAATGCACACTCCTTCTGCAGCATTCTTTGACCCGTCTGCGTCCTGATGGGAACGGGTTTTCACCCACCCACCTACCTAGTGAGTATGGCCTTTTTTGTGGTTTTGATGATCTTTATGTCCCATTTTTTCTGTTTGTGTTTTTAAATTAGGAACGAAAAGTTCTGGTTAGGGACTCGCAAGGCACTGGGGACCCTTGACGTTGGGTTGCGAGCTTTGCGTATTTTGGCCAAAATAACAACTAATACCCCATGTTTCATGGATATTTCTTACTACGTATACTACACTTTTTTTCAGGACGCAGCCGGGTCTTATATGCTGGGAGGGCATGATGTGCTGGCGTTTGGTTTGGAATGCAGAGCAGCCCGCTTTAGCTAACACTAGCGGCGTTACAAATAGGCTGTTATTCGGCAAGATACGCCATGCCTGACGACCAGCACATTATCCCTCCACGTATTACACATAGTACTGACACCCCATGTACTATTCACAGCACTGACCCCTATTTATCACATTTATTTATTTATTTTTTTTTTTTTACATTATTACACACTTTCATACATACATATTTATTTTTTACCATCCATTTACACCCTAGCACTACACTGACACTCATTTATCGCACACCTTTGAGCACTTAGTCCGCCACTCCCCTCAAGACTAGTGGGAGGGGCTATCTCTACTTAATGCACACTCCTTCTGCAGCATTCTTTGACCCGTCTGCGTCCTGATGGGAACGGGTTTTCACCCACCCACCTACCTAGTGAGTATGGCCTTTTTTGTGGTTTTGAAAATAGTTAAGTGTTGCGACTTTTGTGGCGGAATTGCAGCGATTATGCTGCAAAAATCACAACTTAGAAAAAAAAACCACCTTATACTAACCTCTGATGTTCTGCAGGCCTCCTGGGATGACGTTAATCCCATGTGACCACGACAGCCAATCACAGGCTGTAGCGGCGGTCACATGGGATGAAACGTCATCCCAGGAGGTTGGCCTGGGTGACATCAGAGGGCCAGCCTCCTGGGAAGACGTTTCATTCCATGTGACCGTCGCTGCAGCCGATCACAGGCTGCAGCAGTCTCCTCGGATGAGACGTCATGCCAGAAGGCCGGCCTGCCAGCAGGCTGGCTAATTCTGCAGTTTTCCGCAGCAGACATTCCGGGCGAAAAACTGCACCACAATTCCTTGCGGCCACCAGGGCGTATACGCTGTGTACCTTTCCGCCCCATGTGAACCCGGCCTTATTATAAAGCTGGGATCACACATTTTCCACAACAGATTTCCTTGCAGAAAGTCCGTAACGAATTACAGTAGCAGCAAAGTGGATGAGATTTGAAGAAATGTAATGCACAGGCTGCGTAAAAAAAACAGCTGAAAAAACTTTCATAAATTCACCTGCGGTGTGGAATTTAAATCCGTAGCATGTCAATTTATGCTGCGTTTTCATTGCCTTTCTGACGCGGTTTTTCCCCATTGAATTTAAAGGGGATGTAAGACCCGCAAGATAACTCCTGTTTTTCATTAAAGGGGATTTCCCATCAGAGACATTTGACATATCCACAGGATATGTCATAAATGTCAGATAGATGCGGGTCCCACCTCTGGCAACCGCACCCATCTCTAGAACGGGACCCCCTAAACCCTGTTCTTCTGCTCTGTGTTGTGGTTGAAGAGTGTGATTCCCGGCCATGATTTATGAAAACAGCGTAGCTCGCTGCGCTACGCTGTTTTCGTAACTCCCATAGAAGTGAATGGCAGTTACGGAAGCAGCGTAGCATGCGAGCTACGCTGTTTCCATAACTACAGTTCAGTTGCAGTGTTTACGTTGTATGTGTTCCTACCTTAAAAGGTGTACAAAGCCTTTTAAGTGGGAGGGAATCTAAACAACACTAGGGGGTGCCATAGATGTATCATCAATATCTACTCACAGGAGCGGTGTTTATAATGATTCATTTATAAATATGTATTTGCTTTATTTTTTTGTCAAACCTACTTTTTTTTTTTCAATGGAAATCATACAGAACGACAATATCATTTTTAAGTTGTCTCCCCAATTGCAGGCAATTTTAATCTCCTATAATTAAGAAAAGTATGTCATCAACTTTTTTAATCAGACCACAGACTAGAGGGCAGAATATTCACAACCCAGTGAGTAGCCTCCTTAGGGTATGTGCACACACACTAATTACGTCCGTAATTGACGGACGTATTTCGGCCGCAAGTCCCGGACCGAACACAGTGCAAGGAGCCGGGTTCCTAGCATCATACTTATGTACGATGCTAGAAGTTCCTGCCTCGCTGCAGGACAACTGTCCCGTACTGTAATCATGTTTTCAGTACGAGACAGTTGTCCTGCAGCGAGGCAGGGACTCCTAGCATCGTACATAAGTATGATGCTAGGAGCCCGGCTCCCTGCACTGAGTTCGGTCCACTACTTGCGGCCGAAATACGTCCGTCAATTACGGACGTAATTAGTGTGTGTGCACATACCCTTATACTTACTGCTCCTTGCTTCCTGGACCTCTTCTCCGACTCTTCTTTTCCTCTTCTGCGGATTGCTCCACAGTACGTCATGACGCCATCCAGTATCAGAATGTGACGTGTGCCACCGCCACAAGCCTGCCCCTAGTAGCTCATCTAATCATTCCTCTACACCCAATAGAATCGATGGCACAATCTGGACATTTACCAGAGTTTAGATCGTGGCGTCAAATAAGTCGCATGAAGCACTTGCACAACACACAAACATCAATAAGATTTGTACATTTTATCCTCTCCTATCCTGTTCACAACCGATCTTTAGTGCAAAATCCGGTGACCGCTTCTTTAGCAATATCCATTACACGCTACAGTCATAGTAAGGGAGGAATGTCGAATATATTTCTGACGGGTAGAGATTTCTGTCAGTAAAAAAATTAAATAAAATTTCATTTGTTGACAAAATTAGTATTAGTTAACGTATTAATCTAGGAAATTGTGATTATTATTATAATTCTTATCTGAGGGTCCACACGTTGCTGTTGTATTTTTTGATGTGATTATCGCAAAATCGTGACAAAAAAATTGTGGTTTTACAGTCGAAGGGTAAGCTCACACGTAGCTTAAATACTGCGGATTTTCTGCAACGGAATGCATTGCCGAAAATCTGCAACATAATACAGTAGAAGCAGAGCGGATGAGAATTGAACAAATCTCATCTACACTTTGCGTAAATGCTGAGCAGAAAATAATGCTCAGAAATTGACCTTCAGTGCGTTTTTTTTAATACGCAGCATGTCAATTGTAGAAAACCAAAAGAAAAGGATTGACACTGGGAAGCAAGGAAATAATAAATGTACAAAAACTTTATTTAACGATAGTAGCACAAAATAAAAAGAATCCAAAAAACCACAGTAAAAACAAGGATCATTGGCTGGTAAATGAAATCAGACCATGCGGCTATGTGAGAAGCAGATAAATAAAGTGCATATGCGTCCTTTAAATGATATATGCAACCCAAAATACATGAAAATTGCTGGAAGAATAAATGAAATCTCACATACCCATGGTGATTGAACAGGATGAATACAGCCAGAGTCCACCCCAACGCGCGTTTCGGCGCTAATGCCTTCGTCTGGGGGTGGTGTAGGGTTGAGGTCAGGGGTCCTTTATTTGAATTTGGGCCAATGAGCTGGAAGAGATGCAGCTGTGACTTGATTGCATCTCATGTGTTGTTGTTACCCTGTGTAATTACAGGTCGCTGTCTCACTGTGGTCGGAATGAGGCAGCCACGTCAGTGCCAGCGACGGGGAACCCGAACCGGAAACACGTGACCGAGTCAACAAGACTCGGTCACGTGGGTCAAGCGAGGCTCGCCGTGGATGACACCGGCGGGGGCCGGACCCGAACCTCCAATGGGAGAGCGACACAGGGAAACTGATGTAGTACATGAGGTATGTGAGCGACATAACAAAATTATACGCAATGTGACACAGAGTGCAGAGTCTGGAATCGCAACCAAAGTTGTATATATGAATTTGATCGAGGACAATACATATGTGTTTTATAACAGCAAGTTCATAGTTAATATGTTGCGGATAGATATATAAAAAGTGTATATTGAAAGCAAATATATACTAAAGTTTTAGTGATATTTAAAAAAACGCAGTGTAGATAAAAGATGCAACAAAGCCAATGTGACTAAGGTTTTATAAATATTAATGAACTAAAACGTGTAAATGGAATGGTGACTATGCTGTTGGGCAAGGAAAAAGTGAATGAAAGCAAATATATTTGTGCTTGTTGAGTGTAGGACCAAGATGAATGAATGAAAGACATACTTGGATTATAAAATGTGAATAAGGATGGGATAAAATAAAAATGCAAATAAATGGAAACGTGGGTAGTGCAAATATAGTAGCAAAAATATACAATTAATATTGATGGTGTGAAACAAGGGGAATGTAGTAAGGGTGATTGAAAAATATAATAGAACAAGGTGCAAGAATATGTGAATAATAATTTGCGACGACTGTTCTGATGTCTTGTACATAAGGGGTATAATACACAAAATTGATAATTTAGTTGGAGTGACAAAAATATATGTGTAAGAATAAAAAATATATATACATGTGAAAACCCCTATAAGAGTTTTTTTTATAAAAAACATTGTCATAGTCATAAGATAATAACCACATAAACATAAATGTAGTCTAAAAAATAACCGCATAAAGAATCAACAGTAAACTGCAATGGAGTTAATGAGATGTCCAAAAACAGACATTCTCATACGTCATTGTCAGACAGGAATTGGAAATAACAAAAATGAAGTTGCTTGTCGTCAGGCACAGTTGGTGTCCAAGTTATATGGAGGAATCCAGATGGAAAGGAACAAAAAGACCTCAACAGTTAGGGTAAGTATATTGGTATACGTCTCATCTGTGTAACGAGAGAAAAAAATTTGTTCAAAATCATGAAATGATAAAATACAAATTTAAACACCCAACACCACTAAAAATAGGCGAGCAATCAGAGAAAGGCAGAGAACCCGGCAGTTTCATTGAGGCCTTTACGCACCATCGTTTGAAGTCTCCAGATCCATTTACATTCTTTTTGAAGGAGACGTTGCTTTAAATCTCCACCTCTCATATGTGTATTGATGTGGTCAATGCCACATACTTGGAGTAATTTGGAGTCACAAGTATGATGGGAAAGGAAATGTCTGGGAATTGTTTTTAAAGCTTCAATGTCGATCACTGTTTTTGCATTGTCAATGTCTCTGACATGTTCTCTGGTTCTTATTCGGAGTTCTCGAGTAGTCATGCCAATGTAGATTTTGGGACAAGGGCATGTGGCATGGTATATTACTCTTTTTGTTCTACATGTAATGGGCCAACAGATTTTAAATTGGCCTTCACCGCTAGAGTAAAAGACTGGGATCTTAAGATATTAGGACAGCTAAGGCAGTCACCGCACGGTTTACATCCCCATTTTGGGCCCTTTGTACCAAAAACTTGCCCTGGTTTGGCTGGCGTCAGATAACTATGGACGATGGAATCACGAAGGTTAGGCGCTCTACGGGGTGCCATAGCGGGATAGTTAGGTAATATTTTCTGTAGTGTAACATCAGTTAAAAGACAGGCCAAAATTTTGACATGATATCGCGCATTTCCACCCAACGTGAGTTGTATGTAGTCACAAATCTCACCTTTTGTTCTCGCTGATTTTTAGCAGATGTTTTTAAAAGTTGATCTCTTGGGGTTTGTTGAGCTCGATAATGCGCTTGACGGATATTCCGGTGGCTATATCCTCTCTGAGTAAATCTGTCCTTTAATTCCTTAGAGCGGATTTTGAAATCCTCAACGGTTGAGCAGATTTTTTTCACACGGAGGAATTGGCCCGTAGGAATTGCCTCAATAACATGGCGTGGATGTGATGAGGTTGCGTGCAGCAGGGAATTGGTCGATGTGGCTTTACGGTACAAGTCAGTCTGCAAAAAACCATTGGAATCTTGTTTGATGCAAATATCTAGGAAATCAATATTTTCTCGACTCCATTTAAATGTGAGTTTTATGTTGAGGGTGTTTTGATTAAGTGTCCTAATAAAAGAGGAAAGTTCGTCAAAGGTACCCTGCCAGATCAAGAAGATGTCATCGATGAACCGGGCCCAGAAAAGTACTCGATTCATCGATGGCATCCGATCTGACATAAAGAGGTCTCTCTCCCACAGACCCAGAAAAAGGTTGGCATATGAGGGAGCACATGCTGCCCCCATTGCCGTTCCCTGGAGCTGTAGGTAGAAAGAGTTGTTAAAGGTAAAAAAATTATGTTTCAGGACGAAGTCCAATAACGTTAAAATTAAAAGGGACACCTCATTCTCAACATTACTCATACGTAGAAAACTCTCCACAGCGTGCAATCCATCAGCATGATGGATGCTCGTGTAGAGAGATTCGACGTCACAGGTGACAAGGATGTGATCCGGTTCTATATGTATCCCGTCGATTTTTAATAGGAGGTCAGCTGAATCTCTAAGATAGGATGGAAGGCATTCGACGAGTGGCTTAAGGTGGAAATCTATCCATTTTCAGATCTTTTCAGTTAAACCCCCAGAACCTGAAATAATAGGCCTACCTGGAGGATTTTTGGTATCTTTGTGTATTTTTGGCATAAGATATAGCGTTGGTATTGTTGGTTCAACAACAAACAAAGAATCTTTCAAGATGTTAGAGATGATTCCGTTGTCATTGGCCCGTTGTAAGATCAGCAAGAGTTCTGAACTAAAGGATGATAGGAGATTAAACGTGTTTTTTTATAACATACTGGGTCTCTGAGTTGACGATTGGCCTCATTCACATACATTTTGCGGGGCCACAATACCACATTACCCCCTTTGTCTGCTGGTTTGATAACTGTGTCCTGCCATGATTTAATTAATTTCAAACTTTTTCTTTCATCTCTTGGCAAGTTGTCATTTTTAATTTTGCTAGAGATAGTGGCCCATTTGTTTGAAACTAGTTTGACAAATAGGTCTACAGCAGGACAGATAGTGAGGGGGGGGGGGGGGAATTTAGTTGATTTGCGCCTTATGCACTCGGGTACCTTACCTGCAGATGTTGTTTCATCCTGGTTGTATAGTGCTTCCAAGATTTTCAAAGTTTCCCTTTCTTGGGTGGTAGTAAATATGGTATCTTCTTCTTTGAAGTACCACCTCTTAAAAATCAGGGATCTTCCAAACAATTGTAGATCTTTTATTGCTAGGAAAGGATCAAAAGAGGAAGCGGGCGAAAATGTCAGGCCTTTCTCCAATAGGGAGTAGTCACTTTCAGTTAAAGAATGATCAGTTAGGTTAATTACCTTTAATCCTCGTTGGCCCAAAATAGGTTCATGTTCATCATATCTAGACATAAATTCTGCTCCTTTATTAGTTTTTCTCTTGGGGTAGATAGAGTTGTTATAGTTGACCTTGCGTTTTTGTCTACTAATGGTCTGTCAACCCTACACCACCCCCAGACGAAGGCATTAGCACCGAAACGCGCGTTGGGGTGGACTCTGGCTGTATTCATCCTGTTCAATCACCATGGGTATGTGAGATTTCATTTATTCTTCCAGCAATTTTCATGTATTTTGGGTTGCATATTTTCCGATCCTTGATATTTTATCATGTTTTTCGGTACTTGTGCTGCTATATCAGTTGCCTTATTATGATTAAACCATCTGAATACATCTACATAGTCTGTAACACTCTATATCTATTGATGTTTATTACTGTATTATCTTGTGTACAGACTATTACCTTACAGGTATTTACATATATCATTTAAAGGACGCATATGCACTTTATTTATCTGCTTCTCACATAGCCGCATGGTCTGATTTCATTTACCAGCCAATGATCCTTGTTTTTACTGTGGTTTTTTGGATTCTTTTTATTTTGTGCTACTATCGTTAAATAAAGTTTTGGTACATTATTTCCTTGCTTCCCAGTGTCAATCCTTCTCTTTTGGTTTTCTACTTGCATTTTCTGACGCTGTTAGGGTTTCACGCCCTGAAATCAACCCAGTGGTCCACACATATTTCCATGTGCGACTTACCCTGGACCTTTGGGGACACAGATTTCTGTTGCTTTCTCTTTTTTGAATCGGTTCTATAGCATGTCAATTGTATTTGCGTAAACGCTGCATATTTGTTGTGAGTTCAATTCAATGGGGAGATAAAACCCGGAACAAATAGCAAATGTTGCTTTTTTTGCGGTAGAAAAGCAGCTGCAACAAACACAAATCAGAAAAAAAAGAAATCTTATACTTTCCCAGAATTCTGTTTCTTTGTCCTGGCCGGCCTCCTGGGATGACGTTTCATCCCAAGTGACCGCCGCTGCACAGGTCACATGTAATGAAACATCATCCCAAGAGGGCAGCCTTGAGGAAGAAACAGACTTCTCGGGAAGTATGAGAATTTTTTTTTCTATGTTGCGTTTTTTTGTGGTGGAATAGCTGCAACTCCGCCGCAAAAGATGCAACAACTGCTATTGTTGCAGGTTTTACCTCACCATTGAATTCAATGGGGAAATTCCATAACAAATAAGCAGCATTTACACAAATAAAAATGTACATACTGCAGAATAAAATTCTACACCGCATGTCAATTTCTGAGCGTTTTTTCCGCTCAGTATTTACGCAGCATGTGGATGAGATTTGTTCCATCTCATTCTATTTGCTTCTACAGTATTAGGCTTGCAGATTTTCCACAACTAATTCCATCAGCCATTTGTAAAACCTGTTATACTTGTTTTATGAGGTCTTAACAAAACTTACCTTTAAAAAAAAAAAAGTGTCAAAAAAAATATCAGATTCACTTAGTTAAGCAAAACCTTTTACAAAGTGATTCTCACATAAAGTGACATGTCAGATTTGAAACAATGGCGTTCTTCTCTGGAATGTAGGAAAAGCTAGAAGAGCAAAAAAAGATTTTTAACTCAGGTTATTCACAAACAAGAACATGGTTTCTTTAAAAAAATTCTCTTATGGATTTCAACATTTTATTTCCTTGTAAGATATTTTGCACATATAGAACATCAAAAAGGCTTCTCTCCTGTGTGAATTCTCTGATGTTTAAGAAGACTTGATTTTTGTGTAAAACATTTTCCACATTGTGAACACAAATATGGCTTCTCCCCTGTGTGACTTCTCTCATGTACAACAAGACTTGATTTTTGTGTAAAACATTTCTCACATTCTAGACATGGATATGGCTTCTCTCCTGTGTGACTTCTCTCATGTTTAACAAGACTTGATTTTTCTGTAAAGCATTTTCCACATTCTGAACATGAATATGGCTTCTCCCCTGTGTGAATTCGCTTATGTATAGCAAGATATGATTTATCTGTAAAACATTTCCCACATTCTGAACATGAATACAGGTTCACTCCTGTGTGACTTCTCTTATGTTTAGTAAGCCTTGATTTATCTGTAAAACATTTCCCACATTCTGAACATGAATACGGCTTCTCTCCTGTGTGACTTCTTTTATGTGTAACAAGATTTGATTTTCGTGCAAAACATTTCCCACATTCTGAACACGAATACGGCTTCTCTCCTGTGTGAATTCTCAAATGTATTAGAAAGCTTGATTTAACTGTAAAGCACTTTCCACATTCAGAACATGAATACGGCTTCTCTTGTTTGTGATTTCTCTCATGTTTAACAAGACTTGATTTATCTGTAAAACATTTCCCACATTCTGAACATGAATATGGTTTTTCTCCGGTGTGAATTCTCTTATGTATAGCAAGATATGATTTATTTGTAAAGCCCTTCCCACATTCTAAACATAAATATGGCTTCTCTCCTTTGTGATTTCTTTGATGTTTACGAAGATTTGATTTATTTGAAAAGCCCTTCCCACATTCTGAACATGAATACGGCTTCTCTCCTGAGTGAATTCTCTTATGTATAGCAAGATATGATTTATCTCTAAGGCATTTCCCACATTCTGAACATGAATATGACTTTTCTATTGTGTGACTTCTCTGATGTTTAACAAGACTTGATTTATTTGTAAAACATTTCCCACAATCTGAACAGGAATATGGCTTCTCTCCTGTGTGAATTCTTCTATGCGTAAAAAGACCTGAGATTTTTGCAAACTGTTCACATTTAAATATTTTACCCCCTTTCTGAGCTGTACTTGTGGTAACAATCTGTGATTGGTCAGGAGAAGGTTCCTCATGATTAGGAGAATTATATGATAAATCTGTACTGTGTAGTCCAGGATGTACAATAAGTGTAATGAGGTTTTCTCCTGAAGATTGCTGGATGACATCTTCATCTTCTACTTTATAATTTGGCAAAAAGTTTTCTTCAGAAGTCTCACTGGGATTTTCTGTTAGGATTAAATATGGATTTTTGTTTCAAATCACAAAGTAGACAAATTTATAACAAATTAGGCTGGAAACACACGTCCAGTTTTTTTTTTTACAGTCAAAACCAGAAGTGGACCCAGCAAGAAGGAGAAATTTGAGCCATTCCCTTTGAAACTACCCCTGGATTTGTCTCAAAGAACTGCCACAAAAACTGAATGTGCAATTCCAGCCTTATAAAGCTTTGAAAAACGCTTGCAATTTAATTTAAAACAAATTCTGTTTGATCCTTGCAAAGTCTGTATGAAGTTACTGCCACTATAAAGTTACTGCCCCTTCCTTTAAACTGCTGTGCATCCTCTGTGTTCCTGCAGATTCCATCTCAAGTCACAAAGGAGAAGAGACAGACAGCAAGAAGTGAGAGGCAAAGTCTTTCTGCTGAAGCTCCCTGTACTCATAGACTTCCTGGAACAGCCAATTCATCGCTCCTGGGACTCTTCCTAGTACTGCTCTCTCTTATGTAATCCTTGCAGTAGCTTCTTGTGTCTGTCTACTTTGTTATAGCTAGTTTTTGATGTCCCTGCATTTCTCTGACTTTATGTGCACTTTGTCCTCTGCTGTCTAATGTTTGATTCAAGTATCTCTTAATAATAATTGAAAAGCTGCATGTAAGGGCTAATACTCAGTTCTAATGTAGCACTAAAAATGTCTTTTGCTGAGAATGGCTGCAAAACGGCGCAATTTTGTCATGATTCACAGTAGAAAACATATTTAAAGAACATTAGAACCTAGTAATAGCCCTTATATGCAACTTGTATTATTGAGAGTCAGGGTATTTGCAGGGACATCAGAAAATAACTATAACAAAGCAGAGGCAGATGCAACTACTGCAATGATTACATTAGAGAGCAGTACTAAGAAGAGAACTTTCATGTATCCCTGGAGCAATGAACTGGCTGTTTATATAAAAAGAGATTAGTATCCTGGAAGTGTGGGCAGAAAGTCCCCCTGTACTGTACTGGCAAATTTACATATCTCTGACACGCCCTCTCTTCCCCATGGAGAGAATACATACACACTCACACCCGCCCATACACACCCGATTCAGCCCACACAGTCTCATACTCCCATAGTGCCTCCCCAATGTATAATGCCCACATAGAACCCTCACACAGTATAATACCTCATAGTGCCTCCCATACAGTAAAATGCCAAATAGCTGCCCCGGCACAGTATAATGCCCCCTTAGAACCCCCCCACCCACACAGTATAATGCCCCATAGTTCCCCCAACACAGTATAATGCCAAAAAGCTGACCCCACACAGTATAATGCCCCCATAAATGCACCTGTACAGTATAACGCCCACACAAATTCCCCCATACAGTATAATGCCCCATAGCCACCCCCATACAGTAGAATGCCCACACAGATGCCCCCATACTGTATAATGCCCACATGCCCCCACATAGTATAATGCCGACAGAGATGCCCCCATACAGTATAATGCCCACACAGATGCCCCCATACAGTATAATGCCCCATAGCTGTCCCCATACGGTATAATGCCCCCATACAGTAAAATGCCCCATAGCTGCCCCATACAGTATAATGCCACATAGCTGTCCCATAAAGTACAATGACCCATACAGTATAATGCCCCATAGCTGCCCCCATACAGTATAAATGCTGAATTAGCTGCCTATTTACAGTATAATGCCCCCTTAGCTGCCCCTAGTGCCGGTGCCCACGAAGATAGTGCCACAGTGTCCATATGGATAGTGCCACACAGTGCCCCCTGTAGATCGTGTCCAGATAGTGCCACCACCTGTAGATTGCTCCATTGGGGCTCCGTCTAGGAGCAAAATCCCCAGCCAGAGCATCGACCACGCAGTGGCCGGGGATTCCACTCCAGGAGGAGTCTCGGACTTCACTGTTCATTTATGGACAGTGACAACAGGAGTTCCCTCTAGAAGCAGAATCCCCGGCCAGAGCATCCGCAACGCTCTGGCAGAGGATTCCGCTCCAGGAGTAGCCCCTGACTTCACTGTCTATCTATGGATAGTCATGAAAGTGGCTTCTCCAGGAGCGAAATCTCCGACCAGAGCGTCGGCAACGCTCTTGCCGGGGATTCCGCTACTGGAGGAGCTACTGGCGTCACTATCCATATATGGACAGTGATGTCAAGGGCTTTCCCAAGACTGGAGTCCCCAGGCAGAGAGCTTGCGTTGCTCTGGCCGGGACGCCATAGTTGAAAGCCTGACATCACTGTAGAAGGGCTTCCCCAGGGCTCAGCGCGTAAAGTGCCACTGTGCCCGGGGAATCCTTGACGAGTGCAGGAGCTCCCACTGCTGTGTACTAATGCTGAAGCAGGGTGCTGATAGTTCCTTGCTTCAGCATTGGATTCAACTGTATCTGCGTCCTAAGTAGGCAGATGCAGTTGACACCGGGACATACCACCGGCCGTGCGGGACTGCGGGACACTGCTCGGAATCCGAATTCAGTCCCACTGAATCCGGGATGGTTGTGAGTTATCGTATGCTTTTATTACATAAACTTTGACATTATAAAATCCAAAAAGCACAACCTTGTCTGGCAATCACACCTGTCCTCTGCCAACACATTTGACCCTTCAATATCAATTGGGCATCACTTTATTACAACATCTTAATATTTTTACAGACAATCTAATCTTGGCCACAGTCTACATTTAGCAAGATAATGTGTCATGAGACAAAGCACACATCTCAGGCTGAATTCATCGACTTGACAATGACCGAATGGCTGCATAGCCGCCGGATCTCAATTTTATACAACATCTTTAGGATGCAGTGGAATAGACAGAGTGAGGTTATCAATCACAATCTGTAATAAAGGTTTCCAGTACATTGTTATATTGTAATATCATTCCCCTAAGAATTCAGACTGTTCTAAGGGGAAAGAAGATCCTATTTAGTACAAAAATGGTGGCTCTAATGAAGTGGCCTCTGACTGTAGATGATTATTATTGAAACGTCTTTGTATGTACAATAATTACATGTGAAATATGTCCTTCCTTAAAAAACAAATTGAAAAACAACCACATCTTTAAAGGCCATGTACATCTTTAAAAGTTTTTTTTTATAAAAAGGTTAGTCAGTGTGATTGGTGCAACTTTATAATCAGTTTTTATTAAAAATTATTTTTACTTTTTGAGATACAGCTGCTCTGTATTTTCTATACAGAGCAGGTGTATTGTTCGATAAATCCAGTGAAAGCAGGTCCTGCATGTCTCTGACTCGCAGGATTCACCTGTTATCCATTGCATTTAAGTTCACAACTTTGATGTGATAGATTAGAGGTGGATCCTGCGTGTCAGAGAAACACAGGACTCGCTTACCCTGAACCCGTCAGGACCGCGGACCTGACAGATTCAGGTCTTAGCGAATGATACAGAAGTTCTGAATAGAGAATACAAAGTAGATGTATCTCAAAAAGTAAAAATTATTTTTAATAAAAACGAATTATAAAGTTGCACAAACCACGCCGTTCGATTAAAATGCATTTCAAAAAAAGTGTACATAGCCTTTAAACCCACTTTAAAAGCCTCTTAAAGAACCTTGAATGAGACCTTTCAGAGCTATTTAGCGTAAAGTAGATAATAGCGGAGAACTGCTTGCTATTGCAGCCTAAGGGTATGTTCACACGCTGTGTTTTCAGGCGTATTTCGGGGTGTAAAGGTCTCGAAATAAGTCTGTAAAAACAGTAGCTGAACGCCTACAAACATCTGCCCACTGAAATCAATGTTAAAAACGTAATTTAGTTCATACGAGGCGCTTTTTTACACCACGGTTTTAAAAAACGCCGCATAAGGAGACACTCCGTAAAAAGAACACACACGTCACTTCTTGAGGTTTTTTTTTGGAGCTGATTTTCCATTGAACACTATGAAAAACACCTCTCAAAAAAACACCTCAAAAGAAGCTTAATTTCCAGCTTCAAAACCGTCTGAAAATCAGAGGCTGTTTTCTCTGAAAACAGCGCTGTAATTTTCAGCCATTTTTAACTCAGTGTGTGAACATACCCCAAGGTTGTACTACGGAAATATCCTGAAGACAACATGTCCCCTTGTGTCTTGTGTGGAGAGTGGTCATGGGGACCTTATGTGTTTTCTAATAGATATTAAATATAGAGCTATAATGAGGATCTTTCTTCTCTTATTAGTAGGGGATTTTTAATGGTTGAACGAAATAAATTACAAAGTACATAGAAAATCATAAAAACATATGTTGTTGTTTTTCAACTATCCCAAAATTATGCTTACCCCTTTCCTTCACAATGACGTACATGTAGATCATTGTCAGGATAAAGTTCCTGGACAATGCCATACACGTACTGCCATTTAGGGTATATTCACAAGCGACAGATTAGTTACAGAAACTTCTGCAACTGAAAATCTGTTCCATACATGTGAATATGGTTGTTTCCATGCTCAGATTTCTACAAGACTCATTCAGATGAATGTAACATGTTTTTTTCTGCCGTTTTTTCAGGTCCTATAGAGAACCATGCAGCGTTTTGAACAAAGTGTCGTGGACCCAAAAACGCAACAAAAGGCCAGAAAAAAACTGCACCAAAAAAAAAAATAAGCATTGTTCGTAGTGCATTTTATACTTCACTATAGACTTTCATGTAACATCTCGCTGCAGCGCTCTTGGGCCAAAAAAATACATAAAAATGCAGTAAAACACAAGGAAAACTGCCACAAAAAAAATCTGTGTGAAACCTCCCTTACAGTTCCAAGACTGGAAGTGTCACAGCGAGCCCCTTATCAGTATTGATTGATGTGTTTAAGTGGTTAAACGGAGTTTTCGCAGATCTCGGCTGTTAGTGCAGATGTTAATCGCAACTGGTGCCCCCCAAAATCTGATACTAAGCCTAGTGAATGACCAGATTCATAGAACACCTTGTAGAGAACTTCTATGTGCAGTCACAGCTCCCCCAGATGTATAACACATTGTCTAACGTGTTAGGGTATGTGCACACACACTAATTACGTCCGTAATTGACGGACGTATTTCGGCCGCAAGTCCCAGACAGAACACAGTGCAGGGAGCCGGGCTCCTAGCATCATACTTCTTTACGATGCTAGGAGTCCCTGCCTCGCTGCAGGACAACTGTCCCGTAGTGTAATCATGTTTTCAGTAAGGGACAGTAGTTCCACGGAGAGGCAGGGACTCCTAGCATCGTACATAACTACGATGCTAGGAGCCCGGCTCCCTGCCGTGTGTTCGGTCCGGGACTTCCGCCCGAAATACGTCCGTCGATTACGGACGTTAAAGTGGTCGTGTGAACCCAGCCTTACTATAATGTAGAACTAAGGAGGAACCTCAATTTAACAAACCTCCCAATTCACTTTCTAAATTCATTATTACTTACCTGTGGTAACACCTCCTGGAGTTTCCTCCTCCACTTCAGCCTTACAGGGTTGATCGCCCCTCACCCGCTCTTCTTCATCTTCATCCTCCAGTTTAATATTAGTCAGATCTTCCCCCTGATTTCACATATGTAACAATTCAGTACAATACAGCAGAGAGTGCGAAGAATGTAACAGATCAACATAAGAAACCACCAAAATTTATGACCACATCTATGACCGCATGACCAAAAAGAGCCACACACCCCTATATGGATCTGGTATAAGGCTCAGCTACATTTACCTGATGATTCTCTGGGACATTGTGATTTTCCTCTGGACAGCCCTGGGAATTCAGAGGACTGGGACATCTTTCTGGTGGATTTCTCCTGCTGGATCCATCTGTAAGAAACACAGTGACTGAAAACATTACTACTGTATATCTGTCTATATATCAGACACTACTCCCTACACTTCTATGTTTATTGATCAGAACCGAAATTACAATGTTATTCTCCTCACCCCCTGTGCTTTGTAAGCCGCAGGCCTATTATGGCCTACAAGAGTGAATGGCGGGGCGCCAAGGGCTTTCTGTCCTGTCATATTATAATATTGCCTTTGCATCCTAAGGCTGTGGATAAACTCTTGAGAGTGGCAGGATGCAGGTATCCTCTTTTAAGAGCCCTGTCCCAACCAAGCATACCAGGTCATTGCCCTAGAACAATGCCAACCCTGCTTATTAGGGAATTCTAAATTTCACGAGAGGGAAACCTTGGTCAGACAAAGTACCTGTGGTAAGGAAAACAACTACTCCAAGTTTCCTCTCTACAAGGGATGGGAAACCACTGAGGCGTTTGAGGCAGCCCTACGGTTATATACCCCCATGTTTCCTTTTCCTGGTGCTGTGGCAAATGGGAAAAAAATAAAACAAATATGATTACATTTACAGGTAATTGGTTTTCTGAGACCATAACAGCACTATGAGAGATACGACCCACAATGTCCTCCATATATACACCGATCAGCCGTAACATTAAAACCACTGACTGGTGAAGTGAAGAACATTGATGATCTCGAGACAATGGCGCCTGACAAGTGGGGGGGGGGGGGGGATATCAGGCAGAAAGTGAACAGTCTGTTCTTTAAGTTAATGTGTTGAAAACATGGGGAAGTGTTATATCACAAGGGCCAAATTGGTCAGAGTATCCCCAAAACGGACAGTCATGTGGGGTGTTTCTGGTATGTAAAGGTTAGTACCCACCAAAAGTGCTACAAGGAAGGACAACCGGTAACAGGGTGATTGGCGGTCAAGACTTAAAGAGGCTCTGTCACCAGATTTTGCAACCCCTATCTGCTATTGCAGCAGGTAGGCGCTGCAATGTAGATTACAGTAACGTTTTTATTTTTTAAAAACGAGCATTTTTGGCCAAGTTATGACCATTTTTGTATTTATGCAAATGAGGCTTGCAAAAGTCCAAGTGGGCGTGTTTAAAAGTAAAAGTCCAAGTGGGCGTGTATTATGTGCGTACATCGGGGCGTTTTTACTACTTTTACTAGCTGGGCGTTCTGACGAGAAGTATCATCCACTTCTCTACAGAACGCCCAGCTTCTGGCAGATCACGCTGTGACGTCACTTCCCCAGGTCCTGCATCGTGTCAGACGAGCGAGGACACATCGGCACCAGAGGCTACAGTTGATTCTGCAGCAGCATCAGCGTTTGCAGGTAAGTAGCTACATCGACTTACCTGCAAAAGCCGATGCTGCTGCAGAATCAACTGTAGCCTCTGGTGCCGATGTTTCCTCGCTCGTCTGACACGATGCAGGACCTGGGGAAGTGACGTCACAGCATGATCTGCCAGAAGCTGGGCGTTCTGAAGAGAAGTGGATGATACTTCTCGTCAGAACGCCCAGCTAGTAAAAGTAGTAAAAACGCCCCGATGTACGCACATAATACACGCCCACTTGGACTTTTACTTTTAAACACGACCACTTGGACTTTTGCAAGCCTCATTTGCATAAATACAAAAATGGTCATAACTTGGCCAAAAATGCTCGTTTTTTAAAAATAAAAACGTTACTGTAATCTACATTGCAGCGCCTATCTGCTGCAATAGCAGATAGGGGTTGCAAAATCTGGTGACAGAGCCTCTTTAATGTGCGTGGGGATCTCCTCTGGTCTGATCCCACAGAAGAGCTACTGTACCACAAATTATTGAGAAAACTAATGCTGACAATGATAGAAAGGTGTCAGAACACGCAGAACATCGCAGTCTAATGTGTATGAAGCTGTGTAGTCAGAGTCGGAGCGCTTATTCTGCCCCCTGTTCACTGCCAAAAGCACCTATAATAGGCAGTATCAGAACTGGGCAATGGAAGAAGGTGGCCTGGTCTGATAATTACGGTTTTCTTTTACATCATGTGGACTGCTGGGTGCCACCCATGTACCACCTACCCAAACATTGCTGCATAAAAGTACCCTCCTTATCACCGCAGTATTCCTAATGGCAGTACTCCCTTCCAGTAGGAGAATGCACCTTCCACACTGCAAACCTTGTTCAGGAATGGTTCAAGGTGGTTACTTGTCTCCAAATTCCTCAGATCCCAATATGATCGATTATATGTGGGATGTGCTGGAAAAACAACACCGATCCAACTTACAGGACTTACAGGACTTACAGGACTTAAAGAATCTGCTGCTAAAGTCTTGTGCCAGATAATACAGGAACCTTCAGAGATCTGGTGGAGTCCATGCCTCAACGGGTTAGAGACGTTTTGGCAGCATGAGGGCGACTTACACAATATTAGGCAGGTGGTTTTGTATGTTATGGCTGATCGGGTTAGACAGAGATAGACATTTTACATAGTTACATAGTTTGTGGGTTAAACAAGGTCTAAGTCCATCAAGTTTAAACTTTTTAGACTTACAAACCCGAGTTTACCCAAAGGAAGGAAAATAAACACTTTATAGAGGACTTGTCGGCACTCCTGACATGTCTGTATAGAAAAAAACTTGTATTCCCCATGAATCAACAATTCTGGAGTATCTTTTTTCAGAAGTCTGCGTTATGCCATCCCTCTGTTATCCCTACTGGAAATTTAAGATGAAATTGAGAAAAGGATGTTACTATTCCCTTTGTGAAAGACTTGTGTCCCTACACCTTCTGATACTGTCAGCACTGATTGGAAATTGTCAGACTGTGTATGGACACGCCCTCCCAAATGGTAACTCCCTAGATGTCAAATCATTCATAAATTTCTAGGAGGAATAACAGAGGAACAGCACAATGCAAAGTTCTAAGAAAAGGTGATCTATAATTTAACAATTATAGGAAATAAAAGTATTTAATAGACTAAACAATCTTTACACGGCAAAGACCCAATTCTCGATAAAGTGAAAAACTCCTTCCTTCCCCCGGTCGGACAAACAGGTCCCTGGATCCACATTCTACATTACTACCAGTAACCCTGTATATTGTCTTACAAGGCAGATATATAACCCTTTATATCTATCCACACATTTGTCATGTCTGCTGTTCCCACATGGAAGGACTTTGCATTCATGTTGGAGAGATTATAAGAGCAGCGCAGATCAGTCACTGGTTATATAAGAGAATATATATATAAACAAAAAGAACAAGGATCTCTGGACTAAAGAGCTTAGTATATGTAAATATATATATACGGTGCCAACCAGACATGGAAATGTAGATAAAAAGAAAAGCAAAACCTGGTAAAGAGGCACTCGGCTCAGTAAAGTCACAATTCAATTATCAAAAATGTATTAATATATATTAAATTTAAAATTATGCAATCTTGCACAAAAACCTACAGACAGACATCACAAACCCGGCCGGGTAATGAATGGCAAAGTAATCAATTTAAGAAAAATTCTCATTTAGCATGGCCATATAACAAATAGTATCAAGTAATAAGTTACTTCAATATAGGCCACACAAGTGGATGAATAAGATACAATGTAGTGAATGGAGGCAACATACTAACCAAGGTCATTTACAAATTACATAACATCCATGGATATAAGCAAACCTGCTGATCAGATGGCAGTATAAGGATAGGCTTACTAGCAAAAGTATACATGCAATAAACCCATAAAGCACATGATTGTATGCAAGAGTATATACTTATCGATGGGTAGTATATATGGAAGTCCATAAGGTTCTCTTCAGATGGAAACGACCAGGTCACTCCATGAAAAGATAGGAATCTCGTATCTCCTCAAAGCTCCAGTGTAAAGTGACTGCAGACGGCAGATAAAGATCAGTCCACTCCGTGCCGTTCCTCTGTAACCTCCCAGCACAGGGAAAGATAATTATGCAGCAGGTGTGTTGACACTCCAACATGCGAGAGTCCACAGGACCGAATCCCCTCCTGGGACAAGCAAAGGCAGGAAGTGGCAAGTCAGAGCCGTATCCTCCACAACTGGGCAAGTGCTAGCAATGCGTTTCCCAGTTTTGACAGCTTGTGTTGCCTGCAAGGTTCACACTTAGATGGAATATCCTTGTGTCCTTATATCCAGCTCAAAGGAGCAACGGGATCTTGACTCCAATTAGGAGGGCAGGGATACAGGAGTACGCAACTTCCCAGCTTTTCATCCGTTCATCGTATGCTACGTCCGAGTCTCATGCATAGTATCCATGTGGGTTAGTTACCTCCAAATTGCCATTCACCGGCATGTGACGTCACAGAGTTGCCAACGCGTTTCGTCACAAACGTGACTTCCTCAGGGCGTGTAAATGAGAATTTTTCTTAAATTGATTACTTTGCCATTCATTACCCGGCCGGGTTTGTGATGTCTGTTTGTAGGTTTTTGTGCAAGATTGCATAATTTTAAATTTAATATATATATTAATACATTTTTATAATTGAATTGTGACTTTACTGAGCCGAGTGCCTCTTTACCAGGTTTTGCTTTTCTTTTTCTTTATATAAGAGAATGTTCACAAACGGAGAAATGGTTGCAGACATTTCTGTAATTGTCCAATACATCTGAATGTGGTTAGTAAAAAGTCATGTACCTGCTGCTGAAAGAACCACATTCATATATATGGAAATTTCTACAACAAATCTGTGAACATACCCTAGTGCAGCACTACAGCAAAGCAAGAAACTTGTGATCAGAGCTCAGGAATCACACAAATCTATATCTTCTTACCTTGTGATGTGTGCGGCCGGTAGTTCTCCATCATGACCTCCTCGTACAGATCCTTGTGTCCTTCTAGATACTCCCACTCCTCCATGGAGAAATAGACAGTGACATCCTGACACCTTATAGGAACCTGACACACACAATGATACAGTCATCACCCAGACACCTCCAGTGCTGTTACTATATAATTCCCCAGCATTCCCAGAAGTGTCACCTCTCCAGTCAGCAGCTCAGTCATCTTGTAGATCAGTTCTAAGATCTTCTTCTTATTGTTCTTCTCATGTATCCGGGAGTGAGGGGGAGGCTCTGTGAAGGGGCTCGGACTACTGCTCCATCCTCCTGACTCATGGATGATGGGAGTCATACAGTCACCCGATGTCTTCTTCACTATTGTGTACTCCTGTGTATGGAGAGAGACACTTAGAGAACTGAACACAGTATTCCCCCCTCAGTAGAAAAAGGGAGATTGTGACCCCGCTGTATAGAGCTCTAGTGACCCCACATCTGTAATACTGGCGACCTCATCTATAAAAAGACATTGAGAAAATAGAATGAGGCCAAAGACGGCTACAAGAATGGTGGAAGGTCTGAAGAATAAAACTTCTCAGGAGAGACTTAAAGAATGTAATTTACAGTGAAGGAAATAAGTATTTGATCCCTTGCTGATTTGTAAGTTTGCCCCCTGTCAAAGACATGAACAGTCTAGAATTTTTAGGCTAGGTTAATTTTACCAGTGAGAGAGATAGATTATATAAAAAAAAAAAAAAAGAAAATCCCATTGTCAAAATTATATATATTTATTTGCATTGTACACAGAGAAATAAGTATTTGAACCCTTTGGCAAACAAGACTTAATACTTGGTGGCAAAACCCTTGTTGGCAAGCACAGCAGTCAGACGTTTTTTGTAGTTGATGATGAGGTTTGCACACATGTTAGATGGAATTTTGGCCCACTCCTCTTTGCAGATCATCTGTAAATCATTAAGATTTCGAGGCTGTCACTTGGCAACTCGGATCTTCAGCTCCCTCCATAAGTTTTCGATGGGATTAAGGTCTGGAGACTGGCTAGGCCACTCCATGACCTTAATGTGCTTCTTTTTGAGCCACTCCTTTGTTGCCTTGGCTGTATGTTTCGGGTCATTGTCGTGCTGGAAGACCCAGCCACAAGCCATTTTTAATATCCTGGTGGAGGGAAGGAGGTTGTCACTCAGGATTTGACGGTACATGGCTCCATCCATTCTCCCATTGATGCGGTGAAGTAGTCCTGTGCCCTTAGCAGAGAAACACCCCCAAAACATAATGTTTCCACCTCCATGCTTGACAGTGGGGACGGTGTTCTTTGGGTCATAGGCAGCATTTCTCTTCCTCCAAACAAGGCGAGTTGAGTTAATGCAAAAGAGCTCAATTTTAGACTCATCTGACCACAGCACCTTCTCCCAATCACTCTCAGAATCATCCAGATGTTCATTTGCAAACTTCAGATGGGCCTGTACATGTGCCTTCTTGAGCAGGGGGACCTTGCGGGCACTGCAGGATTTTAATCCATTACGTTGTAATGTGTTACCAATGGTTTTCTTGGTGACTGTGGTCTCAGCTGCCTTGAGATCATTAACAAGTTCCCCCTGTGTAGTTTTCGGCTGAGCTCTCACCTTCCTCAGGATCAAGGATACCCCACGAGGTGAGATTTTGCATGGAGCCCCAGATCGATGTCGATTGACAGTCATTTTGTAGGTCTTCCATTTTCTTACTATTGCACCAACAGTTGTCTCCTTCTCACCCAGCGTCTTACTTATGGTTTTGTAGCCCATTCCAGCCTTGTGCAGGTCTATGATCTTGTCCCTGACATCCTTAGAAAGCCCTTTGGTCTTGCCCATGTTGTAGAGGTTAGAGTCAGACTGATTAATTGAGTCTGTGGACAGGAGTCTTTTATACAGGTGACCATTTAAGACAGCGGTCTTTAATGCAGGCACCAAGTTGATTTGGAGCGTGTAACTGGTCTGGAGGAGGCTGAACTCTTAATGGTTGGTAGGGGATCAAATACTTATTTCTCTGTGCACAATGCAAATAAATATATATAATTTTGACTATGTGATTTTTTTTTAATATAATCTATCTCTCACTGGTAAAATTAACCTAGCCTAAAAATTCAAGACTGTTCAGGTCTTTGACAGTGGGCAAACTTACAAAATCAGCAAGGGATCAAATACTTATTTCCTTCACTGTATATCTCCTGGAGAAAAGAAAGAAAAGGGGGGACATATTGGAAACCTTTAGATATGCTTCAGGAGGGAAGAAACTAGACACAAAAACAAGGGGCACAATCCGACACTAGTTGTGGGGCATCAGGAGCAATGTCAGAAAATATTATTTTACTGAAATACTAGATGTTCGGAGCAAACTTCCAACAGATGTGGTTGGAAGATCAGCAGTAAGTGAATGTAAACCTGCCGGGGAGAAACATAGATCTATCCTAAGAGAAAACTAAAAATAAATAATATTGGGGGCGACAAGATGGACCTTGTGCTCTCCTCCTACCGTCATCTTCTAGGTTTCTATATAGATGTCATCCTCATCCTCCTGGTTCCTGGTCATTCTCATTGCCTTACAACATTACTATTGCTGCATTGGTGACATGACACATAACGGACCATATTGGTGGCTGATCTTCAGCTTTCCTGCTGTTGGCTTCTTGACGTCACTTGGAAGGTCTGGACGCTGTTATACAGGACACTAGATTCTTCCTATTACTTCCTATTATGTATTGTCCCTTCCCTATGTGTGACTTGTTCTAGAATGTAGAAAAGTTTACCTCTCCGCTCAACAGGTAGATGATCTCCAAGGTGAAGTTTAATATTCTTCTGCTCATCTCATTCCTGTCCTTGTCCATTCTTGGTAGGTCATTCAGGAAAAGGAATGTTGTGGAGGAGAAGATGAGAAAACTGAAGGAACTGGAGGATCTAGTACTGCAGACTACTTTATGAAGGAAGGAGAAGATGGAAATCATACAGGGGACAACATCATGTGTGACATACAGAACGTCACCTATTGATCGTTGAGAGAAACATCTTCTCAGAGCCGTCACCACATTGAATAAAGGGGTATTCCCAACACGGACATTTCTCCCCAGGATATGCCAGAAATGTCTGATAGATGCGGCTCCACCTCTGGCCGTGCTCGGCTGTTTCTGGATCTCCTATAGAAGTGAATGGAGAGAGTCGTGCACATGTGTGGTCACCTCTCCATTCGTTATTCACCTGGATGCAGTCATCACCTCACCAGGCGGGTCAGGGGACACCCGTTTTCCACATAGAGGTGGTTCCCTGTTATATCAGACATTTATGGCATAGGGATGCAAGATGCATCGAAACTTCGATACTGTGCATCCCCAAACGGTTCGATACCGCTATTTCCTGTATTTCGATACTGAGCTGTGCGGCCGCACAGCTTAGCATTGTAACACATGAATATATGAAAGCGGGGCTGTGGCTGTGTAATACATCCATCGCCCCGCTCCTGAGTCCTCACAACAAGTGCGCGCCGTCAGGATGATGTGATGCGGCTGGCGCTGTACTAATGAGCGCCGCAATGAAGACAGAACATGGCAGGCGCACTGCAAAACACCCCCATGTTCTGTGTTTAGTGCCTGCGCTGCCGCTCATTAGTGCGGCACCGGCCACATCACCTCATGCTGATCGCGCATGCACTTACACAGCTGCAGCCCCGCTCTATAACAGATGAGATCAGAGAAACCTCTCATCTCCGTCGATCAAAGCTGACTGTAGCATTCAGGGGAAAATGAGAAGGAGGGATGCCCTGTGGATCGCGTCACAGGGAATTCCTGTGACGTGATTGAGGGACATACCATATATGGACATACAGCCCAGGGTCCATTGAAGGACCCCAGGGCTGTCTTACCATATTTCCTGTTAGGGCATACTGGAGGTATGTCCTAACAAATGCCTGTGTGCTATACGTACACAGGCTAATGTACTGGCATATAGATACATGCCAGTACATTAAAGTTTAAAAATAAAGTAAAAACATTAAGTAATATTAAATTAAAAAAAATACATACACTATTTTTACAATAAACATTAAAAGAAGTCTCAATACATAAAATATACACATTTGGTATTGGCGCGGCCATAATAACCTGCGCAACTATTTTTTTGCCTCATTTATGAGGTGTACGCTATAAAAAAATAAAATAAAAAACTGCTTTCTTTCACTTATTGTGGGGCACGAGTTGTAATGAATTTAACCTCCATGTGCCTCACATTAATAGTAATTAACCGCATCATGTACCTTAAACATTAACCCATTATGACTGAGAAACATGATGGGGTTAATTACTATTAATGTGAGGCACATTCAAAATTCAATAACACCTCGCGCCTCACATCAGAAAATGGAAGAATTATTTTTTTTATTATTACTGTTGGCAAAGTATAGTTTTGGTATCGAAATCGCAATCAGTGGCGGATTATCATAAGGGCGGTTCGGGCCACCGCCCGGGGCCCAAGGCTCCCAGGGGGCCATAGCCGCCCGAACCCCCTCAAGCCCAGTGGCGTCGCTAGCACCAGAGGGAGCCCCGGTGCCAGGACCGCACCTGTCATGAGACGAGGTGAGCTTCGCTCCTACTTAGCAGCCGTGGTCTGTGCTGCTTTAGAAGCTCCCCCTCCAGCCCACCTTCCCTGCTCTACACACCTCTCCTCCTGCTGCTAGTAGTCGGGACATGGGGGAGGGGAGACTGTTGTAGGGCTGTGAGCAGGAGAAGAGCTGCAGTGAAGACTCCCACCACATCAACCTGCTGAACGCCCTTCACAAATATCCTACATAAAAGGTAAGTGCATGTGTGCATACTCATGTGTACTTTATATGTGTATAATGTGCATACTCATGTATATATATATATATATATATATATATATATATATATATATATATATATATATATATATTTCAGCAGCAATTCCGCAGAAACTAGCAGAAATTTTGCTGCAGAAAAAAAAGCACCATTTCCTGCATTTTTGCTGCAGAAAATGGTGCGTATTTTGGTGCGTTTTTCTCACTGCTGGGAGATGGTGACGTCTCCTCTGAAAAAACGCAGCAATTCTGTCCACCTTCCGCAGCAGGAATTGACATGCTGCAGTACGAGAAATACGCATCGCAGGATAAAATGTCTGGTCGGAAGTTTTACGCAGCGTCTGGATGAGATTTTGTAAATTTCACTCACTTTGCTGCTACCGTATTCTGCGTATTTTCCGGGCGGAAAATACGCAGCAATTCCGTTAAGTGTGGACAAGCCCTAATACAGTAGCAGCAGAGTAGATTAGATGTGAACAATTCTCATCCACACGCTGCGTAAATGATAAGCGGGGAAAAAAAAGCTCAGAAATTGACCTGCGGTGCGTTTTTTTATTCCACAGCATGTCAATTGTATTTGCGTAAACGCTACTCATTTGTTTCGGGTTTTCCCCATTTAATTCAATGGGGAGGTAAAACCCGCAACAAATAACAAATGTTATGTAAAAACGCAACTTAGAAAAAATAAAAATCTTATACTTGCCCAGAATTCTGTTTCTTCGTCCGGGCCGACCTCCTGGGATGACGTTTCACCCCATGTGACCGCTGCAGCCAATCACAGGCTGCAGCAGTCATATGGGATAAAATGTCATCCCAGGGCTGCAGTGTAGCGACGCTGTGTAGCACTATATACAAGGGGGGAGCGCTGTGTGGCTCTATCTATAGGGGACTGTGTGATACTATCTATAGGGGGCTGTGTGACGCTCTCTACAGGGCGGTGTGTGTGTGGCTCTAGTTACAGGGGGGTGTGTGTGTGTGGCTCTAGCTACAGGGTGTGTGTGTGTGTGGCTCTGTCTACATGGGGGGTTGGCGCTGTGTCCCTGCACAGTGTGATACTGTCAGTATGTAGGGGCACAGCCCTATGAAAGGGGAATCGTAACACCCATTTGTTAATGCTTGTGCAAAAAGGTAGTGTTAGCAATAGTTACGGCGCGGCAGGGTGGCAGTGGAGAAGGGGGGCCCAAGTTTGGGTAACAGCCCAGGGCCCATGGTCTTCTTAATCCGCCACTGATCGCAATACTACACAAAGTATCGGTATCGAAGTCCACATTCTGGTATAGTGACATCCCTATTATGGCATATCTTTCAGGTTGAGAAGAGATCCCCCCTCCCCCCCAGACAATGAAGACGTGACCCCTGACACATGGCAGATACTGGGGAGACATTGCTGACATCTCACAAGACATGGTGCACACTATGCAGTCAGTGTTTGATATGGACTGGGAGGTTCTGCAGCAGCTGAGGTGACATTATATATAAGGGGAACATGAAGTGATCTCTTATGTTATAGAACAGGTGGAGCGGAGCAGCATGATACATTGTTTCTGTGAGATAAGATTTAGTATTTTAATTGCATTACGTGTACTTCCTCTGCAAGATTACATGGTCTTTTTTCCCCAATATAGATTATTACTAAGTATGCACCTGAATACATACTTCTATAGAAATTAGTTAGTTGGGGTAAAAAAAAACTTTTGTTGCCCTTTGGCAATTTTGGTTAATAAAATAAGATTCAATATGTTAGTCATTTAACCCCTTCCTGCACAGGACATGTACCGCTAGGGAGTTGTTCACATGCCATAGGGAAGACCTGACACCCTGCTGCAAAGGACAGAATCCTGAGAGAACTACAATTACAGCCGTTTAACCCCTTCGATACCGTGGTCAATAGTGACTGAGGCACCTAAGTGTTTGGGAGGGGGCTCCTCTGTAAGACCATCCTCACCTCGAGATTGTGGAGTGATGATGAGTTGTCAATTTCAATTATGTACAGAAAAAAAAAGCTTCACCTTACAAAATATTTTATTATGTATTTTTTTGATGACTTATAAATGATGATATTTTACGACTTCTTTCAGCGTGAAGTTTAAGGAGTTCAGAAACATTATTGTGAAGTGTCTTTCCATTTGCGGTCAGGACTGAATGACATTATTCAGGATGGTGTAAGGCTACATTCACATGAACTAGTCTATGGAGGGATCCATGACACGCAGTAAAATAGGATGCGTGACACGCAGTCAAAAATTTCCTATTTTTCAATGGAGTGTTCACACGCTCCGTTGAAACAATGGTCGCGTGGACGGCCGCATTGAAATGCATGAGTCCGTGTGACGGTCTTGTATTAACGGCTGTCACTCGGACGAGATTCACATTCATGTGAATGAGCCCTAAGAGTTATTCTAGAGGGACCCCAACACGAGGGCAACGTCTCTCCCCCGAGTTTATGTGAGAGTGAGATACGGAGTCATACTTGTCTCACCACTGAAGGTTATTCTCACCGTGGTCATAAAAAGCTGATCCTGGAATTATAACAAAGCTACAAATAGTTCTTCGTCTTGTACAGATAACGGGGTGTACACTAGTAAGACAGATATACAGGGTGGGCGATTTTTATGGATACACCTAAATAAAATGGGAATGGTTGGTGATATTAACTTCCTGTTTGTGGCACATTAGTATATGGGAGGGGGGAAACTTTTCAAGCTGGGTGTTGACCATGGCGGCCATTTTGAAGTCGGCCATTTTGTATCCAACTTTAGTTTTTTTAATGGGAAGAGGGTCATGTGACATCAAACTTATCGAGAATTTCACAAGAAAAACAATGGTGTGCTTGGTTTTAACGTTACTTTATTCTTTCATGAGTTATTTACAAGCTTCTCTTTGTTTACAGCCATTGACATGTCGCAGAGGTTGTTCTGGAAAGTGGATTGGTCGTCATGGGCCAGTTGAATGGCCCCCTAGGTCTCCCGATCTGACCCCCTTAGACTTTTATCTTTGGTGTCATCTGAAGGCAATGGTCTATGCTGTGAAGATACGAGATGTGCAGCAACTGAAACTACGGATACTGGAAGCCTGTGCTAGCATTTCTTCTGCGTTGTTGCTATCAGTGTGTGAAGAGTGGGAGAAGAGGGTTGCATTGACAATCCAACACAATGCGCAGCACTTTGAACACATTTTATAAGTGGTCAGAAACTTGTAAATTACTCATGAAAGAATAAAGTAACGTTAAAACCAAGCACACCATTGTTTTTCTTGTGAAATTCTCGATAAGTTTGATGTGTCACATGACCCTCTTCCCATTGAAAAAACTAAAGTTGGATACAAAATGGCTGACTTCAAAATGGCCACCATGGTCAACACCCAGCTTGAAAAGTTTCCCCCCTCCCATATACTAATGTGCCACAAACAGGAAGTTAAGATCACCAACCATTCCCATTTTATTTAGGTGTATCCATATAAATGGCCCACCCTGTAGATCATAACACATCACGTCATTTATCTCATCCGCTCTCTACAATGTCAGGTTCAATATGTCGGTTGTACAACATGAATGGTGCAAATTCATAAACCCCTTCTAGATACTAATAAGAAAGAAGCCAGTAATCCAACAGCCATGTCCAAACGCGGCCATCCCCATGACAACACTGAACCTCATTGTGCGGGGAGAGAAGTATGGAGCGGGTTTACAGGCTGAGTCCGCTCCATATGCTGCAAGTAGGACTGGGCGATTTTGCCAAAAAACAAAATATCTCGATTTTTTTTCAACACTATAGATGATTTTCAATTTGAATCTCGATTTTCTTATTTTTAGGAGTAATAAGGAATTCCTGTGCTTGCATTTCCCTTATCTAAAAGATACCAAGACACAATTCTTTTACATAAGAGAATTGCAGGCACAATTATCAGGATTAATTATAATAGGGACAATCCTGATAACCCGTATATATTATGGAATAGCTGTACCTGCAATTCTCTTATGTAAAAAAGTTGTGTCTTGGTATTTCTTTGATAAAGGAAATGCATGCATAGTAATTCCTTAATTACTCCGACTAAGCAAGATAAAAAAAAAGTATCTCCCCCTGAGGAAGCAATTTAACAGCGAAACGCGCGTTGGGGCTAATGTGTTGGAGCGAACACTGATCTTTATTATCTTCACCATGGGTAAGCTGCTGTCATCTGTCTCTGCTAATTAACTGCACTAGCACTTTATTAAGAATTTTCTCCTGATTACTTCAATGTTAAACTTATATTTGGTAGTATTTTTTTTCTATCAAATTGACTTGTCTATACTTTAAAGGGGAATTTTTGTATTGAAAATCATTATGGGATCAGATTAGTGGACAGCATTGCTATTACTCAGTTTCTATTGGAAATATTAGTAATTGCTCCTAACCTTTTTACTAGGGTCCTGTCCTTTCATTAATTCTTTTTTTATTTGTTTGTTAATATGTCAATAAAATATTTTATATATACGTTTGGCTATAAACTCTTTCTTTTGCGTTGTTGATATTTGTATATGAGACAGTCTCTCTCCTCTCTGTATATCCGACAGGAGAGAGACTGTCTAATGTAAATAAAGAAGAGAAACACTGAGACCGTCTCTCTCCTCTGTTTACATTAGACAGCCTCTATCTCAGTCTCCAGGGCGTGGGGTCTTCCTGCTTGTCCTTCATACTTACCTGGGGCTGCAGTGTCTCCTGCTCGGTCCCCCTTCTCTTCCCTGGGTCTCTCCTTTCCCATTTAGAGCCCGCAGGATCCAGTGTGTGTCCTCGGGTTCCTTTTCCGCTCGTCTTCCCCTCAGTACATGGGGGTCAGGGCCAGGCAGCAACGGTTGTGTTGCGTGGGGAGGCAGTCCGGCAGGTGTGCAGAGGAGGGTGAAGACGTCGGGAGTCAGGATGATGTAAGCTCTGAAAGCCTGCTGGTGCTGGACTCGCTGCTGCTCTAGCCGTTTCTTCCTCCAGTGTCCCTTCCGCTATAATGAGAAGCCACTGCCATAGGGTAAGGACTAATATCAATTTTACGATTCTGATCAAAATCAGAATCGTGCTTCAATGAAAGGTATTGCCCAACCCTAACTGCAAATGTATTACAGCTGACAATGCGCAGTAACGGCCAGGAACAATCAACTACTTAGATACCATGGTCTATAGTGGCTGCAAAATCTAAGCTGTAAGAAAGAGGGGGTGGTCCTCTCTCATAGCTCATCGGCTCCTCGCGAGGCATTAACCCCTTACACTTATCACGATATACTGCGATACATTGGTATTACAGTGTATTGTACCAGCGATCTAATCATCACTAGTTCAAGTCCCACAGGGGAGTAATACAATTTGTTTAAAGCAGTCAAATAAAGTTTTTAGTTATGTATAAAAAAAATAAAAGAAAAAAACCTTTTCCCATTTTTTTCTCTAAAGTAAAAAAACTAAATAAGAAACATAACTGGTATCACCGCATCCGTAAGTCAGAACCATTACAATTAGGGTTGCACGATGCCTCGAAATACCGATATTATTTCGATGATGTGCACCCTCAAACTGTTCAATACAGTGGATTCATGTATTTCGATACTAAGCTGTGCAGCCGTACAGCTTAGTATTGTGACTAGGGCAGGGAGATCACTCAAATTAATTTGATTAATTAGCCCTCAAGGCCTCTGACGATTGTGGTTTTTAACAGAATCTTTGAATCGATTCTTTTGTGGTGCTGTGCTGCAGGAGGAAGCTCCCCCGGCTGCCTCGTCACCATCTGATCTGCCCCATCTGACAAGCTGCGCCCTGTTCTGTCCCTGCTTCCCCACGGAACAGCTGTTCTGTACTGATCAAAATGATACAGTATGGTACAGCAGTTCCATGGGGAAGACGGACTCCGAGTATAGTGCCACAATGCCCTGTAGATACCGCCACCACGCGCCTTGGATAGCACCCCCCTTCAGATCGCACCATCCCCCATCCCTTACAGATCGCACCACCACCCATCCCTTGTAAATTGCACCCACCCCCTGTAAATTGCACCCACCCCTTGTAGATCACAGTAAACCCCCCCCCCCTTTCTTGTAGATAGTGCCACTGTAGCTCCCACTAGGAGCTGAATCCCCAGTCAGAGCATCGGCAACCTCTGGCCGGGGATTCAGTTCCTAGTTGCAGCTACAGTGGCGCTATCTACAAGGAAGAGGTGGTGGTGCTGCGATCTACAAGGGGTGGGTATGCGATCTGCAAGGGGGGGGGGTGGAGGGGAATTCTGCGATCTACAAGGTGGTGCTGGGGGTGGTACTGCGATCTACAAGGGGGGTTGGTGGTGCGATCTACATGTGGGTGCTATCTGCAAGGGGGGGTGCCACTATATGGAAGTGTGTGACACTATGTGACTATATGTCGGCACTGTGGCACTACGGGGACACTATGTATGGGGGCACTCTGGCACTACGAACAGGGGGCAATGTGGTGTTTTCAGGGGATTGGGACAGAAAAAACCCTGACAAAGGAGATCCATTGGGAGACAATGATGCAAAATGGACATGAAAGCACAAAATTGACAGTTTGACTGCAGCCTAAATGACTAGGATGCCAGGAGTCCCTTTCACATGTACCGTGGTCGGATGGGGAAATCCAGCTGACACACAGATCGTTTTTTACGGCCCAATCACAGTCGTGTGAATCGGGCCTTAATGTAATTTATTTAAAACCCCCATTGTGGGGCCGGTACTGCACAGGGTCCTGCTCAGACTTCAGACACAATAATGTGATCTTGCCCAAAAGTGCCCGCTCGGCGCTATCTGCCTGGCCCTGCATAAATTTAGACTATCTCGCCTGCAATGTCGGAGACCGGCAGAGGTGGTGACGGGCAGGGAGGTATGTTAGTGCACGCCGCGCATCATTAATTAAAGATTCTGTTAACCTGTTCCCTGCCGGGGAACACAGAAGTTATAAATCAATTAGATAGACATTTTTTCCAATTGTATTTCTGATAAAAAACTATTTGCGGAGTTTACAAATTGTGATGTAACGTACAATTATAAGAGCGATTTAGGTTAAAAATTACATTTTTGGGCAAAATCGCTCAGCCCTAATTGTGACATATGAATGAAGTCATTGGCATGATGTGATGCGACCCGCGCCACACTAATGAGCACTGAACCGCACCCCCTAGTAGCGCTTTGCCAGGGTATATGGCTCTGGGGTTACACCTGACAACACTGTCCATATATAGACAGTGACGTCAGGGGCTCCTCCTGGAGCGGAATCCTCGGCCAAAGCGTAGACAATGTTCTGGTTGGGAATTCCATTCCTAGACATAGCCCCAAAAGGTGCTACCTACAGGGAGGGGCGCTGTGTGGCATTATCTGGGAGGGGAGGCTGTGTGGCACTACTTGGGAGGGGGGCGTTGTGGCACTACCTGAGAGAGGGGGGGCTGTGTGGAAACACCTGGGAAAGGGGCTGTGTGCAACCACCTGGGGGGGGGATGTGTAGCGCTTTACTGCCGCCGTGAATTTCCCTGCCAGGGGGCCCACTAAGTCTGTGTCGCCCAACGGCCCACCTAAACCTGGAGCCGGCAGTGAAACTGCAGATTCGCGGCAAATTTCTTGCAGAATTTCCCCATTAAGTTCAATGGGAAAGTCAAGTTCCGCAACAAACACCATTGTTTCCAGAATCCTCTGCGGCTACACCGCGTGTTCACAGCAATGTTGCAGGTCACACGTATATAAAAAAGAATGCTCCATGTGACCCATCACAGGCTAGGTAGGACACGTGTCATTATATGGGTCACCTGGACACAGAGCAGATGGAAGAGCAGGGACGTGTTGCTATGGTAACACAGAGGTGAGTATCGGCCTTGTTGTATTTTTGTAGTAGAAATTGCGGAGGATTATACGTCCACCATTTGGGGTGAATATTCGGCCGGATTTCCTTGCGTGTTGTGGGTCGTATTCGCTACGTGTGAACATTCCCTTAATCCGCACGGTGAACGACATTAACAAGAAATGTATAAAAGTTAATGAATAAGTTGTATGTACCTAATATTATGTCATTACAAATTCGACTCGTCCCACAAAACATCAGACCACTACAAAGACTAGAAATAACAACTTACCGCTCTCTGAAGTTCCTGCAGTACTTACCCCAAAGAGGCCGGCACTGAAGGGGTTAAATCCCTGCTCAGTCTGGGTTTAGGGGTCCAGTGGGCGGGGTCACTCAATGAATGACAGATCTCTATACACACACTCATACAGGGATGGCTGATAACAGAGAGAGCACCCGAGCAGCGCTGCTCGCTACCTCTTCACGGCAATGGCTGAAGGACCTGTAATGATGTCCCCACCATGTGACCCGGGCAGGAGGGGCGGAGCTCAGCAATAGAGAGAAGCGGTGGATGAATAACTTCTGATGATATCAAGATCACGTGACAAATGCATCAGGGGCGGAGCTCAGAAGTAGAAAGAATGAACGATGGATGAAGGACCTGTGATGATGATCGCGTGACATGAAGGGTCATGAGGATCATGTGACCGGTGAAGCAGTTGTCGGAGCTAAGCAGTGCAAAATATAATAGCTCGTGGTTAAAGGGTCCGTGATGATGTCACCACAATGTGACAGCGGAAGAAGGGGCGGAGCTTATCAGTGGAGAGAAAAAATGTTAGATAAAGGACCTGTTACGATGATCACGTGACGCGAGGGCGTGGCACTATGAGGGGACGGTGCTCTGTGAGGGGATGGGTCTCCTGTGCTGAATGGAAACGTGATGTATTCAATGTTTTCCTTTATAGGTTGTCAGCATTTGGGAGTTGTAGCACTTGGAGTTGTAGTCCTCGCCTCTATTACCCCTCCCTGTAATGTCCTCTATTATCCCATAATAACAGCCTTGACATGCTGGGAGTTGTAGTTCTCTCCTCTTATACCCCTCCCTGTAATGTCCTCTGATATCCCATAACAGCCTGGACATGCTGGGAGTTGTAGTTTTCTCCTCTTATACCACTCCCTGTAATGTCCTCTGATATACCATAATAACCCCCTGGACATGCTGGAATTTGTAGTTCTCCCCTCTTATCCCTCACTGTAATGTTTTCTGATATCCAATAACAACTACCTGAAGATGCTGGGGGTTGTAGTTCTCTCTTTTCCCTCCTCCCTTTAATGTCCTCTGATATCCCTTAACAGCTGAGACATGCTGGGAGTTGTAGTCCTCTCCTCATATCCCTTCCTGTAATGTCCTCTGATATCCAATAAAAATGGTCTGGACGTGCTGGGAGTTGTAGTTCTCTCCTTTTATACCTCCTCCCTGTAATGTCCTCTGATATTACATTATAACAGCCCGGACATGCTGGGAGTTGTAGTTCTCTCTTATACTTCCCTGTAATGTCCTCTGTTGTCCCATAATAACAGCCTGGACAAGCTGGGAGTTGTAGTTCTCTCCTCTTATACCTCCCTGTAATGACCTGATATCCCATAATAACCGCTTACATATGGTGGGAGTTGTAGTCCTCTCCTCTTATACCCTTCCCTGTAATGACCTCTGATATTCCATAATAATAGACTGGACTTGCTGGGGGTTGTAGTCCTCTTCTACCCCTCCCTGTAATCTCCTTTGATATGCCCTAATAACAACTGGGATTTGCTGGCAGTTGTAGTTCTCTGTACTCTGGAAAACAATTTATGTGGTGTGTGTCTCCAGTGGTACAAGCTGGACACCACATATTGGGCACTGAAATTACATCTCTATGGAAAAAGGACAATTTTCAATCCGAAACATCTATTGTGCACTAATTTCTGCAAAACATCTGTGGGGTCAAAATGCTCACTATACCTCTAGATGAATTCCTTGAGGAGTGTAGTTTCCAAAATGGGGTCACTTCTCTGCAGTTTCCACTGTACTGGTACCTCAGCCCCAGGAACGGTTTTAGGGTATGTGCACACGGTAACAGGCTTTTAAGTCTGAAATGACAGACCGTTTTCAGGAGAAAACAGCTGCCTCGTTTCACACGTAAAAAGCTCCTCCTCGCATTTTGCGAGGCTTCTCTGACAGCCGTAAATTTTGAGCTGTTCTTCATTGAGTTCAATGAAGAACGGCTCAAATTACGTCTGAAAGAAGTGTCCCGCATATAATGTATAGAAGTGTCCCGCATATAATGTATAGAAGTGTCCCGCATATAATGTATAGAAGTGTCCCGCATATAATGTATAGAAGTGTCCCGCATATAATGTATAGAAGTGTCCCGCATATAATGTATAGAAGTGTCCCGCATATAATGTATAGAAGTGTCCCGCATATAATGTATAGAAGTGTCCCGCATATAATGTATAGAAGTGTCCCGCATATAATGTATAGAAGTGTCCCGCATATAATGTATAGAAGTGTCCCGCATATAATGTATAGAAGTGTCCCGCATATAATGTATAGAAGTGTCCCGCATATAATGTATAGAAGTGTCCCGCATATAATGTATAGAAGTGTCCCGCATATAATGTATAGAAGTGTCCCGCATATAATGTATAGAAGTGTCCCGCATATAATGTATAGAAGTGTCCCGCATATAATGTATAGAAGTGTCCCGCATATAATGTATAGAAGTGTCCCGCATATAATGTATATAAGTGTCCTGCATATAATGTATATAAGTGTCCTGCATATAATGTATAGAAGTGTCCCGCATATAATGTATAGAAGTGTCCCGCATATAATGTATAGAAGTGTCCCGCATATAATGTATAGAAGTGTCCCGCATATAATGTATAGAAGTGTCCCGCATATAATGTATAGAAGTGTCCCGCATATAATGTATAGAAGTGTCCCGCATATAATGTATAGAAGTGTCCCGCATATAATGTATAGAAGTGTCCCGCATATAATGTATAGAAGTGTCCCGCATATAATGTATATAAGTGTCCCGCATATAATGTATATAAGTATCCCGCATATAATGTATATGTGTCCCGCATACAATGTATAGAAGTGTCCCGCATACAATGTATATAAGTGTCCCGCATATAATGTATATAAGTGTCCCGCATATAATGTATATAAGTGTCCCGCATATAATGTATATAAGTGTCCCGCATATAATGTATATGTGTCCCGCATATAATGTATATAAGTGTCCCGCATATAATGTATATAAGTGTCCCGCATATAATGTATATAAGTGTCCCGCATATAATGTATATAAGTATCCCGCATATAATGTATAGAAGTGTCCCGCATATAATGTATAGAAGTGTCCCGCATATAATGTATAGAAGTGTCCCGCATATAATGTATAGAAGTGTCCCGCATATAATGTATAGAAGTGTCCCGCATATAATGTATCGAAGTGTCCTGCACTTCTTTTGACGAGGCTGTATTTTTACGCGTCGTCGTTTGACAGCTGTCAAACGACGACGCGTAAATGACAGGTCGTCTGCACAGTACGTCGGTAAACCCATTCAAATGAATGGGCAGATGTTTGCCAACGTATTGTAGCCCTATTTTCAGACGTAAAACGAGGCATAATACGCCTCGTTTACGTCTGAAAATAGGTAGTGTGAACCCAGCCTTAGACAAAGTGTGGCCTTGTTAAGGCCTCATGCACACGAACATAAAAACGCCCGTAATTACGGGACCATAGACTTCTATTGGCCACGAGTACCTTCCCGTTTGCTTACGGGAAGGTGCCCGTGCCGTTGAAAAATATGGAACATGTCCTATTTTAGGCCGTAATTACGGCACGGGCAGGCCCATAGAAGTCTATGGGGCTCCCGTAATTACAGGTGGCTACGTGTGTGCACCCGCAATTGCGGGAGCGTTGCAAGGCGACGTCAGGGTATAGTCACTGTACAGGTTGCTCAAAGAGTTAACTGATCGGCAGTAACTCTTTCAGCACCCGGGACAGTGACTACCCCTGGAATTAATAGTATTAAAAGTTAACTGACCCAGAACTCCCTGCTTCTTCCTCCAGTCCGGCCTCCAGGGATAAAGTTTCATCCCATGTCACAGCTGCAGCGGTCACATGGACTGCCGCGTCATCCAGGGAGGTCGGACTGGAGGTCAAAAGAGGGACACGTCACCAGGACAAGGGCCGGGGTACGTATGAACTTCTTTTACTTTCAATCTCTGAGGAAACTCTGTTACGAAAGGTCTACCCCTTCTATCTATTCAGCACTGATAGCGAGAAGGGGCTGCCGATTAGTGCAGAGAAACCGGGTCCGTAAATACGGGTGGAATACTGGGGACACTGGACCCGTATTTACGGGCACGGGTCCGTAAATACTGGTGAAATACGGGTCGAATACGTGTGACCAAGGATCCGTATTTCTGCAGTATTTACGGGAGGAAAAAAATATGTTCGTGTACACGAGGCCTAAAAGTGTTAAAAATTATTGTATCAATATCGCAGTCAATTGAGAAGGCGGTGTGCAGAGAACTGATTTCTAGCGCATCCAGGAGTGTTGCAAGATGCAAAGTGTTGACGCAACAACTGAGCCAAAATATATTAGACTGAAATTTGTGATGGGTATGTCAACCGATACCCGCCTTCCAGTGATTTATCCTGTTCCAAATCATGTTTTATCGATATATCGGAGGAGAATAACACACAAATTCGGCCAATTAGAGACATACGATACATTCCAGATACATCATTATAATTCTTCACACATAAGGTCTGCAGCTAGCCTATCTCTCTTGGTAACAATATAATATATTCAAGCCAGGTACTTAACCCCTTCCCGCCGCAGCCCTTTTTCAGATTTTCATTTTCGTTTTTTCTTCCCCACCTTCCAAAAGCCATAACTTCTTTATTTTTCCGTCTATATAGTACTATGAGGGCTTGACTTTTGCGGGACGAGTTGTAGTTTTTCGTAGCATCATTTATTGTGCCATATAATGTACCTGGAAACGGGGAAAAAATTATTTGTGGGGTAGAAAATGAAAAAAACAGCGATTCCTCCATGGTTTTTTGCGCGTTGTTTTTACGGAATTTTTTTTAGTAGGAGATGAGGTGACCAAAAAAATAGAGATTCTGGCGTTTCCAATTATTTTTTTTTACGGCGTTCACCGTGCGGGTTAAATAATGATTTATTGCAATAGTTCAGACTTTTACACATGCGGCGATACCAATTATGTTTATTTGGGAAAAGGAGGGTTTTTTTAACTTTTAAATTTTTATATATTTTTTCGCCCCCCTCTTTCTAACGATTTAAGTGCTTCGGTCGCTATTGACCGCGGCAATTAACGAGTTAAACAAACGGGATCGCGCTCGCGCGCGATGCCGCTCGTTACTCTGCAGTGTCGGCTGTAACAAACACCCGACACCGGCATCGTATGGAGCGAGTTCACTTAGTGAGCACGTTACATACTTCCCCTACCCAACTTTGGTGTATGGATACGTCAAATGTCGGGGAGGGGTTAAAGAAGAGCTTATCCCTCCCTTGTGGACTTACTTAACCCATACTCATTTCACTCATACTTTTTTAAAAGGCTTTCTTTATTAACTTTTCTCAAAATACAAATGTACAAAAGTGCAAAATTGTGCACAAAAACATACATAGCATACTGACCAACCACACTAGTTGGCAATAACAATGATAGAGAAAAATACTGTTACAATGCAAAAGCCAGCATGGAAACTTAACGGATCACAGGTGCATATAAGTGTATTGCAAGGAAAACAGGATCAACATTTGACAGTCATTGTTGCCAAAACAGACAACCAGTCACACTTCATTCACACCTGTCAATTAGACAGCAGTGTCCACAATCTCCATCCACCTAGCCCATATCTTCCCGAATTTGTCGTGGCACCCTCTTCTAATGTATAACTTCTGATATAAGGGTATATACTTATTTACCAATTGCAACCAATGTTCTATACTAGGACACACCGTGGCCTTCCATTCCATAATCATAATCTTCTGCGCACAGAACAAAACAAATCGGAAAAATATTTTGTCATAATAGCCTTGTACTAACTCATTCATAATGCCCAAGAGGCACACTTGAGGGGAGAGAACCCGGGGAAACTCAAAGTTATCATGCAGATACTCTACAACCCTTGACCAGAATAGTGAAATCCTAGGGCAGGACCATACACAGTGAAGGTACGTGTCAACATCCGACCGACACCTAAAACAGCTGTCCGACCCAGAGGCCCCAATTCTCTGAAGTCTAACCGGAGTATAGTAAATTTTGTGTAAAAACCGCGATTGTATTAAAACATCTCGAGCACTAACCACTGAATCAAAGAAGGAAAGCTCCACCTCCCTCCACTCCTCCTCCGACAAATCAGGGATATCTCTCTTCCACCCCAGGTACGCCCTATCAAAGGGATGTTTTACAGAGCACAGCAACAAGGCATACATCTGAGTAAGGGTCTTAGGAAGGTCCGGGGTGCTGAGCAGGTCCTCCAATCTGGAAAACCCCAAAGCTGGCATGACAGATCTAAACTGGGCCGAGCAGGCATGTCTCAACTGGAGATAATGATAAAAATCCTTCCTCGAGACCCCAAACCTCTCCTCTAGCTCAGAAAAGGAAACAAACCCACTGTCCACAGAGTATATTTGGCCTAAAAATCGAACCCCTACCCCAGCCCACATCATCGCTCCCGGCAGGGACACCAGGAGAGGCAGCCATGGATTGTTCCATAACGGAGTTCTAGGGGAAACCGAAGAATCCGCAGTATCTTTTAGTAAGAACTGTGCCTTCCAGGCAATCGCAATAGATTTTAACGGTAATGGCGCCCGACACAAAGATTTAAAACATAGGAGGTCATGAGTGCTCCAGCCAGCGCCGTGGCCGCATTACTTAAGTCAATGTCAATCCACCAGTAAGCCAGCACCACCTGCGAAGCCAAATAATATAAAGTAAAGGTTGGGCACAGCCATCCCCCCCACACTGCTTGGGGCCTGCAGAAGACTGAGACTAAACCGAGGTGTGCCGTCTTGCCAGTAGAACCCACGTAGAATCCCATCCAGGTGGCAAAAAAATTTTGGCCAAAATAACCGGACAAATATGTAGGAGGGAATGACATTTAGGCAGATATATCATTTTGAAAAGATTTATCCTACCATATAATGAGAGGGGGTGTTTCCTCCAAGTGTTTAGCTGCTTTTCAGTAGAGGCCACCAAGAGACAGAGATTAAGTTCACGAAAGCGTAACAAATTAAGGGAAATATGCACCCCAAGATACGTAAATTGAGACACGACCTGCAACAGGACAGGGAGCCCTCGCCGGGAGCGATACTCTGCACATAGAGGAAACATAACCGACTTAGACCAATTAACCGACAACCCCGAGAATGCCCCAAAAGTGTCAATCAGCTGCAAGAGCGAAACCAACGAAGGACCATCATCCGCCAAGTACACCAAAGTATCATCTGCATACAGGGATATTTTCTCAACTAGTGAACCGCGAGGGATACCAATAATGGAAGAGGAACGCCTAATTGCCAGCGCCAGAGGCTCAATCGCAAGAGCAAACAACAAAGGAGAAAGTGGACAACCCTGGCGTGTACCTCGACCTAAAGAGAAGGGTTTGGAGACATCCAGATTTGTTCTCACCCTAGCGACAGGCTGTTCATACAACAGGCGGACAAGAGCAAGAAATCTTGGACCAAAATTTAGACGGGAAAGCAGTATCCAGAGATACCTCCATTCAACCGAATCAAAGGCTTTATATGTATCTAGAGAGAGAACAAACCCAGGGAATGTATCGTATTGTGCAGCATCAATATTAAGAAACAACCTGTGCACATTAATATCCGTACCCTTCCCAGGCATTAAGCCTGTTTGGTCAGGATGAATGAGGGATAATATAACTTTGTTTAATCTGGTAGCTAATGTCTTGGCAAGTATCTTGGCATCTGAGTTAATCAGCGAGATGGGCCGATGGGAATCTGGAAGAGTCGGATCCTTCCCAGGCTTCAACAGCACCACCATTAGAGCCTCTCTCATAGATGCCGGCAAAACCCCCATCTCCAGAGCAGCATAATATACTTCCTTAAGCCTGGGCACCACAACCTCACAGCTATCCTTCTACCAATCAGCCCCCAGGCCATCAAGTCCGGGGGTCTTACCAGATGGCAACAAATGGATCGCATCAGTGATATCATCCTCTGTAAGCGGGCTGTCCAGTTCCTTTGCCTGTGCATCAGTCAAACGCCACAGAGGGAGGTAATCTAAAAAGCGTTCTATAATCTCCAGAGGCCCACTGCATCTGGAACTATATAATTCAGCATAAAAATCACCAAACACTTTATTCAAATCTTTAGGGGCAGAAGAAAGAATAGATGGAACAGAGGCACACGGGCATTCCGTCCTAGCCAAGTATGCAAGAAGTTTGCCATTTTTGTCACCAAACTCAAACACCCTTGCCTCCGTATGCAGCACCCGCTTTTTAGTTTGTTCAACCTGTATAAGGTATAGTTCCCTCTGGACCCCTGCCCACCGACTCTTCGTACCTGGAGAAGGATCTGCAATATACGGTAGTCTCTCTCAGCTCTCTTCTATCAGCGACCTCTCCTTTTCTCTGGAGACTGCTCTACACCTTGCAACTCCTGCCATAAACTCACCCCTAAGAGTGGCTTTATATGCATCCCACACTACCAAACGGTCTGGAAATTAGGAATTATGATCCCAATATAAGTCATGAAAGGCCACCACCTCTGACCGAACCTCAGGAGAGGACAGCCAGGCCGGATGTAGTCTCCATATTTTGGAGTCAACTGGGGGACCAACCGTAAATGACAAAATGAGAGCCGAGTGATCTGAGATGCCTCGTGGAGTGATATCTATAGCAGTTACTGCGGGCAAAAGGTCCTGTGACACCAGAGCAAGGTCAATTCTAGAAAAGGTTTTATGGGCAGAGGAGTAATAGGAGTATTTTTTTCCTTGCGGGTATTTCCGGCGCCACACATCTGTCAGATGAAGCATTGAGGACCAGGAGTTGAGGTGAACAGAAGACTGATCCGAACCTCCAGTACAATCCATTGATACGTCAGGGACTGCATTGAAGTCGCCCATTCATAACACTGGGCCAGCAGGGAACTAGTTTCTGGGCTATCAAGTCCAGTAGTGCGGGATCCAGGGGCGGGGGAACATACATATTTACTATAGTAAAACATGACCCAGGTGATGAACAGTGTATGATGACATAGCGCCCAAAATGGTCACATGTTACCTTCAACACCTCCAGGCGCACACTCTTGGCTATCAGAACAGACACCCCCTAGAATATGAGGAATGATATCCTCTAGCTATCCAGGCCCGTTCAAGGGCCAACATTTTTTGTCCAGTTAAATGCGACTCTTGTAAGCAGATAACATGGGGCGAGTGTTTCTTCAGGAAATTAAACACAAGAGACCGTTTAAATTTTGAATTAAGCCCACGGATATTCCAGCTCAAGACCTTAATTATAGCCATGGTACGCCTGAAGAACAGAAAACAGCAGGAGACCTAGAGCCAACATATGATGGGAATGGAGAGGAGAAGAATACATAAACATTCACACACGCAATCATTACACACCACATATAACCGTACATTGAAATACAGTAAAACAAGCCCCAACAGTCCCTGTCAAGCACCAGACTTCTAGTGCAGACCTGTACCCACTAACTGAACTACAACTGAGAACAGTGGTCCCTGACTAAGGTAACAGCTACAATAGCACCACAGCCCTGAGACCTGACCCCACTAATAGGGGAAAAGAGCAAAAGAATAAGAAATGGACGGGTGTCGCGAAAATTTTTTTTTTTATATCAATTTGCTTTTAGTGTTTTATTTACATTTTTTTTTTATTTATTTGTGTGTTTGTGTTTTACTTTTTTTTTTCTAACTTTTTCTTCACTATGGGGGCTGCCATTTTTTTTTTCATCTCTGTATGTGTCGATTAACGACACATACAGAGATGGAATACGGCACATACATCCCCATAGAGAATGCGAACGGGAGCCGTTCGCATTCACTATGGTGTACGCCGTCTGTGTGGGAACGGCGCATGCGCCGCTCCCACACAGTCCAAATGGAAGGTCTTCGGCCGAGCGACATCCGGCGTCATTTTCTTGTGGACCGGAAGCCGCGGCCGGACAGTAAGATGACTACTTCCAGTCGCGGCTTCCGGACATGTGTTCAGAAGCCAGCGGAGGGAGCGGCGGCAGCAGCAGGTCAGTTATGTTTGTCTACGTTCGTGTTTTCGTGTGTGATTACCACTGTATGTAAGCCTACTACAATGTGTATTCGCTCAAAAAATGGCGACACACAGTGTAGGAGGTTTGAACATTCAATCCCCTCCTTTCTCCTGGCACTAGCCAGGATAAAGGAGGGGGGATTGTTTGAGGACGCTAGAGCGAGTGTGTCTTCTCAAATTTTGCAGCATAAAGCAATGTGGTTGCTTTACCACATGCCAATGCTGCAATTTTGGGAATTGCTCCCTCTAGTGACCAGCACAGGGAAATTAGAATCGAATTTATAATATTTCCTGACTTGTGAAAAAATTAAAAAAATTAGAACAATGTCTAATCATGTATACACTAACTGTTTAACTAAAAAAAAATGTCTAGCGACACATTCCCTTTAAGCAGTACATCACAGTCAGACCACTTAATCTCTCCTAAGTAACAGTCCAGGCCTAGCAGGAACCCGATGAGCCCGTTCAATTGTGAAAAATGCTGTAAACACAGTGTCATCAAAGGTCTCCTACAGCCACTTTTCCAGGAAAGAATCTGCATCTGTACCCTCTGACTTTTCCGGCAGCCCCACTATGCGGATGTTGTTCCGGCGTAATCTGTTCTCAAAATCATCAGCCTGTTCGATCGAGGTCTCCACCTGTCTCCTCAAATCAGCGATCTGAGCTGGAATAGGGTGTAAAGTATCCTCCACCTCCGATATTCTGCGCTCTGCCTTTGCAGTACGTTCCCGCACTTTTTGCACATCATGCCTCAGGATAACAAAATCTTGACGCAGTTCATCAACCTTAGTAACCAACAAGGATGTCTAATCATGTATACACTAACTGTTTAACTAAAAAAAAATGTCTAGCGACACATTCCCTTTAAGCAGTACATCACAGTCAGACCACTTAATCTCTCCTAAGTAACAGTCCAGGCCTAGCAGGAACCCGATGAGCCCGTTCAATTGTGAAAAATGCTGTAAACACAGTGTCATCAAAGGTCTCCTACAGCCACTTTTCCAGGAAAGAAACTGCATCTGTACCCTCTGACTTTTCCGGCAGCCCCACTATGCGGATGTTGTTCCGGCGTAATCTGTTCTCAAAATCATCAGCCTGTTCGATCGAGGTCTCCACCTGTCTCCTCAAATCAGCGATCTGAGCTGGAATAGGGTGTAAAGTATCCTCCACCTCCGATATTCTGCGCTCTGCCTTTGCAGTACGTTCCCGCACTTTTTGCACATCATGCCTCAGGATAACAAAATCTTGACGCAGTTCATCAACCTTAGTAACCAACAAGGATTGACAGGAGGTAATTGCAGACATTAATTCAGCAAATTTCGTATCCACATGAGAGGAAGAAACAGGCAGGTCCTGTGGTGAAATTGGTCTTGGAGGACTCAGCGAGCCCTGAAACAGGGATAAAGATGGGTCCGGAGAAGCAGGGGGGTGTTCAGGCCTAGTAAATTGCTCCAGCCTCTTTACTGCATTAGCCTTGATTTTGGCCAGGGCCGAGCCAGTGGCTCCATCCTCCATCTCATCTAAGGATTCCTCATCTGATGGGGGAATATAGCTGCCCTGCGTGGACCTCGTTTTCTCCTTCCCAGCCTTACTGCCTCCCATGATGCAAACGGAGGGATGCAGGGTATAGATGAACTGGCAGGGTGTCTGATACACCAAACGGAGCAAGTCCACAAGCTAAGGGTGCGAGGTATCCCGGGGACCCAGTGCCAGGCCCAATGCAGGATGAGTAGTGAGCCTGCACAGCTAGCTCAGTCCAGTGAAATACCTGGGAAGCGCTCCTCAGACGGATCCTCCTGCCTGCAACGGGACAGCCACCACAAACCGCTGCACAGCTCTGCCTCTCAGTCGATCCACAGTCCCGCCGCCAGCAATCAGCGACACCAGCAGCCGCGACCGACGCAGAGCCAGACTCCAGCAGACAGCCCTTCACTTCCCGCCTCTTGCTCAACCGGAAGTGCCGCCGGCTGACCAGCATCTCTCTCCAGGAAGGCCCCACGTCACAAGACCCCAAAACTACCGACAGGTAAGGATACAGGGGTGATAAATTCACTTGTTGTGCCCGTTTGAACAACTTAGGATACAGGTTGGCAAGGATATCAGCAGGATAAGGAGTCAGGGAGCTCAGGAGCGCTGTGAAGCACGTCTACTCAGGCAGACATCCGGCCATGCCCCCCCTCATTTCACTCATACTTGATCAAAGGATCCAGGCTGGTGGGTAATTACCCCCAATACCCTCAAACCAGTTAAAGGGGTCTACGCATGGCAAACAATCTGGCCACTCCAGGTTCCAATTATCTTTAGAATTGGCTTTCCTGAACTCTTCCTTTTTATTTTCTTAGCTTGTTCTATATCATGCTTGACCTGCATAATGCCAGAAGGGTATATATGATGGCAACATGCTGGGCCAACTACTTGTCACATGCCCCCTTGGGCAGCATTCAAAACATCTCACACTATTGTATATGAATTACTGTATTTTCGGACTATAATACGCACCTGACTATAAGACGCACCCAGGTTTTAGACAACAGAAAATAAGAAAAAAAATTAATCTTTTACTAGTTTTACAAAGCAAAATCTATTTGTTTAAAAATAAAAAAAAATTTTGTTTCACCACATTCTGCGAGGTATTTTTTGGTATATACGATTTTATCACTTTTTATTTCATTTGTTTTTTTTCATTTTTTACATTGTGCTTGGGGAAAAATGGGAAAAGGTTTTTTTTTTTTAAACTTTTAATATTTTTTTACACTCCTGAAAATGTATCTAACTTTTTTTTTTTTTACACATTTTATTAGTTCCCCTATGGGACTTGAACCAGCGATCATTAGATCGCTGGTACAATACACTGCAATACATGGATGAGTTACGGAAACCGCGTAACTCGCCAAGCTATGCAGTTTCTGTAACTCCCATAGTACTGAATGGCAGTTACAGAAGTAGCTATTTTCGGAGCTGCCGGGTTCAGGAAACAGTATAGCTCGCGGTGGTACGCTGCTAATGTAACTCCCTTTCACTTTTATGGGAGTTACAGAAAGGGCGTAGCTCAGCGAGCACTTGGCTGTTTCCGTAACTCTCGACCACCTAACCAGGAAGTGGCCGGGAGACAGCGGAGCGAGTAAGCTAGACTGGGGGGGGGCCATGTTCTAGAGATAGGTGCAGGTCCCAGAGGTGGGACCCGAATCTTTCGGACATTTGTGACGTATCCTGTGGATAGGTCATAAATATCCTTCATGGTAAGACCCCTATAAATGCTGTGGTCACCATTGCTGTTCCTGACTGTTAGAGCAGCGTGTCAGCTGTAAAACACAGCTAACACCTGCAGTGTATGGAGCAGGCTCAGCGCATGAGCCCGCGCATGAGCCCGCTCCAAACATCATCCCCTCCCCGCTCCATAATACGCCGGTGTCACGATCACAGGGTGAGTGACAACAACCAGTGACCTTCACCTCATAACTCCACATAAAACATGTCAGATTGTAATTTACAGCACCGTGGCATATTTACATATATTATAAACCTCAGACAATAGGGTCTCAACTAATAAAATAATGCTATAACCAATCTCATGCTATCACCCCTCAGCTTTGGGTCCCATCAGTTCATTGACAAGTCCTGTACATAATCATCCTCTTCTTCTTTTGTCTTCTGCTTTTCACTGACTGTCGCCAACACAATTATGGAGACACTGTACAGTGTTGTCCAGTGGGGGATTTATTATTACCCTCCTCCTGGTCACTTATTAAAACACTTGGATGTTGCTAATGAGTTCACTCAGGTCTTTGGCCTTTACTTTGACAATTGCTGATATCATCAGGACTTGGTTTGGTCCTTCTCATCTGTCAGTCATAGTCTCTTGCTAGTATACGTCACCAGGCTGTACACAGCCCCTCATACTGTGAGCCTGGGGTGAGTTCCCACGTAGACGGATTAGTGGAGTTTTATTGTAACTGCCACAAAACCCTCCGCATCTGTCCTCTTCCTCCAGCAAGTTACTTGTCTGCATGGCTGCTTAGAAATATGACACTGCCTTCAGTTCATGACAAGCGCATTGTATTTGTTCAGACTGCGCCTGCCACATCTCAGTAATGGAGTTCATCATGTTAAAAGTCTTTTAGTTCATGTTTACTGGCACTTGCTGGGGACCCAAACCTTTGTCAACTGTTAAAGGGAAGGTGTCATGAAATTATTATTTTTTTTTATCATATTATATTGCTTTTAATATGATATTAACATAAATTTAATTTATTTATATTCTCGTGTTCTACTTTTTACTTTGTTCTTATTTTTACTTCTCTATGGGGACTGCCATTTTTTTTTCATCTCTGTATGTGTCGATTAACGACACATACAGAGATGGAATACGGCACATACAACACCGTAGAGAATGCGAACGGGAGCCGTTCCATTCACTGCAGCGTACGCCGTCAGTGTCGGAACGGCGCATGCGCCGCTCCCACACAGACCAAAACGAAGCTCGTTCGCAGAGCGAAATCCGGCGACATTTTCATGTGGACCGGAAGCCGCTGCCGGACAGTAAGATGTCAACTTCCGGCCGCGGCTTCCGGCCATATGTTCAAGGAAGCGAAGGCGCAAGGAATAGGAGCGGCAGCGGCAGGAGCAGGTAATTTATGTTTGTGTATGTGATGTGTGTATTATGTTAGTGTATGTTCGTGTTATACTGTCTGCTGAGCACTGTATCTAATCCTCCTACACTGTTCAGTCGCTCAAATGGCGGCACACAGTGTAGGAGGTTTGGAGATTCAAACCCCTCCTTCTCCTGACACTAGCCAGAATTGTGTGAGGTTCCTAGAGAGAGTGTGTCTACCCCAAATTTGCAGCATAAAGCAATGAGGTTGCTTTACCACATTGACCATGCTGCAATTTTGGGAACTGCTCACTCTAGTGGCCAGCACATGGAAATGTTATAAATTAGAACCTAATTTATAATATTTCCTGACTTGTGAAAAAATTAAAAAAATTAAAACAATGTGTAATCACTTAAATAATAATTGTTTAACTAAAAAGAAAAAAAATAATTCTAGTGACACATTCCCTTTATAATAAATGCTAATCTGGTGATAACATCTACATAATATAAAGATTTTTCTAAGTACATACAATAACAATGACAGGCCCTTAACCCCTTAATGACCGGGCCATTTTGCACGTTAATGACCAAGGATTATTTTTTGTTTTTTCACGGTCGCATTCCAAGAGTCGTAACTCTTTTTTTATTCCGTCGACATAGCCGTATAAGGGCTTGTTTTTTGCGGGACGAGTTGTATTTTGTAATTGTACCATTTTTAGATGCTTATAACATATTGATTAACTTTTATTAACTTTATTTTAGGAGAGAATTGAAAATAAGCAGCTATTCCAGCATTGATTTTCACGTTATAAGTTTACGCCGTTTACTATGCAGCGTAAATAATATGTTAACTTTATTCTGTGGGTCGGCACGATTACAGGGATACCAAATATGTAAAGGTTTTATATGTTTTTCCTACGTTTGCACAATAAAAACCCTTTTAGAAAAAAATTACTTGTTTTTGCATCGCCGCATTCCAAGAGCCGTAACGTTTTTATTTTTCCGTCGATGTGGCCGTATGTGGGCTTGATTTTTGCGGGCCAATGTGTAGTTTTTATTAATACTATTTTGGGGTACATAGGACTTATAGATTAACTTTTATTTTATTTTTTATGGGGGGAATGGGAGAAAAGAGAGAATTTTGACGTTGTTTTTTGCGTTTTCTTTGGACGCCGTTCATCCGGCGGTTTAATTAATATGTTCATTTTATTGGTCAAGTTGTTACAAACGCGGGGATACCATATATGTGTATGTGTGATTTGTTTTGACCGTTTTACTAAATAAAACTACTTTTTGGGCCAAAAAAGTAGTTTTATTTGACTTTGACTGTAATTATTTTTATTTTATTTTTTTTTCACAAACTTTATTTAACTGTTTTACATTTTTTTTTTTAGTCCCACCAGGGGACTTCACTATACGATGTGCCGATCGCATATATAATGCTTTGGTATACTTAGTATACCAAAGCATTATTGCCTGTCAGTGTAAAACTGACAGGCAACCTGTTAGGTCATGCCTCCGGCATCGCCTAACAGGCAGATGCTGAAGGCAGACCTGGGGGTCTTTGTTAGACCCCCGGCTGTCATGGAAACCCGACGGCGACCCGCGATTTGTTTGCGGGGGCGCCGATCGGGTGACAGAGGGAGCTCCCCCCTCTGTCAAACACATTAAATGCCGCAGTCACTATTGGCAGCGGCATTTAATGGGTTAAACTGCCGGAATCGGCGCGCGCTTCGATTCCGGCAGTTGCAGCAGGAGCCAGGCTGTGTATAGCAGCCGTGCTCCTGCCGCTGATCGCGTGGGTACAGTCTCAGTACCCGCGCCATCACAGGACGGATATATCCGTCCTCCTGCGCGAACTAGCAGCTGCTGAGGACGGATATATCCGTCCTTCGGCGTTAAGGAGTTAAAGAGGCTCTGTCACCAGATTTTGCAACCCCTATCTGCTATTGCAGCAAATAGACGCTGCAATGTAGATTACAGTAACGTTTTTATTTTTAAAAAACGAGCATTTTTGGCCAAGTTATGACCATTTTTGTATTTATGCAAATGAGGCTTGCAAAAGTACAACTGGGCGTGTTGAAAAGTAAAAGTACAACTGGGCGTGTATTATGTGCGTACATCGGGGCGTTTTTACTTCTTTTACTAGCTGGGCGTTCTGACGAGAAGTATCATCCACTTCTCTTCAGAACGCCCAGCTTCTGGCAGATCACGCTGTGACGTCACTTCCCCAGGTCCTGCATCGTGTCAGACGAGCGAGGACACATCGGCACCAGAGGCTACAGATGATTCTGCAGCAGCATCGGCGTTTGCAGGTAAGTCGATGTAGCTACTTACCTGCAAACGCTGATGCTGCTGCAGAATCAACTGTACTTGAACCAGTTGTACTTTTACTTTTCAACACGCCCAGTTGTACTTTTGCAAGCCTCATTTGCATAAATACAAAAATGGTCATAACTTGGCCAAAAATGCTCGTTTTTTAAAAATAAAAACGTTACTGTAATCTACATTGCAGCGCCGTTTTGCTGCAATAGCAGATAGGGGTTGCAAAATCTGGTGACAGAGCCTCTATAATGCTACTGAAAGACAAGGCACAACGGAAGCTATTCTCTAAGCAGGCCTAGCCACTGCCACAGAGAAGGATTGTGTGCCAAAAATATAGTCTATACGTGACAAAGCTCCCCTCCCCGGTGTATAACAGGAGTATTGCCTCCCCGAAACATACCTACTCCTCCATAAGTCTACCCACCCCACTTCATCTAGGAATTTCTATAAAGCCGTAGATTCAGGAGGGTCAGCATTTACACTCTGCAATGCCTGTAACCAGGGCCGGCTCCAGGTTTATGTGGGCCCTTGGGCACCACAGACCTAGTGGGCCCCTTTGAGGGGAAACTCACAGTGGCAGTAAAATGACAAAAATCATCACTTTGTGCCCCCATTTAGACGTTAGGCCCTGTTTATGCCGCTATATAGAAGTTAGGCCCCCCAGTTTGTACCCCAATAAATTTAGTTCCCTCTGTAGATAGTGCCACACAGCCCCCCCTCCCAAGTAGTGTCACACCGCTCCTGATGTCACTGTCTATATATGAACAGTGTTGTCAGGGGAAACTCCAGATCCATAGTCCCGGGCAGAGCGCTACTAGCTCTCTGCCTGGGAGTGGCGTAGCTAAAGGCTCATAGGCCATGGTGCAAGAATTCAGCTTAGGCCCTCTTACCCAACACCACCAGACCCCTGTGCACGCCTATGTCCAGCTCCCTTGCCCAACAGACCCTATGAATGCCCTCACAGTATAATGCCCCCATAGCTGCCCCCACAGTATAATGCCCCCACACAGTATAATGCCCCTATAGCTGACCAACACAGTATAATGCTCCCCATAGCTGCCCCCCACACAGTATAATGCCCCATAGCGGACCACCACCACAGTATAATGCCCCACCATAGCTGCTCCCATAGTATAAATCCAGCACACAGTATAATGCCCCCATAGCTTATCACCACAGTATAAATCCAACACACAGTATAATGCCCCCATAGCTGCCCCCACACAGTATAATGCCCGCCATAGCTACACCATACAGTATAATGCCCGCCATAGCTGCACCATACAGTATAATGCCCCCATAGCTGCACCATACAGTGTAATGCCCCCCATATCTGCACCATACAGTATATTAACCCCATAGCTGCACCATACCGTATATTCCCCCCCATAGCTGCCCCACAGCGTATAATGCCCGCCATAGCTGCACCATACAGTATATTGCCCCCCATAGCTGCACCATACAGTAAATTGCCCCCCATAGCTGCACCATGCAGTATAATGCCCCCCATAGCTGCACCATACAGTATAATGCCCCATCAGCAGCTACAATAGGACCCCCCCTCCCGTACCTAATAGAAAAATAACATCATAATTACTTACCTACCCCCGTTCCCACGACATGTGGAGGATCCTTCTCCTCCTCTGCACTGTGCTGTGAGTGACTCGGTGCAGACAGGCACGATGACGTTACTACATCACGCCTGCCTGTGCCAAGCTGCTCACGGCACAGTGAATGCTGGAGCGAGGCTCCATCATTCAACCCAACTGAATCTGCGTCCTGCGGACGCAGGCTTAGTTGGATGCGAGACCAGCGTGGTCAGACTAGGACACTGCACTGGTCCTGGCATCGCTGTCCATAATCACTGTCCATATATGGACAGCGATGTCAGGGGCTTTCCCAGAGACGGAGTCCCGGAGCAGGGCTGCTAGCGCTCTGCCTGGGACTCCTCTCATCACAGTCCATATATAGACAGTGATGCCTTAACGAAGGCAGCGTCCACCCCGACACTTGCCCTGGTTTGCCGGGGGCTGACGCCGGCCCTGCCTGTAACCTATCCATCACTGGGTCCAGCACCATGTTACATGTTCATCACAGATTCATCTATGAGGCTTTGTAGGACTGAGCGGCAGCAGTCAGGAAAGTGCAGCGAGAACAACTCGCACATCACGCTTCATGTCATAAAGTTTCTAGTTGCCGTATAACAAGCCGGAATCTGAACAATTCCCCATTGGGAGCACGTAGTAGTAGTAATAATACATAATGTCCACTAGATGGCAGTAGTAATGCACAAATAGCACATTCAGGTTCTAATGTTACTGCATGGTTGATTTAGAAGCAATATCCTAATGTATATTATAGGAAAGGATGCAACCAGTACTCTGTGAATTATTCCAGTTCAGTGCACAATGTCTTCCCATGCAATGTTTTAGTTGCCAGTGGTAGTATGGTGAAGCTGCCCCAGCTAGATGCACAAATACTGGCAGCAATTAAGCAGGTCAGATGTACTCACATGTACCTGGTATGTGACAGGCCGCAAGTCACTGTTAAATTGAGGGTGGGGATCCGGCCTCTCCTCCAGGCCCAACTCTCCACTCCAGCCCAAACTGTATAGAAGGAGCTCACCACAAGAGTGAAAGATGATTATATCCCTGACAGGGATCCTTTAGTAGCAGCCTCATCCTTGCCTTGAGCCCCTAGAAGTAAGCGACAGATCTCCGAGAGCCACTTTCTGGGATCCGGCCTGTTCAGTAGGCCCGACCCTCCGAATGGCCCATTTCCAATCCCTGGGTGTAAGGTGAGTTCCCCTGCTGTCTGAGGCCTCTGAGAGGAGGATTAAAAGGCAAGTATATTTTTTTTTTTGTGTTTTTTTTTTTCCCCACAATGTGGAAAGTATTAAAAATTAAATAATAAATTGACATGTTTTCCTATGTTGGCCGCCAGAGGGAGCACTTCCAAGAATTACAGCAAGGTGAATCGGGCAGAAGCAATCTGACTCGCTGCTGTAAATGTGGGAGGGAGACTCACCCCCCCCCCATCCTATGTTTGGCTACAAGCCAGGAAAAGGTGTCTTCAAATTTTTAAGAATTGTCCAGCTCCATTTTTGAAGAGGTTGTACAATTCAACTGGCAGAAGCTAGAGGACACACCAAAGGCTAAGAATGATGAAAGTCAAGATGGAAGCCCCTGTGGTGAATGACTTATCAGTTGACAGGTTCACACGGTGTGTATTTTACGTGTTTTTTGGCGCATTTTATGTGGCAAAAAAACCCTCTTGATTAAGCTTCCCATTTGCACCAATGGTAAAGCGTGCTGTTAGTACATACGACACACTTTTTACACGAATGTTATTAAAAATTGCGTATAAAAGAGGCTTCAGGTCAATTCTTTGGTGTAAAGCGCTCCAAATGTTCCCAGAGTCAGTGTGAGTCCTAATTATGCACCAAAAAACATGCAAAAAGCGCACACGAAACACGCAAAAAATGCTTGCATTTCAAAAAGGAAGTCTGCTGTAGGTACGTTTTGTTTGTTTTTTTTCATATTACTAACTTAATTTGAAATTTTTTTTTGCAGGTTCCGCTGGATCATTTGAACTATGTCGATCTACGTATTTTGTTTTTTTTAAATAAAATGGTAAAGACGCATGCATTTTTCGATGTGCTTTTTGGTCACGCAGGAGAAACGCGGCCTCACCACATTGTGTGTATACACTCTTGGGCCCTGTTCGCACAGTTTTTTGCTGGCATTAAAAGAATCTGCCTCAGAATTCCTTCAGAAATTTTGAGGTAGATTTTAAACTGCCTGCGCATTTTTGTCCACAGTTTTCGGTGCGTTTTTTGCCTGTGGCCATTAAATCTAAGGCAAGGACCGCTGGCAATAGGAGGTCAGAGGCGGAAGCTGCCCCAAGAAAGGACCCGCTGCTTTTTTTCCCCGCAAGTGGCCAAATCCGCCCAGGAAGAAGACGCCTCTGCATCACATTGAAATCAATGCGGGGCAATTTTGACGACCGTAAAAAGGCTAGCACTTTGAACTGCCTGCACATTTTTGTCCGCAATTTTTGGTGTGGTTTTTGCTCGTGGCCATTAAATCTAATGCAGAGCCGGGTATAATCCGGCACGCGACCATATGTAGCGGCTGATATTATTAGGCTGGGAAGGGCCAAAAACTGGCCCTTCCCATCCTGCTAATGCTAGCCTGTGGGTGCTGTGTTGTATCTCTCTGGTTATGAAAATGCGAGGGACCCAACGTAATTTTCGTCAGTTATTTTTTTATTGTTTTTTTTAAAATATGGACCTGGGTTCCCCACCATTTTTCATAAACAGCCAGATACAATAAAGCAGCGGTAGCCAGCATTACCAGGGTGGGAAGGGCCACTGTTTTTGTCCCTTCCCAGTCTCCTAATGCCAGCCTGCGGCCGCCCCAGTGCCCGACCGTCACTACAGATGGTCAGGTACTGAATTGTACCCAGCTCTTCCCGATACCCCTGGTGGCGGTGGGTACTGGGGTAATAATGAGGGGGGTTACTGCTAGCCTTTACTGCTGGCTGGTAATACTAAGCCCCGCCTTAGTAATGTACGTCGTTAAACACAACTGCCATTACTAAGGCGCTAATAAAGTATTAAAAAAAAACACAAGAGACAAAATAAAATATTTTTTTATTGAAATAACCCCCCCCCCCACAAGACCCTCGTTAACCATTTTATTTATTAAAAAAAAACAAAGATCATCGCAGTAGTCCACCGAATTTACGACGTAGTCCAACGAATCTACGATGTAGTCCAATAGGTCCAGCGGAACCTGAAAAACAATAAAAATAAAGCTAGTAATATGAAAAATACTTATACTCGTCTACAGCAGTCTTCTGTCTTCCTCCTGTGCCGCAAAAGAAACTAGAAGTCAATGAACTGAGATGGGAACTAGAGATGCAGCAGAAATATTAATAGTTATTAATAATTCTAGCGCATTATGGAGCCCCCCATAAACCTCCCACACACACGTACCCCCGCAGCCTAGAACTATACTATATATGAATGTATACGAGATAGATGAATTGATGGATTTGAGATTGATAGATAAAAACCACACCACACACACACACACACACACACACACACACACACACACACACACACACACACACACACACACACACACACACACACACACACACACACACACACACACACACACACACATCCCCCCCCCACAGCCTAGAACTATACTATATATCAATATATATGAGATAGATAGATGAATAGATATGAGATAGATAGATAAATATGCGATAGATATGAGAGATAGATGATCGAAATTTGAAGAAAAAAAAAAGTGTTTTATTATTACTATTCCCTCTCTCCTGACAGCCTGCCAGGAGAGGGAGAAGTTACAGCAGGCATGCGGGGGTGGGCCCGCGAGTAGGTGGGCCGACAAGGGGGGGTGTGCATCCCACACATGCAGCTGTGCCACACACAAACCCCCCCCCCCACACGCAACCCCGCCACAAACATGCAAAAAACACACATACACACACCTACATTACCTGCAGTGCGGCCTGTCTCCGGCTTTTCCCCTATAAACCAGCTTCTATCCTGGTCGCTCTGAACTGCGTATGCGCAGTACGGAGCTAGACGGCAGAAGCACAGGACATACGAACGGGAGCCGTTCATATGGCCTGTAGCTGCCATATTTCATCTGTGTGTGTGTTTCATGAAGAGACACATATACAGAGCAGAAATAAAAAATGGCAGCCCCTAGTTAAGTAAAAAGGTTAAAAAACCATCATGACACCTTTACTCTACCTTTTTCTTACACAGATTATTATTCCCCCTAGGGGACTTAAATCAGCGATCGTTAGACAATACACCGTGTTCCAAATTATTATGCACATTGGATTTAAGTGTCATAAACATTTAGTTATTAGTTTTTCAATTAAACTCATGGATGGTATTGTGTCTTAGGGCTCTTTGGATCATTGTAATCAATCTCAGACACCTGTGAAAATTAGTTTGCCAGGTGTGCCCAATCAAAGGAAAACTACTTAAGAAGGACGTTCCACATTATTAAGCAGGCCACAGGTTTCAAGCAATATGGGAAAGAAAAAGGATCTCTCTGCTGCCGAAAAGCGTGAAATAGTGCAATACCTTGGACAAGGTATGAAAACATTGGATATTTCAAGAAAACTTAAGCGTGATCATCGTACTGTGAAAAGATTTGTGGCTGATTGAGCACAGACGGGTTCGTTCAGATAAAGGCATAATGAGGAAGGTTTCTGCCAGACAAATTAATAGGATTAGGAGAGCAGCTGCTAAAATGCCATTGCAAAGCAGCAAACAGGTATTTGAAGCCGCTGGTGCCTCTGGAGTCCCGCGAACCTCAAGGTGTAGGATCCTCCAGAGGTTTGCAAGTGTGCATAAAGCTATTATTCGGCCACCCCTAAACAATGCTCACAAGCAGAAACGGTTGCAGTGGGCTCAGAAATACATGAAGACTAATTTTCAAACCGTGTTGTTTACTGATGAGTGCCGTGCAACCCTGGATGGTCCAGATGGATGGAGTAGTGGATGGTTGGTGAATGGCCACTATGTTCCAACAAGGCTGCGACGTCAGCAAGGAGGTGGCGGAGTCATGTTTTGGGCTGGAATCATGGGGAGAGAGCTGGTAGGCCCCTTTAGGGTCCCTGACGGTGTGAAAATTACCTCTGCGAAGTACGTAGAGTTTATGACTGACCACTTTCTTCCGTGGTACAAAAAGAAGAACCGTGCCTTCCGTAGCAAAATTATCTTCATGCATGACAATGCACCATCTCATACTGCAAAGAATACCTCTGTGTCATTGGCTGCTATGGGCATAAAAGGAGAGAAACTCATGGTGTGGCCCCCATGTTCCCCTGACCTCAACCCTATTGAAAACCTTTGGAGCATCCTCAAGCAAAATATCTATGAGGGTGGGAGGCAGTTCACATCAAAACAGAAGCTCTCGGAGGCTATTCTGACATCCTGCAAAGATATTCAAGCAGAAACTGTCCAAATACTCATAAATTCAATGGATGCAAGAATTGTGAAGGTGATATCAAAGAAGGCGTCCTATGTCAACATGTAACTTGGCCTAAGTTTTTTTTGATTGAAAGAGATTTTGATTTCTGTAAATATGACCTCCTGATGCTGCAAATTCAACAAATGACCATTTTAGTTCTCTTTACAATCTTGAAAATGTTTTGATCTCTGTTGTGCGCATAATAATTTGAAACAGTGCATTTTGAGTTTTTTACTTCTAAAAAAAAATCTGTTATCATTAGGAGATTTGTTCAATAAAATTTGCATTATACTCCAACGGTTGATGGCTTGAAGATTATACTGACTGTCATTTGCATCGACTATTTAGGAAAATCAGCGAAAAATAACATTTGCATGATAATTTGGAACGCGGTGTATAGCAAATATCAAGCAAATATGTAAAAACAACGACAAGACAAAACGAGGAAGGGAAGCACACAAAAAAAAGCAAAAAAGAGGGGGGGGGGGGGGAGGAAAAGACACTGTTAGATGGGTGACAATTAGCACCCACTCCCTGAATACTAAACCAGGGAGGAAGGAAGGCAAAGATGGAAAGCAAAGAGAGCCCGTGCCATTGTGTAGTATATAGGTTATAAAGGTGCAGTATAGAAATGCTGTACTCACATGAGGTAAACGGTGATTTTCAGTTGTTGGACCTGGGATCGTCCTCCCTGTCTGTGGTCTGTAAATAGTCCTCCAGAGGTCCTGATGGATAATACCCAGTGAGTCCCTAAGGATTCGAAGTGTCAGGAAAAGTCTGAGTTGAATCCTGCATGAGCCCAGCACTATTAATGTCAAGCCATACATCAGCATCAACAAAATAAAAGAAAAAAGGCCTCATGCACATGACCGTGGCCATGTGCATGGCTGTGATTTTTGGTAAGGGCGGCCGCGGAGTGTCACCCGCGAGCCGCCCGGAAATCGCGGGCCGTACACATGGCTGCGTGCATTGATTTCTATGAGCCTGGACCGCAAAACACGGCCATAATAAGACATATTGGTTCTTTTTGCGGTCCAGGCTCCTGGGCCATGCATGGACCGTGGAAACCACGGTCGTGTGTATGGGCCCATTGAAATGAATGGGGCCGCAATACACCAGCAGATTTGTGGGTGAATCGCAGCCGCAAAAATAAGTTTGTGTGCATAGGGCCAAAGAATAACCATGTATTGAACATGCTGCTACATTAAAGGGTGTCTATGTGTTTATCCGTCAACAACTAATAATATCACAAACCAAACATTACTCCACATTCGATCCTTGAGACCAGAAGGGTCACCTTCATACCCATCGCATATCCTAGAAGCAGTAGCATATGCAAAATTCCTTAAAAGTCTTTAGTCAGGGTATAAATCCCAATGATGACCAGGAGAAACCAGGAAGAAAGTTCCCATATTTTTGGAAAAGTCCAAATACTTTGTAAACGATGCAAAACAGCAGATCAGAGCGAACATTCTCAGGTAAACATACGACTGTCAAATGATAATCATTCTGGGTCTGCAATGCGACCAATAGGTCGGCATCCAGGAGATGTGGGGGAGCGCCCCTGCCAATGTTGACGCACCCGTGGAGGTGGTGGTGGTGGACCATATAGCCAATTAGGGATGGAGATCCTGTGCAAATTAATATCAGAACAAAAGTCAGGAATGTCTCAGGAACAAACAGCAGCACTCTGTCCCGCAGTACTTGTAATTGAAAAGGGGGTCCCCAGGAGTAAGACATTTTGCGTTCTCTCAGCACATCCAGTGGAGGTAGCGACTTGAGTTTGTCTAAAGTCATCCAAGAGAGGTCAGATAACAACTGAAGCTTTAGACAGGGGCGTAGCTAAAGGCTCATGGGCCCCGATGCAAAAGTTCTAATTGCCCCCCCCCCCCCGCAAACTTCTCATGGCCGAAGGGTGCGCAGCTTTCAGCTGCATCGCTGGGTCTACTAAGCAGCCAGGGGCGTCACTAAGGACTTAAAATGTCAGGGGAAATAGCCCCAATACATATGTGTCCGCCCCCAAAAAATGTGTGTGTGTATAGGAGACAGCATATCTATAGAACTACGACCCTATCAACTATGGATAGGATTAGATACATTCGCTCCGCAGACAGTATCACACATGATAGGATTAGATACAGTGGCCAAGCAGACAGTATCACACATGATAGGATTAGATACAGTGGCTCAGCAGACAGTATCACACATGATAGGATTAGATATCCGCCCGAGTAGACCGTTTCACACATGATAGGATTAGATACACAGCTCAGCAGACAGTATCTCTCTAGATAGGATTAGATACAGTGGCTCAGCAGACAGTATCACACATGATAGGATTAGATATAAGGCCCAGCAGACAGTTTCACACATGGTAGGATTAGATACACAGCTTAGCAGACAGTATCACACATTATAGGATTAGATACAATGGCTCAGCAGTCCGTATTACACATGATAGGATTAGAGATAGGGCCCAGCAGACAGTATCACACATGAGGGGATTAGATATGCAGCTCAGCAGACAGTATCACACATGATTGGATTAGATATAGGGCCCAGCAGACAGTATCACACATGATCAGATTAGATACATTGGCTCAGCAGACAGTATCACACATGATAGGATCGATACAGTGGCTTAGCAGACCGTATCACACATGATGGGATGAGATATAGGGCCCAGCTCGCTGACATTACGGCTGCAGCGCTGGACCCAGGAAAGGTAAGAATAATAATTTTGCTTCTTTATGTGTTATTAATTATTTTTAAGTTCGGTTGTTGGACTACTTCGGATACGAGGAGTACTTCAATGACAGCGTTTTTTTATTCTCAATAAAATGGTTAATGGGGGTTGTGTTTTTTTATTTCAATAAAATATTTTTTCTATGTGCTTGTATTTTTTTCAACTTTATTATTACCGCCTTAGTAATGGCTGCTGACTGATTGACAACGTCCATTACTAAGGCGAGGCTTAATGTTAGCAGGTGCAGAGGCTAACACTAACCCCCATTATTACCCCGGTACCCACTGCCACCAGGGGTACTGGGAAGAGTCGGGTACGAACCAATACCCGACCATCTGTAGCGACGGTAAGGCACCGGGGCGGCCGCAGGCTGGTATTATTAGGCCGGAGAAGGACAAAAACAGTTGCCCTTCCCACCCTGGTAATGCTAGGCTGCTGCTGCTTTATTGTATCTGGCTGGTTATGAAAATTGGGGGGACCCCACATCGTTCTTTCCAATTATTTTTTTATTATATTTTTTTTAAATGACATGGGGTTCCCCCCCCCATTTTTCAGAATCAGCCAGATACAATAAAGCAGCAGCAGCCTAGCATTACCAGGGTGGGAAGGGCCACTGTTTCTGGCCTTTCCCTGCCTGATAATAACAGCCTGCGGCATCCTCGATGGCCGACCATCACTACAGATGGTCAGGTACTGGATCGTACCCGGCTCTTCCCAGCACCCCTGGTGGCGGTGGGTACCGGGGTAATAATGGAGTTTAGTGTTAAACTCTGCACCGGCTAACACTAAGCCCCGCCTTAGCAATGGATGCTGTCAATCAGCCGGTGGCCATTACTAATGCGGGAGTAATATAGTTTAAAAAAAAACAAAGACACAGAAAAAATATTTTATTGAAATAAAATAAATCCACACAAACTTCATTAACCATTTTATTGATAATAAAAAAAAGCCGTCATCTAAGTAGTCCTCGAATCTGACGTAGTCCAACGACCGAACCTATAAGAAAACACACAAAAAACTATTAGTAACACATGTGTTAAGCCAATCACATGGTAGGCTTAGATACATAGCCCATGTGTAATCCTTTCTGATGGGCCCTGTATATAAGCCTACCACAAGGTAGGCTTAGATACAGGTTCCAGCAGACAGTGATCTTATACAGTATAAGATTACTGTGTGCTGGGGCCCTGCATCTAAACCTACCATGTGGTAGGCTTATATACAGGGCCCATCAGAAAGGATTACACATGGGCTATGTATCTAAGCCTACCATGTGATTGGCTTAGATACAGGGACCAGCAGACAGCATCACACAATCTGTGATCCTGTCTCATGGGCCCCCTAAGCCTGCTACATAGTAGGCATAAAGGGGTTGTCCAGACCCTAAACATTGATGGCCTATCCTCAGGATAAGCCATGAATAGCTGATATGTCGGGGTCTCCCGGGAGCCCGCCAATCAGCTGTTTTGAAGGGGCCGCAGCGCTCATACGACAGCTGCTTCCCCTTCATTTCCCTTACTCGCTCACACTGTGAATCGCCGACAAGGATTCACAGTGTGAGCAAGTGAGCGGAATGAAGGTGAAGCAGCTCTCGTACGAGTGCTGCAGCCCCTTCAAAACAGCTGATTGGCCGGCACCCGGGAGTCTGACCCCGCCAATCAGCTTCAGCAGACAGGGATATTAATCTTACCCTCCTCTTCAGTTCTGTCCTGACTTTATCCGGGACCACGATGTTGTGCGCGGCGCATAGCATTGTGACGTCATGCACTGCGAACAGCGCTGTGATGTCAGGACCTCTGCTGCGCTCCGGAACCAGGAAGGTAAGTACTGTCAGTTACTATAGTAACAGGGGCCCGCGGCCTGAGTTACTATAGTAACTTTTTATTGATGTGGTACGGGGGGCCGCGGGCAATTGCGACCGCTGCGACCCCTATAGCTATGCCTCTGGCTTTAGACCATCCATCAGTAGATCACCCTCATCTCGTGACTTGCGCATTATTTGTCCTTTAGGCTTTATTCAGACGAACGGGAAAAACGTCCGTGCAACGCGCGTGATTTGCACGCGCGTTGCATGGACCTATATTTGTCTATGGGGCCGCGCTGACATGTCCGTGATTTTTCCTCAGCGTGAGTCCGCTGAAAAAAAGTCACGACATGTCCGTTCTTTCGGCGTTTTTCACGCATCACGCACCCATTGAAGTCAATGGGTGCGTGAAAACCATGCATGCCGCACGGAAGCACTTCCGTGCGAACTGCGTGATTCGCGCAAGAGCTGTCAAAAGGATGAATGAAAACAGAAAAGCACCACGTGCTTTTCGGTTTACAAACATCCAAATGGAGTGTCTTTGAGATGAGCGATCCCGGACAACCGAACCGAACTTCACCGGGTTTGGCCGAACTCGTTTTGACCGAACCCGGCAAAAAAAAATTTTGGTACGCGAGGTCAGGAGATAGTCACTGTCCAGGGTGCTGAAAGAGTTAAACTGTTTCAGCACCCTGTACAGTGACTTCCGATCCCAATATACATGAACGTGTAAAAAAAAAAGAAGTTCTGACTTACCGATAACGCCCGGCTTCTTCCTCCAGTCTGACCTCCCGGGATGACAATTCAGTCCAAGTGACAGCTCCAGCCAATCACAGGCCAAGCACAGGCTGCAGCGGTCACATGGACTGCCGCGTCATTCAGGGAGGTGGGGCCAGATGTCGAGAGGCGCGTCACCAAGGACGCGTCACCAAGGCAAAGGGCCGGGAGGGAAGTTCTCGGTAAGTACGAACGTCTTTTTTTTTTTTTAACAGGTTGCTCGATATTGTGATCGGAATTCAGTCGAGGGTGCTGAAAGAGTTACTGCCGATCAGTTAACTTTTTCAGCACCCTGGACAGTGACTGACGTCGACTGTCCTCATCTCTATGATGGCGGCTCTGCGAAAATCACGCAGCCGCGCATCATACACGGATGACACACGGAGCTGTCAAGTGTTTTTTGCGCGTGCAAAACGCAGCGTTTTTGCGTCCGCAAAAACGCCACGTTCGTGTGAATCCAGCCTTAATAGGGAAATAGTGGACACGGCAAAGGACATCTCTCGGTCTGTCAGGGTCCGGATTACGAGGACCAAGGGTTTTATGTGTCCTATCTATCTCCAGGGCCTCATCATCAGGACGATCCAGCAAGGAGTTAAACGGCTTCTGTAAAGTGGGTATTAGCTGTACAGGAGATATCGCCTCGGGCCCATCTCTGACCCTGATATTGTTTCTATTCTCATGGTCCTGTGCCAAATTGAAGAGCATGTGAATCTGTTGGGAGTGTTGATCCAAGTGATCTGCCTGAGATGTCTGTTCAGCTGATACAGCAGAAATATCTCCCTCCATACGCTGTACTTGTTCAGTTAGATGAGAGATATTGGTGGTAAGAGATCTCTGATTTTATATGTAGTCTCCAGGCATTGTATATATCTTTCCATGTCCTGCTTTGTAGGCACACCAGCCAGTTGTTTCAACCCCTGTAAATCATCCTCCATTACAGAGCCCCTGGATGTGTATGTTGGGCGAGACCTGCTCCCTGGAGAGAAGGGAAAACATTACAGCAGCCTTTACCACACTGGGGAGAGATGCAGGAGAATTAAAATCTGCAGGGTGAGCTCCACGTGTTGGATGCTCGTGGTCTGACAGCGCTATTCTAATTTCAATTTAGATGCAGCTTCAGCCGAGGATGAAGTGAGAGAATCCTGGGTGCCAGAAATAGAAGGAAGAGTCTGAGCAGTACCTGTATCAGTGGAGGAAGGTGACGGAGAAGTCCCTGTTGCAGACTAAGGCCTCATTTACACGAGCGTGTGCGTTTTGCGCGCGCAAAAAAACGCTGCGTTTTGCGTGCGCAAAAGGCAATTGACAGCTCCGTGTGTCATCCGTGTATGATGCGCGGCTGCGTGATTTTCGCGCAGCCGCCATCATAGAGATGAGGTAGTCGACGCCCGTCACTGTCCAAGGTGCTGAAAGAGCTAACTGATCGGCAGTAACTCTTTCAGCACCCTCGACAGTGAATACCGAACACAATATACAGCAACCTGTGAATAAAAAAAGACGTTCACACTTACCATGAACTGCCTGCTTCCTCCAGTCCGGTCTCCCGGCCGTTGCCTTGGTGACGCGTCCCTCTCTTGTCATCCGGCCCCACCTCCCAGGATGACGCGGCAGGCCATGAGACCGCTGCAGCCTGTGATTGGCTGCAGCCTGTGCTTGGCCTGTGATTGGCTGCAGCTGTCACTTGGCCTGAATTGTCATCCCGGGAGGTCGGACTGGAGGAAGGAGCCGGGACTTATCGGTAAGTCAGAACTTCTGTTTTTTTTTACACGTATATGTATATTGTGATCGAAAGTCACTGTCCATGGTGCTGAAACAGTTTAAGTCTTTGAGCACCGTGGGCAGTGACTGTCTCCTGACGTCGCGTACCCGAACATTTTTTGCCGGGTTCGGTTAAAACGAGTTCGGCCGAACCCGGTGAAGTTCGGTGCGCTCATCTCTAATTTGACACTCCGTTTGGATGTTTGTAACCAGAAAAGCACGTGGTGCTTTTCTGTTTACATTCATCCTTTTGACAGCTCTTGCGTGATTTTCGCGCATGCAACGCAGGACCGTCAGTGTGGCATGCGTTGTTTTCACGCACCCATTGAAGTCAATGGGTGCGTGTTGTGTGAAAAACGCAAGAATATAGAACATGTCGTGAGTTTTACGCAACGCACTCACGCAGCGCAAAATTCACGCATCGTCTAAACAGCCCCATAGACTATTATAGGTGCGTACGACACGCGTGAAAAGCACGCGCGTCGCACGCGCGTATAATACGCTCGTGTAAATGAGGCCTAAGTCTGCTTGTTAGAACGCTACCGTTCCAGCAGCGCCATTTTGAGATCCCGCCAGCAGCATCAGAGAAGTATCTCTGTATAGACCCAGCAGCAGACATTCTCCTAGTGTTGTAAGGGGTCCTGGTAGTTTGCTTTGACTTTCTGACCATCAGATGGCCGCTGCAGGCTCATGTCCAGGACACGCCCCCGATATTAATTGTTTTGATGCTGGATGAAGGCAATGGGATACATGCTCTGGAGTTCTCCTCATGCAGTACATGTAGGTTATGACTATTGCTACCAGAATGGCCATAAAAATGTTATATATACGCTTCTGTTTCACATTCATGTCGGCATCTGATGTGTTTTTTTTGGGCATAAATTGTAGGCTGTCTCTCATGTTTTTGCTGCAGGTGTGCAGCAGAGTGCGCGAGTATCAGTCCCGTTATCATTTAATGAGGCTAATTCTTTGCCTTTCTACCATGCTACTTATTTCCATGCTGGATGTTTTATACTGTGGCGTCACAGAAAATCCACCTGGAAAAATTTATTTGCATGTGAACCAGTTTGCAGAAAATAAACTAATATGCATTGCAAAATCCATGTCAAAACAGAGACACATGTGAACAGAGCCTTAAGAGCCATCTTCACAGATTTTGTCATATTTGATGGGATATAATAGTGCTGCATTCACCATTATGTGTTATGTTTGGTTTTTTGTTTTGTATTCTACTCAAAACTGATATTTTGAATGCAACAGACTACATTATAAGTCACTGGGCTCCATCACGGGTGGTTGTTATCCATCGTGCAGGTGTGAACAGAGCCTTAGTTACAGGGTGACATAAAATTGCTATGATCAACATAAGGAGAGAGGGTTCTAATCACAATCTACGAGGAATAGGGGGAAACAATATGAAAAAGGGGCTTCTTATATTCCCACTACTGCAATAAATAAGAATGTTACACGTCTCTGAAGATCCTGCATCTCTTGAGGCGACGTCTAATATCTCATCATTTTATATTCCCAGGATATGCTATAAATGTCTGATATATGGGGGTCCCACCTCTATATCGAGAACGGGGTTCCCCCAAGCCACCTGGTGAGGTAATGACTGCATCCAGGTGGAGAATGAATGGAGAGTTGACCACACATGTGAATGACACTCTCCATTCTCTTCTATAGGAGTTCCAGAAACAGCCGAGCACGCCCAGAGGTGGGAGCCGTATCTATCAGACATTTCTGGCATATCCTGGGGAAAAATGTCAGTGTTGGGAATACCCCTTTAATCCATGTAGTGACGGCTCTGAGAAGATGTTTCTCTCAATTCTCAATAAGTGATACTCTGTATTTCACACATGATGTTGTCCCCTGTATGATTTACAGCTTCTCCTTTCTTCAGAAAGACGTCTGCAGTACTAGATCCTCCACTTTCTCCAGTTTTCTCATCTTCTCCTCCACAACGTTCCTTCTGAATGACCCACCAAGCGATGGAGAAGGACAGGAATGAGATGAGCAGAAGAATATTAAACTTCACCTTGGATATTATCTACCTGTTGAGCGGAGAGGTAAACTTTTCTACATTATAGAACAAGTCACACACAGGGAAGGGACAATACATAATAGGAAGTGTTAGGAAGAATCCAGTGTCCTGTATAACAGCGTCCAGACCTTCCAAGTGACGTCAAGAAGCCAAAAGCAGAAAAGCTGAAGCACAGCGATTAATATGGTCCGTTATGTGTCATGTCACCAATGCAGCAATAGTTATGTTGTAGAGCAATGAGATGGACAAGTAGGAGGAACCAGGAGGATCAGGCTGACATCTATATAGAAATATAGAAGATGACGACAGAAGGAGAGCACATTGTCCATGTATAGATGTAGCCATCTTTATCTTGACTTTTAATGCATTAAATACACAGTGTCAAAGTCTTTAAGCTGACTTTTTCAATGGCTTTTGTTGATATCACGCTGCAGCAAGTTATCAGTCAGGATAAAGATGGCTGCATCCGTAGTAGCCCCCTATATTATTTCCTTTTTAGTTTTGGTCTCCGTTCTTTTTTCTCAAAGTCTTTATATAAGTGAGGTCTCCTTCATTACAGATGTGGTAGTCACAATCTCCCTCTTTCTACTGAGGCGGGAATACTGTTTACAGTTCTCTAAGTTTCTCTCTCCATACACAGGAGTACACAATAGTGAAGAAGACATTGGGTGCCTGTACAAATCCCATCCTCCATCTCCAGGAGTCAGGTGGGTGGCGCAGTAGTCAGAGCCCCATCACAGAGCCTCCCCCTCACTCCCAGATACATGAGATGAACAATAAGAAGAAGATCTTAGAACTGATCTACAAGATGACTGAGCTGCTGACTGGAGAGGTGACACTGCTGGGAATGCTGGGAAATTCTACAGTAACAGCACTCGAGGTGTCTGGGTGATGACTCTATCATTGTGTGTGTCAGGTACCTATAAGGTGTCAGGATGTCACTGTCTATTTCTCCATGGAGGAGTGGGAGTATCTAGAAAGACACAAGGATCTGTACGAGGAGGACATGATGGAAAATTACCGGCTGCTTACATCACAAGGTAAGAAGAGAGACATATATTTGGCATTACTGTGAGCACAGGCTGGACTGGCGTCCATGTTGAAGTCTTAATACCGTCATGTGCAGTAGATATACACGTGTGTACAATAGGGATGCACGATGCATCGAAACTTCAATACTGTTTCGATACTCTGCATCCACAAATGGTTCGATACCGTTATTTCATGTATTTCGATACTTAGCTGTGCGGCCGCACAGCTCAGTATTGTAACACATGAATATATGAGAGCGGGGCTGCGGCTGTGTGATACAGCCATTGCCGCACTCCTGAGTCCTGATAACAAGTGTGCAGGGTCAGGATGATGCGATGCGGCCAGCGCTGCACTAATGAGCGGCGGCACTGAAGACAGAACATGGCCGGCGCACTGCAAAACACCCCCATGTTCTGTTCTCCGTGCCTGAACCGCTGCTAATTTGTGCAGCGCCCACCGCATCACCTCTTGCTGACCGGGCACGCACTTCCTGTCAGGAGCAGGGCAATGACTGTATTACACAGCCGCAGCCCCGCTGGCAGAGATCAGAGAAACCTCTCCTCTACGCCGCTATTCCCGTGAATGCTGTGATCACAGCGGACTGCAGCATTCAGGGGAAAATGAGAAGGGGGGGATGCCCCTTGGATCGCGTCACAGGGAATTTCTGTGATGCGATTGAGGGACATACCATATATTGGCAGACAGCCCAGGGTCCATTGAAGGACCCCAGGGCTGTCCTACCATATTTCCTGTTGTTAGGGCATACTTAGGTATGTCCTAACAACTGCCTGTGTACTATCAGTACACAGGCTAATGTACTGGCATATAGATATATGCCTGTGTACTATCAGTATATAGATATATGCCAGTACATTAAAGTTTAAAAAATAAAGTACACCTTTTTTACAATAAACATTAAAAGAAGTCTCAATACATAAAATATACACATATTCGATATTGGCGCGGCCGTAATAACCTGCACAACAAATTTTTTGTATAATTTATGATGTGTACGCTTTAAATAAATAAAATAAAAACTGCTTTCTATAACTTATTGTGGGCCACAAGGTGTGATGAATTTAACGCCCATGTGCCTTATATTAATAGTAATTAACCCCATCATGTACCTTACATATTAACCCATTATGACTGAGAAACATGATGGGGTTAATTACTATTAATTTGAGGCACATGGAGGTTAAATTCATCATCACACCACGCGCCTCACATCAGAAAATGGAAGAACTTTTTTTTTTATTACTGTTGGCAAAGTATCGAATTGGTATCGAAATCGCAATACTAAACGAAGTATCGGTAGTCCAAATTCTGGTATCGTGACATCCCTAGTGTACAATGACATGTAATGTAAGAGCTCCACAATTTCAGCTCTTTTGACATCATGTTAGAGCCCTACGTTTCGTGCTGCCGGCTGCTCACATTACATGTGGCAATTTTCATACACCTCATGTGGGTTTTTGCCTTCCTCTGGATCAACATGGTAGGATTATAGGTTGAACTTGATGGACCTGTGTCTTTTTTCAACCTTATTAATTATGTAACAAGGAATTTATTGACCAAAATCTACCACTAATATAAAGTACAATGAGTTCTGAAAAAACAATCTCAGCATGGCATGGATAAGTAAAAGCTTATTCCCACTCATGGTATGTCCACACACGGCGTAAGCACTGTGCAATTTCCCACTGGATTTTCTGTGGAAATTCCGCAGCATTTTCACAAGAGAATTGATATTCTGTAGATTGAGAATCCGCACCGCACTTCTTTTCTACCTATTTTCTCCACAGCGCTGCAAATTTTCCACAATGAAATCTGTTGCAGAAAATCTGCAGCTAATCTGCCCAGTGTGTACATACCCTTAAAGTGACACGTCAGATTTGAGAAATTGTTCTCTATTAAATAGGTCAAAACTGGCTGTGGCTGTAACTGATTAAAGCCAAAAATAGTTTGGTCCTTAAAGACTATGTACACCTTTTTAGGCATTTATTTCTTTTTTTGTTATTAAATATTCATTATAGGTGATTACAAATGTTTTTGATTTGACTTTGATTGAACATTTTTTGCTGTTTTTACGTGATCAGGGGACTGAAGAGTGCGTACACTCCTATAAGGGTCATGTTACTTTTTACAACCATACCACCTACCAACACCTGTCCCCTATAATAAAACTCAGATACTTGGGTTGGATAAATTTGACCACAGCAGCCATTTTATTTACAAACAAACATAATGAAACAACAATTTACAAATAAGAATAACAATGGAAGGGGAGTCCTTGGAGCTCCAAAAGTCTGTCAACCAAACAGCCCACCTGCATCGTATTTTACTCCCAGCCGTCACCCTACTGGCTCAGGGTCACCGTCATACCTGCAGTTGGCTGACCTAAACCGCAACCACTCCTCGGGTGACCACCCAGCAGGAGTCCAAATTGACCAGACTACCAACCATAATAAATTAGGGAGGGACCATACTTAGACACCTTTAGGTATGCAAGCCCCCAACCAGAAAGAGGGCCTTTTCGATCCCTTCCTGCAGGCGCAGAGTCCACAGATCAATCCCCACAGCCGTCAGGTGCACATCATCACCTAGCTAATAATTACCCAGTCCATCCTCGAAGTCGTAATGACGCACAAAGATGCCCCCGTTCCTCACCACAAACCCCAAAACCTCCCTATTGACCTTCACCTGGGCCTTATTTAAGCGCGCCACGGACCTCGTACTTAATCTCCCTAATCAATTCCCGAAAAGGGGGACTACCCAAATTATTACCCCCCCCACATGCAAAACCAGAACATCCGTGGCTCTATCCATCTGCGCAAACCTGGGTACATCAGGCAACACCCGACTCCACACCATACATCTACTCCCCAGCCACCACACCAATACCTCCTCTTGCCGAAAACCCAACAGCCGCTCGTCCGGACGAACATCGGCCTGCGCTGCCCCCCAATGAACGTAAGAATGCCCGATGATCCACACCAATCGGCAAACGAAACCTAGCACGATAAAAACCAAAAATATTAAAAACCAAACCTATGCACAGATGGAAGAAAAGAGGAGGGAGGGGGAGGAAAAAAATTAAGACCAACACACAAAATTATCATAAAAACTGCGGGCGCACGTATAACTAGAAACGGCGGGAATCCCACCGACATATCCGCTTCACCACGTCCGCCCCCAGCCCCCAGGACACCGCCTCCATCGTTGCCCCAATACGAAATTAATGGGGGGAAAACAAGGACACCTCCAACCCAACTGCCGCAGGCACCTATAAAAAACCTAAGTAAACTGGTACTTGGAGAGAAAGGACCCGTCCGCGTGACACAACAATTGCCTACCCACAACCTGCCAAACCTCTCTGTAGCCCGCAAAGCATGCGACCGGGCACATCCTGGCCCCCTGGCTGTCCCCAACACCACTCTCTTACCACGTCCCCCCTGATGATCAGTCTTAGAGCGCCGGATCCAGAATTCCACACTCCTGTCCGCCAACAACACATCTTCCATCCTTAACCCCCCAGCCCTCTTAGTGCTGGCGCCACCAGCTCCTCCACCCTCAGGGCCCCAAAAAATGCCCACGAGGACGCCAATCTATATAGAGTCACCTCAAAATTAGAAAAACAAACATCCACCAACACCCCACACAACTGTTCCAACATCACAAAAGACACAGGGCGTCGACGATCCGGTAACATTCTCCCCTTCCTATAACTCTTCAGGGCCTGGCCAACCAAAAAAACTTTTTGTAATATCCCTGTACCCCCGGAGCTTAAAACCAAAAGTTAGGGCTACCACAAAACGATATAACCTTGGACACGGACCAGTCCGCGATAGAGACCTGTCCCAGAAAAACCAGCAACGCCACCACCCGATCGTCATCTGTCCTTACCCCATTCAGAGCTGCCAGGCAACTTTCCCAATACCGCCATGCAGAATCATAAGCAGACCAAGTCCCAGGAGCAAGCAAAGCCCGAATCAATGCTCCAGCGGCTCGTAACCCAGCCCCCACAGCCACTCCGGGCAAGAGATCCCTCCCGTATCCGCGTCCAGAGCCATCAATCGGAAACTGTCCCACTGCAATCGAGAAAGAGAGTCCACGATGTCATTCTGGACCCCTGGCACATGAACCACCACAATCCATGCGTTCAAGGACAGGCAACGTAAAAAGCCGGACGACCGGGGGGGAAGAAGCTGACACATTATTAATAGCCCCCGCCACCCCCAAATTGTCACAATGGAAACGGACCTTGCTTTCCCGAAACCTCTCGCCCCAAATTTCCATCGCCACCAAGATAGAAAAGAGTTCAAGGAAAGCAAGGTTCTTCACCAAACCCAAAACCACCCACTTCTGCGGCCAGCGAGCAGCGCATCACTGCCCCTTGCATTAAGCCCCAAAACCCACGCCCCCTGCCGCGTCTGTAAACAACTCCCAATCAACGCTGTCCACCACTGGGGACATAATAAAGGACTTCCCATTATAATAATGTAAAAACTCAAACCAAACCGCCAAATCCGCCCTGAGCTCTTTATTCAGCCAAATAAAATGATGTGGGGCTGACACCCCGGCCGTCGCTCCCGACAGCCGCCTGCTAAAAATCCAACCCATGGCATGATCCTACAAGCAAAATTGAGCTTTCCCAACAAGGACTGCAACACGCGCAAGGAGATCTTCCGCAAATGCCTGGCCCGATCCACCTCCGCCCGCAAAGCCTCCAGTTTATCCTCCGGAGGCCGACACTCCATCCTCACAGAATCAATGGTGATTCCCAAAAAGACCAGACAGGAGCTAGGCCCCTCTGTTTTGTCCAGTGCCAAAGGTACACCGAACCTCCTCGCCACCCACTCCATTGTGCTCAGCAAAGTAGAACAAACCAAATAACCGGCCGGACCAACACACAGGAAATCGTCTAAGTAATGTATTACCGACGAGACCCCCGCCACATCACAGACCACCCACACCAGGAAGGAACTAAAAGCCTCAAAATAGGCACAGGAAATCGAGCACCCCATTGGGAGGCAGCGATCCACAAAATAAGCCCTGTCCCAATAACACCCTAACAGCCGTACGCTATCAGGATGTACCGGGAGGAGGCGAAACGCCGATTCGATATCTGTTTCTCCATTAAAGCCCCCGCCCCATACTGACGCACCCAGTCAACCGCCGCATCAAACGAGGTATAAACCCCCGAGCAGAGCTCAGGAGAAACCCCATCATTAACTGACTGCCCCCGCGGATAAGACAAGTGATGTATGAGCCGAAACTTATTCGGCTCCTTCTTGGGCACTATCCCCAGCGGCGACACCACTAAATCCGGCAATGGGCAATCCCCAAACGGACCCACCATACGCCCCAACTCAACCTCCTTCCGCAACTTATCCCCAACCACCCCCGGATACTGCAACGCCAAACGCAAATTTTGCAAGAAAAACGACACCTTATGAGCGGGGGCAGGGATACGGAAACCAACCTGAAAACCATTCAACAACAAAACTGCCCTAGATCTATCAGGGAATCTATTAGAAGGGGCTTCATTTCTTCCCACTTCACCGGAGTCAGGCCCTTGACTAGCGCCCCCTGCCCCCCGTCCTTTACCTTTCGGAAAACACTTAACGGCCCCGTGGGAAAACCCGCCGCAGGAGGAACAGCTATGTTTAAACTTACAACCCGGTCCGAACTTACACTGGCCCTCATTAAACTGCCAGCAGAACCCGGATTTTCCTCCTGCCCCACCCGATCCCCTGCCAGAAGGCACTGAGGGGCCATCTGAACTGGCCCCACCCCCAGGAAAGGACTGGCCAAAGCGCACCAGAGCCATGACACGCAACCACAACCCAATATCCTTGTTATCCCATCTAATGTCAGGCCGCACGGCTTTCCGCTGCCGGAACTGCTCATCATAGCGCAGCCATGTCTGCCCGCCGTAAACTCGATAGCATCCATATAACAGAAGAGCCCGGAACAATGCTCTGGCGTCTTCTGCCCTATCACGCTTTCCAAAATCGCAAACGCCTGCAACCAATTAACAAAAGTTTGAGGAATCAACCGATAGCGACGTTTTTCTTCCTTCTCCTTTTTACTTTCCAACCATTTCCCTTTATCTAAATTGAACTTCTCTAATGGCAACAATGAAAAAATGTAGACATATACTGCCTTCCATATTTTTTCCCTGACTTCAGGCTTCAGATGCGCCCCTAACGGGCCCTCAAAACATACATACACCTCACCCTTCGCCTTATCATCCAACCTCACATCATCAACCGCCCCATCCTTCTCTGTCTGCACAGACACTGCCGCACCCGTTTCCTTAGACACCTGGCGTACTATCCACCAATGCGGGCCCCACCGACGGCGGCACCCACGCTGAAACAGGAGACGGGGAACTCAACACCCCCCCCTGCATCGCGCCAAAAGCTCACGCACACAACCCAACAATTCACGAATCTCCCCCCTCACAAACACCACCACCGGAACCACCCCCGCTACTCCCCGTTGGCGCAAGTGAAAAACCACCCCCCACCCCCGGGGACCGAAATATAGCAGGCAATGAAAAAGTAGGAGATATCAACTCACCGGGCTGCGCAGGTGCTGTGTCCCCACCAGCCGGGGCAAAGGATTCATCCAGACGTCCATCCTGTTCACCAAACTCCCAGTCGTCAACTTCATCCGGACGAGCTGGCCCCGGACAAGCGCTACATGACCAACACCCCCGACTCTCCAAGGAAGCGCTCCGGAGTATCGCGGACGAACTGGGCCTCTCACCCGTCTGTTGGGGGCCTCGTCCAGCCCGCGGCCTGCAGGTAGCCGCCCACCTGCCCGCTGTTCCACCACCGACCATGGTTAGCAACAATAGAGAATAAGACCCAATATAGTTGGCGGGCAAATTATGATCAATAGAGATGGATGCCTGCCGGCAAAAAGGCCCTTTTTAACAACTATAAGCAATAAAATAACAAAATTTTATTAGGCAAATAAGCCAAGGACACACTACATAGAAATTAAAAGTACATGTCCACTGCCACCATTGACCAGCGTAGTGCACTGTATATCAGCAAGGAGATGCAAAGTGTCAGCGGCTGCAGCACGCCGCACTGAATTCAAAGTGAAGTATGAGAAGTCAGCAGTTAGACAATTGTTAACATTTCAAAAAAGCCCCCCCCGACATGTTTCACTGCGGATGCAGCGTCTTCAGGGGTATCGGGCTAATGGTACACGCCTGGAACCCGGGAGATCATCACGCTGACAGGCGGGCTGCCCGACTGGATCATCGCCAGCACGGCCCGCCGCAAATCCTGGATCCCATCGACTGGAGGCAAAGGGCAGTCCCAGATGCAAGGGAGCCTGCCCCCCCCACCTCTGCTGAGCCAGGCCGGCTGACAGGATTCCTCTCAGACCGGGCCGTCCTGCTCCTAGCAGCCGAGCGGGGAGCCCGGCCTGGAGGGTCCCTCGTGAGGCTCCTTGCCCGGCGCCTGGCTCACGGCAGGACGTCAGGGCTCAAGCTCTCCGGAGGCCTCGTGCGACGGGACCGCCACCGAGGAGATGACGTCACCGCCTGAGCCCTGGATCCACCCGCCGGCACATCCTCTGCTCCTGCCGCCGGAGCAGAAGGCTCCAACAGCTCCTCACCACGTCCGCTCACCGCCGAGCTCGAAGCCGCCGGCAGTGGGCCGGATAGCCCCAGCCCCTCTGCAAGCCACGCCATGCCTTGTTCCACTACGGCCGCCCGGAGCTGAGTAAGTAGGGCATCCATTGTCAGAGTAAGACAGCGCAAGCTTTCCTGTGCTGCTAGTGTAATGGCGGCGTCCTTCCTCTCTGCCCACCCTTAAATATCCTAGCCTCGCCCCACTAACCTCTGCCCCCCCACTACCTCCTAACCACCCCTCCTAACTCCCTTAACTCATTCCCTGCCTACATCCCTGATCTGGGTGGCCTCCCGCCAGGGCTTTCTTCCGGGTCCGGCCTCTACTATACAGCTGTTATGTCTCATCCATACACAGAAGCTGGATCATTCGCTAGCAGCCGTATCCGTAATTGTAGTGAACAGATGACTCGGCTGAAAGCGGGTCCTGTATCTCTAACACACAGGGTCACAATAATATTAATCACATTTAAGTTGATGAACATGGATACACAGGACCCGCTCTCAGCCGAGTCGTCAGTTCGCTACACTTAAGGATTCGGCTGATACAGAATTATCGAGCTTCTGTGTATAGAGGAGACATAACAGCTGTATGGTAAAAACAAAAAAACATGTTTAATTAAAGTCAAATAAAAAAAAGCGTGTTAAATAATCTAAAACCAATATATATATTAATAAGAAATAATTTCAACAAAATATTGCCTTATAAGTGTACACAGCCTTTAAGATACTAATAAGCAGGTGGCACCATGACAGTTTTTTTTGGTTGCAGGAACGCTTAAAATAGAGGCACCCTATGTCCCGCCACTTTCCCACAGATACAGTTAAATATTACGGCGGAGCAGGGAGCCATCGGTACCCTGCCATTCACTCTGGTAGGCCAAAGTCTACTTTAGGCATGCGGCTTACAGGGTGCAGGAACATCGACACAGGTAGTGGGGACCTCAACATTGTCATTTCGGCTCTGATAAATAAACATAGACGTGTTGAGAGAAGTGTCTGATATATAGACAGATATACAATAGTAATGTATTCAGTCACTATGTGTTTCCTACAGATGAATCCAGTAGGAGAAATCCACCAGATGGATGTCCCTGTCCTCTGTATTCCCAGGACCGTCCAGAGGAAAATCAGAATGTCCCAGAAAACCATCAGGTAGATGAAGCTAAGCCCTATACGAGATCTATATAGGAGTGTGTGGAACTTTTTGATCCTGTGGTCATAAATGTGGTCATCAATTTTGGTGGTTTCTTATGTTGATCTGTTAGATTCTTTGCACTCTCTGCTGTATTGTACTGAATTGTCACATATTTGAAATCAGGGGGCAGATCTGACTAATATTAAAGCGGAGGATGAAGCAGAAGAAGAGTGGATGAGAGGCGATCAACTGTGTAAGAGTCAAGTGGAGGAGGACGTTCCAGGAGATGTTACCACAGGTAAATAATGAATTTAGAAAGTGAATTTGGAAGTTTTTTTAAGATGAGGTTCTTCCTTAGTTCTACATTACAGTAACACTTCAGACAATGTGTTATACATAGGGCAGGACCTGAGGGAGCTGTGACTGCACATCGCTCATTCAAATCCCTCGGAAAACTAATAAAAAGTGTTCAAATCAGGGTTTTCAGTAGTGTACAAAAAAAACTGTTAAGTTCCAAAAAAAAAACACCTTTTCGCACATTCCCTCTAAAGTCATTTAAAAAATAAACAAAAGTGGTATTGCCGCGTCCGTAAAAGTCAGATTTATTACAATATAATTTTATATTACAATATAATATAATTTAACTCGCATGGTGAACTCTATAAACAAATTATCAAATACTAGAATCCCTGTTTTTTAGTCACCTTAGCACTACAAGATAGTGTAATAAAAGTTGTATGTACCAATAAAACTATAGCACGCCCTGCAAAAAATAACTCCTTAAGCTACATTCACATGAGCGTATCAGATTCACGCGTGTGAATCTGGGCCGTTATGCATCAGTGTGCTTTGCGAGGGGCATGCGTTATTCATGCACTCGCAAAGCACATCTCTTTTTTTAATTATTATTTTCAATTGAATTGATGTGTAAGTCACTCACAGCACACGGATGTGCATCCGTGTGCTGTGCGTGATTTTCACACACCCATTAACTTCAATGGGCGATAGGTGCATAGAAAATGCACCAATATAGGACATGCAGTGAGTTTTACGTAACGGACACACGCTGCGTGAAAACTCCTGCATGTGTGAATGACCCCATTGAAATTAATGGGTCAGTGTGCTGTGCGTGATTTTCATGCACAGCACCTAGACGAGTTTTACTCTCGTCTGAATGAGAACTTAAATTGCTCAATCGACAAAAAATAAAAAAGTTATGGCTTTCAGAATATGGCAATGCAAAAAGTTTGGTTTAATGCAAAAATGCAAAAAGTTTGGATTAACACTGAGGAGGATAGACAATCTTGAGCTGAGCTTGCTGCTCACGGAGCATGCAGTTAGTGGGTTAAAACTGGAGGGTGAAGACATGGGTGAGCAGGATCAGGTAAGTAGCTGGGTTAATGTAGTTAGGGGCAGTAGAAAGGGGTCAAAGAAAAGGAAGGCCAATCCGGTTTCTGGCATTCCAGGCAAAATTGCCAAGTTGGGTGATGATGCGAGGGTGTCAGTCTCAGAAATGGCAGCCCTAGTGGATACTGATCTCCCTAACAGCCGGGAGAACAGCCTAGCTAGTAGTCGGCGGGATGGTAATGCAGGTAAGCCAAGACAATTGATAGTCGTAGGGGATTCTATAATCAGGAAGACGGATAGAATAATTTGTCGCCAAGACCACCTCAACCGAATGGTTTGCTGTCTCCCTGGTGCCAGGGTTCGGCATGTGGTGGAACGGGTGGACAAATTGCTGGGAGGGGCTGGTGATGATCCAGCTGTCGTGGTCCATGTCGGTACCAACGACAGAATAAATGGTAGGTGGAGGAGCCTTAAGAATAATTTTAAAGAACTAGGCTACAAGCTGAAGGGAAGGACCTCCAAAGTAGTATTCTCAGGAATACTGCCTGTGCCATGCGCATCACAGGAAAGACAGCGGGAGCTCAGGGAGTTAAATGCATGGCTGAAGTCTTGGTGTAGAGGAGAAGGATTTGGGTTCCTAGAGCACTGGGCTGACTTTTCATTGGGGTACAAACTGTATTCTGCAGATGATTTGCACCTAAATGGAAGGGGGTCCGCTGTGCTGGGGAGAGAATTCTAGCTGGGGTGGCGGAGTATTTAAACTAGGGCTGAGGAGGGAGGTCAATGTAGAAAAAAAGGGGTAGCCAGGTTAGAGAGGGGTCAGACTATATTGGTGGGGGGAGAAACAGAATGTGGGGAGAGGACTAGACAACAAGATAAGGAGATCCTTTCGTTACAAAACATCAGTGTAAATAAAAAGGCCCAATTAATGTCAAATCACATTTCTGATAATAAAAGTGAAAAACTGACAGGCAAGTTAAAGTGTATGTTCACAAATGCCAGAAGTCTAGCAAGCAAAATGGGGGAGCTGGAGGCCTTGATACTGGAAGAAAATATAGATATAGTTGGTGTTGCTGAAACATGGCTGGACTCTTCACATGACTGGGCTGTAAATCTACAGGGTTTTACACTTTTTTGGAAAGACAGGACAAATAGGAAAGGTGATGGTGTATGTCTGTATGTGAGAAATGATATGAAGGCGAGTCTGAAAGAGACAATAGTGGGTGAATACTGTGAGGAGGTTGAAACCTTGTGGGTGGAACTAGAAAGGGAGGTAAACACTGAAAAAATTACTTTTGGTGTAATCTATAGACCCCCCAATATAACGGAGGAGATGGAAGTTCAGCTATATAAACAGATGGAGCGGGCTGCACAGGCGGGTACTGTAGTGATAATGGGAGATTTTAATTTCCGGGATATTAATTGGTGTCATGGTTCAGCTTCAACTGCAAAGGGGAGACATTTCCTCAACCTGTTGCAGGAAAATTTTATGGGCCAGTTTGTGCAAGACCCGACTAGAGGTGAAGCTCTGTTGGATCTGGTCATTTCTAATAATGCAGATCTTGTTGGGAATGTTAATGTTCGTGAAAACTTCGGTAACAGTGATCATAATATAGTTACATTTTACCTATACTGTAAAAAACAAACGCAGGCTGGGAGGGCAAAAACATTTAATTTTAAGAAAGCCAATTTCCCCAGGATGAGGGCGGCAATTCAGGATATGGACTGGGAAGAACTAATGTCAAATAATGGGACAAATGATAAATGGGAGATTTTCAAATCTACTTTGAGTTATTATAGTGCAAAATTTATTCCTATAGGTAACAAGTATAAACGACTCAAATTAAACCCCACATGGCTTACACCTTCTGTGAAAGGGGCAATACACGACAAAAAAAGGGCATTTAAAAAATACTAATCTGAGGGTACAGCTTAATAAAATCTATAAAAATGTAATAAAATTAGCAAAAATACAAAATGAAAGGCAGGTGGCCAAGGATAGTAAAACAAATCCCAAAAAATTCTTCAAGTATATAAATGCTAAAAAGCCAAGGTCTGAACAGGTAGGACCCCTAGATAATGGTAATGGGGAGTTGATCACAGGGGATCAAGAGAAGGCAGAGTTACTAAATGGGTTCTTTAGCTCTGTATATACAACAGAAGAAAGAGCAGCTGATGTAGCCGGTGCCAGTGCTGTTAATATATCAGTTGATATACTGAATTGGATGAATGTAGATATGGTCCAAGCTAAATAAAATAAAATAAATGTGCACAAAGCCCCGGGACCAGATGGGTTACACCCTAGAATTCTTAAAGAGCTTAGTTCAGTTATTTCTGTCCCCCTTTTCATAATATTCAGAGAATCTCTAGTGACTGGTATAGTGCCAAGGGACTGGCGCAGCGCAAATGTGGTGCCTATTTTCAAAAAGGGCTCTAGGTCTTCCCCGAGTAATTATAGACCAGTAAGCTTAACATCCATCGTGGGGAAAATGTTTGAGGGGCTATTGAGGGACTGTATACAGGATTATGTGACAATAAATAGTATTATAAGTGACAGCCAGCACGGTTTTACTAAGGACAGAAGTTGTCAAACTAACCTAATCTGTTTTTATGAAGAGGTGAGCAGAAGCCTAGACAGAGGGGCCGGTGTGGATTTAGTGTTTTTGGACTTTGCAAAGGCATTTGACACTGTCCCTCATAGACGTCTAATGGGTAAATTAAGGACTATAGGTTTAGAAAATATAGTTTGTAATTGGATTGAGAATTGGCTCAAGGACCGTATCCAGAGAGTTGTGGTCAATGATTCCTACTCTGAATGGTCCCCGGTAATAAGTGGTGTACCCCAGGGTTCAGTGCTGGGACCACTTTTATTCAACTTATTTATTAATGATATAGAAGATGGGATTAATAGCACTATTTCTATTTTTGCAGATGACACCAAGCTATGTAATATAGTTCAGTCTATGGAAGATGTTCATGAATTGCAGGCAGATTTAAACAAACTAAGTGTTTGGGCGTCCACTTGGCAGATGAAGTTTAATGTAGATAAATGTAAAGTTATGCATCTGGGTACCAACAACCTGCATGCATCATATGTCCTAGGGGGAGCTACACTGGCGGATTCACTTGTTGAGAAGGATCTGGGTGTTCTTGTAAATCATAAACTCAATAACAGCATGCAGTGTCAATCAGCTGCTTCAAAGGCCAGCAGGATATTGTCGTGTATTAAAAGAGGCATGGACTCACGGGACAGGGATGTAATATTGCCACTTTACAAAGCATTAGTGAGGCCTCATCTAGAATATGCAGTTCAGTTCTGGGCTCCAGTTCATAGAAAGGATGCCCTGGAGTTGGAAAAAATACAAAGAAGAGCAACGAAGCTAATTAGGGGCATGGAGAATCTAAGTTATGAGGAAAGATTGAAAGAATTAAACCTATTTAGCCTTGAAAAAAGACGACTAAGGGGGGACATGATTAACTTATATAAATATATTAATGGCAGATACAAAAAATATGGTGAAATCCTGTTCCTTGTAAAACCCCCTCAAAAAACAAGGGGGCACTCCCTCCGTCTGGAGAAAAAAGGTTCAAGCTGCAGAGGCGACAAGCCTTCTTCACCGTGAGAACTGTGAATCTATGGAATAGCCTACCGCAGGAGCTGGTCACAGCAGGGACAGTAGATGGCTTTAAAAAAGGGTTAGATAATTTCCTAGAACAAAAAAATATTAGCTCCTATGTGTAGAAATTTTTCCTTCCCTTTTCCCGTCCCTTGGTTGAACTTGATGGACATGTGTCTTTTTTCAGCCGTACTAACTATGTAACTATGTAACTATGTAATCGTATTAACCAGCAGAATAAAGTTCAGTTGTTCAGTTGTCATTTTTACCCCACATTGAAAGATGTAAAAACAAAACCCTCAAAAAAATGGAGGATTCAAATTTTTTCCAATTCCACCCGCTAAAGAATTTTTTTGTTACATGGTGTTTTAGTTTCAAAAGGTATTTATTGGTATATCGGTTCAGAAATGTGATATACAATTACATTTAGTTAATCCTCGCGCAGGAGGATACATTAGTAAGTGCTTGTATCAAACAGGGAGACATTTACAGGGAAATAAGGGATTTGGAGGGACATAGGGTGGGAAAATATAAACCAACCAACTGAGCCATAAAATTGTACATATCAGTCATATGACTGTAGAGCGAGCCTAGTGTCACATTGTTGGACCACAAATTATAGTGTAATAGTATACCGAAAGTTGGGTGAATGAGGGGAGGAAAACCATGGGTCCACACCATACGATAGAGGTGGAGTGAATCAGTTCTCACAGCCTCAAGTTTTTCAAATATAGCTATACGATTGACTCTATTAATAACCATAGAGATATCAAGATCAGCTGTGCGCCACTTGGACGCTATATAGATTTGAGCCGCTAAGAGTATAAACTGGGCAAGCTTAAATTTAGAATTCGGCATTCTGGAAGGAATGGCTCCTAGTAGACATGTAGGAAGCCGTTTTGGGACGGTAAACTGGCAGATATTAGAGATCAAAGTACAGATACCCGACCAAAAAATTGAGACTCGTGGGCACGACCACCATGTATGGTACATAGTACCATCCAAGGCACATCCTCTAAAACACTCGGCCGAAACCGTTGGATATATGGCGTGGAGCTTTGCCGGGACGTAGTATGCTCTATGTAACAATTTCGTGGACGTCTCAACCAAGGATACCTGCCAGCTACCCTTTCCAATAGTGTCACAGCATTGTCTCCACTGTGCAGGTGAGAGCGCGGCACCCATGTCCTCCTCCCACTTCAACATATACGGTAATTTGGTATTGGGGTGTGGGGTATTAAAAATACTGTATACCATAGATAACAAACCCTGCCGAGAGGGCGAGAAGATTAATATTCTTTCCAAAAGGGTGTAGGTCATTTTAGTTTGGGTATGAATTAATTTGCGCAAAAAAGAAAACATCTGGATAGCCCTATACTGCTCATGGGCAGGGGGGGGTATGGGCCTCATTGAATTGCGCATATGATATAAGATGGTCAGCCCTAATGAAGTCATGAACTTTTGTTAGGTTTTTGGAATACCACCAGCGATAGCTTGAGCTCTGAAGTCCCGAGGGAAACCCCAGATTTCCAATCATAGAAAGCAGCAGGGAGCATCGGGACTGCAGCCCATGTCGGAATCTAACTGATCGCCACAGAATGAGGGAGTGATATGATAGAAGGGAAATATTCTTTAACGTAGTCGGTAGGGGAGATACCATCCACAGCAATGCGCCCCATGAATAAGGTTTAATTTGAGCCGCCTCCAATGAGACCCACACCGGTGTCCTATCTGGCGGGAGATGCGTTAGTAACAGTTGGGCAACCCTAGCCGCCTTGTAGTAGTGTAGCATATTGGGAACCGGGAGCCCCCCCACTCTTTTATGATACATCATGACACGTGTCGATATTCTGGGGCGTTTGTTGCTCCAAATAAATTTAAAAATGTCTTTCTGGAGGAGTTGCAGATCACCTTTCTGAAGGGGGATAGGAAGGGTTCTAAATAAATAGAGTAATCTGGGAAGGGTCACCATTTTGATCGTATTAATTCTACCCACCCAAGAGATCGGTAGTTTAGTCCACTTCGCCATATCAGCCCTAATGGTCTTAAATACCGGTGGATAATTGTATTTGTACATTGTATCAAGGGATGGGGTCAACGCTATGCCCAGGTAGGGGAGGTAATGCGTTTGGGTGTGGAAGCCAAAATTTATTTCTATCAGTTTTTGCAGGGAAGGTGGAACGTTACAATACAGGGCCTCCGATTTAGATTGATTCACACGTAATCCCGAGACTGCAGAGAAGGAGCCGAGAGCCGCCATCAGATTCGGGAGGGAAGTCAATGGTTTAGTTAGCGTGAGGATGAGGTCATCAGCAAAGAGGCTTATCTTTTGTTCCCCTTTTCCAACATTCGGTCCTGTAATATTTGGATTACATCTAATGAGTTCCGCTAACGGTTCCATAGCGAGTGCGAATAAAGCTGGCGATAGGGGACAGCCCTGTCTAGTACCTCTCCGGATATGTATAGGATGATGTGTGGTAGTTGGTAGTTTAAGGTGTGCCTCAGGGTTGTGGTATATTGTCTTGACAGCCCGAAGAAAGGACCCCCAATCCCCACCTTTTCTAATACTTTAAATAGGTATTCCCAGGAAAGGCTATCAAAAGCCTTTTCGATGTCTAATGCTAGAAGGACCATCTTGGATTTAGTGACGTTGGCTGAATGTATAGTATTGAGGATTTTCCTAACATTATCAGGTGCTTCCCGTCCTGGAATGAATCTTACTTGATCTCTATGAATTCATTGAGATATAAACCTGTTCAACCGTTTGGCTACAATAGAAGTAAATATTTTAGTGTCTAGGTTAAGTAGCGATATCGGTCTATAATTACCTGCTATCAAGGGGTCCTTGTTAGGTTTGGGAATAACTGTAATCATGGCGGAGAGAAATTCAGTAGGCATGGGCCGACCCTTCATCAGATCTGTACAAAAGCTTACTATATGCGGGACTAACTGCTGAGAGAATTTTTTGTAGTATAAGGCCGTGAATCCATCGGGTCCCGGGGCCTTCCCCAATTTCAACTCTTTAATAGTGTCCTCTACCTCATCGCTCGAAATCTCGGCATTCAAAAATTCAATCTCCGTTTCGGAAAGTTGAGGGATGTTGACAGAAGCCAAGAAATCCCTGATCGCAGCCTCAGGAGGGGGAGAAGGGTTAGCATATAAAGTTTGGTAGAACTTGGTAAAGACCTCATGGATACGGTCCGGGTTAGAGGTGGCCTGTCCCAGGCGTGATTGGATATGAAACACCTGATTGATTCGCTGCCGAGCCTTAAGCTGTTGGGCCATAAGTTTATCTGGTTTATTGGCCCATTTATAATATTTTGATTGAGTCCATCTAAGGGCTTTTTCTGTCTTATTGGTCAGTAACATATCAATCTGGAACTTAGCATCTTTAATAGCACGAATGAGATACAAGGAAGGACTTCGTTGGTTGGCCGCCACCAGTCGGGCCAGTTTAGCTTCAAGAGCATTTTGAGCCTGAGACCGTTCTTTTTTACAACGAGAAGCCATTGCTATTATCCTGCCCCTTATAAATGCTTTATGGGCAAGCCACACAGTATGTGAGTTAACATCAGGAGTGGAGTTGTCCACAAAGTACTGAGAGAGTTCAGTCTGAATCTGGAGCTGAACCGTAGGGTTAGATAAGAGTGACTCATTGAGCCTCCAGGAGAAGGGCATAGCACCTCGTTTGGAAAAGTCAAATTCAGCTAGAACTATATCATGGTCCGACCAGGCCGACAGGATATGTCTAGAGTAGGCCAACAAGGGGAGGGAGTTAGTTGAAGTCAGGATCATGTCGATCCAGGTGTATAGACGATGTGCCGGAGAGAAGTATGTATAACCTCGTTGCGCCCCATTATATTCTCTCCAAGTGTCTGCAATAGAAAGCGAGCCAAAAATCTTATTGATCAAAGCCACCTGACTACGCGTGCGTCTACAGGGAGGGGGCGAGGAACGGTCTAGTGTAGTGTTCATCACAAAATTAAAATCCCCACTCCATATTAAGTGTTGGTACTGTAGAGTGAGTAAGGTGTCATGTAACCCGTCAAAAAACGGAAGCGGGTCTTCATTTGGAGCGTAAGAATTCACTATACATAGGACTTTATCATATAATATACCTAGTATGATCACAAATCTGCGCTGGGGGTCTACTATAGATTCAGTGACCTGGATAGGAAGATTATTCTTAATTAGGGTGATCACTCCGCGTGATTTAGAGGGAAATGTAGCAGAGTAAAATCTAGTATACCGGGGATGGAAGAATTTAGGATGAGGCGTAGGTGTGAAATGGGATTCCTGCAAACAAATAACATCGGTGTTATGCTTAACATAAGATAGAAATGCTTTTCTCCTTTTTTGCGGTGAATTGAATCCCCTCACATTATGACTTAGTACTCTACACATAATACAAGGAAGGAAGTAGCATACGATCGGCAGTTACCCAAAGCAGAAAATTAGTAGGCATACAGTGTAGCGGGAGTAAGTGACTGGTACTTTTCGCATAATAGGCTCGTATATGGCATAGAGAGCGAGATAAACAGGTTAAACAAAAAACAATGGACAAGTGTCCAACTATTCTGTGGAGTATTCCGCAGACAGGTAGCACCTCCTGGGGTGCACATCTCTGCTACAGCAATTCTCACAAAAAAGGGGGCCAGCATGGTGGCCAGCAGCACTAAGCCTGATGATAGGATCTAGCCGGAAAGTCCCTTGGTATAAGAAATAGCGACGATAGCCTAGATAAGGCGGAGCATATAGAAATAATGTGATTCCCCATAGGGCATGATACTCATCTGGATATCAGGCGAGGATCTTTATACATTGTGTCCTCCTAGTCCCCGAGGATCGGGCAGCCTAGTAGTGGAGTTTGAGGCTCTTGGCCCGGCCGTCCAGGTCCTAGTCGGTCGTTGAGGTCTGGGCGGAAGGGCTGAGATAGGGACCAATGGAAGTCCAGCACAATGCAAGGCCTCTCGACCCTCTGCCGGCGATTTAACCACATAGGTTCTGTTGTTGACCTGAAAATTAAGCGAAAAGGAAAATCCCCATCGGTAACGGACCTGGGCCGTCTGTAACGCTTGAGTGATGTCTCGCATTTCTCTTCGACGTTGGAGTGTAGAAGGTGCCAAGTCAGCATACAAGTGGACTGAGGGTGGCATCCCCGGTAGGGGTCAGAGATTCCGTGCCGCCATTAGGATGCGATCTCTTGCCTCTGGATAATGAAACTTCAGTATCACATCACGTGGTAGATCCTGGTTGCGTGGTCGCGTCAGGGCTCTGTGAACCCTATCCATCCGAAATAAATCAATGGCAGCTTGAGCTACGAGGGTACGAAACAGCGTGGTGAGAGTGGGTTCCAGTTCTGTAACGGTTTTCGGTAGGCCTCTGACACGTAGATTTCCTCTCCGGGACCTATTCTCAAGGTCTTCTAATTTCAATTCCAGTGCCTCCAACTGTGCTGCGTGTGTGTCGATATCTCTGCGGTCCGTCTCCAGGGCATACGCCATGTCATCGGCTCGGGTCTCTATGTCAGAGACTCGTTGGCCCACTTCATGTATTTGGCGGGAAAATTCGGCCACCGCATGTGTTAGTTCAGTTCGGAACAATGCTGCAATATTCCTGAATAACTCATCAGTGTCAGTGTGGGTAGTGGTCGCTGAAGGTGAGGGTGGCAGGGATGTTTCTGCCGCTGATGAACTCTCACTGACCTGAGCTGCAGCCAGGTCGGCCATGATGGATTGCCTCGTGGTACGGAAGATCTCCGGTATAGTTTGTGAAGGAGCTGGAGTCGCCGATCCCCGAGGCTTTGATTTGTTGGTCCGGGTCATACTGCACATTACCGGGCTTTTTTGGCTGCGAAGGAGCTGTGTAAAACAGCGCTAATACGGCTTGATCAGTGCTGCTGGAGCGGAGCTCACATCAGGTGCGTCCTGTTCTTGGAGCTTCGCGCATGCGCCGTTACATGGTGTTTTAACCCCATTTTTTTCTTTTTCATTTTCGTTTTTCACTTCCCGCCTTCCAAGAGTCATAACGGCTTTATTTTTCCATCAATAGAGTGGTGTGAGGGCTTATATTTCTATTGGTAGCATTTAAAGTACCATATAATGTACTTGGAAGCTGAAAAAAATATTATTTGCCTGCTGAAATTGGAAAAAACTGCGATTCCTCCATTATTTTTTTTGTTCTGTTTTCACATCTTTGACCGTGTGGTAAAAACAACAACTTAACTTTATTTTGTGTCTCAATACGATTACGGTGATATCAAATTTATATAGATTTTTTTAATATATTTTACTACTTTAAAAAAACAACAACTTTTTGTTAAAAAAAATTGTTTTGTTTCACCACATTCTTAGAGCCATAACTTTTTTTTTTTCCATGCATTGAGCGGTGTGAGGGCTTATTTTTTACAGGAGAAGCTGTAGTTTTATTGGCTCTATTTCTTGGTACATATGACTTTTTGTTCACTTTTTATTAAATGTTTTTTGGGAGCTAAGGTGACCAAAAAACTGTGATTTTAACGGTTTACAATTTTTATATTTTGTTCATTAACATTAAATAACGCTATATTGTAATAGTTCAGACTTGTACGGACACAGCAATACCAATTTTGTTTATGGTTTTATTTTTTACAGTACTTCAGAGGAACAATGGAAAAAGGGGAATTTTTTAAACTTTTTTTTGCACTACTAAAAACTTTATATCACTTCTTTTTACACATTTTATTAGTCCCCTTAGGAAACTTGAACCACCAATCGTTAGATCACTGGTACAATATACTGCAATACTAATGTATTGCAGTATATCGTCATTTTTACGGGCATCTGTTAAGCCCATCTGTCACGAAGGGTCTGTGGACCCACTGGACCGTACCGCCTTGGCGATAAGGCAGCTGGCCAACAGGGCGCAGGTGAATGTCTATAGTTCCTATAGGTACCTGTGGCAGCTCAGACAGCAGCAAGGCAGGCTCGGCTGGGACTAGGCAGCAGGTGGACGTCAGGTGAGGTGAAGCAGGTCAGGTGTGGATACAGCACAACATGACTTTGGCACAACACAGTGCTCGACCAGGATGGTATGGAATGCTAGGAACAGGAACAGGTACAGGAACAGGAACAGGTAACACACTAGGATGCCATCACATAGACAAACTAGGGAACAACAACAACGCTCAGGAATCGAAGCATGGGGCTGGACCCCTCTTATAGTCCAGAGTACTCACGGGTCAAAGTTCGTCAAAAGGTCCGATGCGCATGCTGCCCCTTTAAGAGCGGGCACGAGCGTGCGCGCGCACCCTACGGGATCCAGCTGAGTTGAGTGGACCAGAGCGCTGGCATCTCCTGAGGAGGAGGCTGGGGCCAGCGCTTGCCGACTCGTAACTGTGGCTGTCAGAAGGGGCCAGGAGCTGACAGCCTGCAGCCACGGACATTACAGTATCCCCCCTCTTACGCCTCCTCTTCTTGGGACCGGAGCGAGAGAGAAACTTCTTCAGTAGAGCAGGAGCATTGAGGTTCTCCTCTGGCTCCCAGGACCTTTCTTCTGGACCAAACACCCTCCAATCCACCAAATAAAAGGTCTTTCCTCTCACTTTTTTGGTGTCCAGGATCTCTTGATCCTCAAAGGTGTCTGTAGGGCTGCTGGTGGCAACCACAGGGCTAGGAGTCTTGGTTTAGCGGTTCAGGACCACCGGCTCCAGGAGGGAGACATGGAAGGACTTGGGGATCTTGAGGGTAGGAGGCAGCCGAAGCTTATAGGCGACAGGGTTGATCTGCTGCAGGATCTCGAAGGGTCCGAGGAACCTGGGAGCAAATTTGCATGATGGCACCCTTAGTCGGATATTCCTGGAAGACAGCCAGACCCTCATGCCAGGAAGAAACTGAGGAGGTTCTCTTCTCCTTGCGTCAGCCTTCCGTTTCATGCGGTCAACTGCCATCAGGATGGAGGATCGAGTTTGCTGCCAGATCTGTAGGAAGTCTCTGAAGTTGGAGTCAGCCGCTGGAACCTCGGAAGTATTGGGCACCGGGAGAGGAATTTGTGGGTGCTGGCCGTAGACAATGAAGAACGGTGTATTCCTTGTAGACTCGCTGGTGTGATTAATGTAGAAGAATTCTGCCCATGGGAGCAACTGCACCCAGTCATCATGCTGCTTGGAACTGAAGTGGCGTAGGTAGTTTTCCAAGATCTGATTGATCCTCTCGACCTGACCATTGGACTGAGGATGGTAGGCTGATGAAAAGTCCAATTTCATACCGAGGAGTCCGCAGAGAGCTCTCCATAACTTCGCGATAAACTGAACCCCTCGATCAGACACAATATGGTGCGGCAAGCTGTGCATGCGGAAGATGTGCTGGATGAACAGCTTGGCCAGCTGAGGAGCAGAAGGAAGACCGATCAGAGGAACGAAGTGGGCCATCTTCGAAAATCGGTCCACCATCACCCAGACAGCACTGCATCCAAGAGAGAGAGGCAGATCCGTAATAAAGCCCATAGCTATATGTTGCCAGGGAGCATTGGGCACAGGCAATGGCTGGAGCAGACCAGAAGTTCTGGAGTGAGCGGCCTTGTTGGCTACACATACAGAACAGGAAGAAACAAAGTCCATAATGTCCTTGGGCAGCATGGGTCACCAGAAATGACGAGAAATCAGATCCCGGGTCTTACGGACCCCCGCGTGACCTGCCAGTCTAGAGGAGTGTCCTGAGCAGAGGATTCTTCCACGATCAGCCAGGCGCATAAAAGTCCTCCCTGGAGGAATGTCCCCAACTTGCAGGGGATTGACAGAGACAATGCAAGATGGATCAATAATGTTCTGTGGACTCTCTATGGTGTCTTCCATCTCAAAAGACCTAGACAAGGCATCGGCCCTCACATTCTTGTCGGCCGGGCGATAATGGAGCTCAAACTGGAACATTGTAAAGAACAGTAACCACCTGGCCTGATGACGGTTCAGCCATTGGGCGGTCTGAAGGTAGGTCAGATTCTTGTGGTCTGTAAAAATCAGGATTGGATGAGTTGCGCTCTCTAGTAGATGTCTCCATTCTTTCAGGGCCAACTTGATGGCCAGTAACTCCCGATCCCCAATCGAGTAGTTGCGTTCTGCGGAAGAGAAGAGCTTAGAAAAATATCCACATACCCTTGACTTGCCCTTGGGACCTCTCTGGAACAGGAGTGCACCAGCACCGACAGAGGATGTGTCCACCTCCAACGAGAACTGCAGAAAGACATCCGGATGATGGAGGATAGAGGCTGATGTGAAGGCACTCTTCAGGCTATTGAATGCAGACTCTGCCTCGGGAGTTCATACCCTTCTTAGTAAGGTTAGAGTCAGTAAGGTGAAGTTTGGAATAAACTGCCTGTAAAAATTAGCCAATCACAGAAAGTGCTTGAGAACGTGGCCATTCCAGAACAGACTTTACCTTCTCAGGATCCATCTCGAGACCTGATGTAGCCCAGGAAGAGTAGAGCATCTTTGTCTAACACGCACTTCTCCAGCTTGGCGCACAGACGATTCTCCCTTAACCGTAGCAGAACTTGATGGACATGTCTCTGGTGCGTTATAGGATCTGGAGAAAAAATTAAGATGTCATCAAGGTAGACTACTTCACAAACATAGAGGAGGTCACGGAAAATGTCATTCACAAACTCCTGGAAGACCGTGGAAGCATTACACAGGCCGAAGTGCATAACTAGATACTCATAGTGTCCATCACGGGTGTTAAATGCAGTCTTCCATTCATCACCCTTGTAAATCCGGACTAGGTTGTAAGCCCCACATAGGTCTAGTTTAGAAAAAATCCTGACACCACGTATACGATCAAACAGTTCAGAGATCAGTAGCAACGGATATTTATTCTTCACCATGATCTGGTTGAGACCTCGGTAGTCGATACAAGGACAGAGAGAGCCATCTTTCTTTTTGACAAAGAAGAACCCGGCTCCTGCCGGGGAGGAAGACCTTCGTATGAAGCCAAGTTCTCATTCACATAGGCGGACATGGACAGAGTCTCTGGCAAGGAAAGAGGATATACCCTACCACGGGGAAGGCATGCACCAGAAATCAGCTTGATAGGACAGTCATATGCCCGATGTGGAGGGAATGTCTCCGCCTCCCTCTTGTTGAAGGCGTCCGAAAATGCTGCCAATGACCAAGACAGTGAAGGCTGAGCTGACCGAATCTGAACCAGGCAATGACCTTGACACTCAGGGCCCCATTGCAGAACCTCTCCAGAATTCCAGTCCAGAACAGGGGCATGCATTTGGAGCCAAGGCAGGCCCAGCAACATAGGGTTAACAGCTTTGGATAGCACATAGAAAGGCAGAAGTTCAGAGTGAAGGGCTCCCACTTGGTGCCTCAGCGGCTTGGTCACAGCTATAACTGGGTCTGGCAGAGGTAGTCCATTCACAGAAGCAACTGTCAACGGGTTCTCCAGGGGGGTGGTGGGTAATTGCAGAAGATCCACCGGGTCTCTACGGATTAAATTAGCAGCGGATCCAGAGTCTAGATACGCAGAAACCTGATGTGTTTTCTCGCCGGACACTATGGTCACAGGTATGGACAATCTAGATGGAAGTCCATTCTTACCCAAGGTTGTCACTCCTAGATAACTTATACTGGTCCCTTATCACAGACTCCTTAGGAGGATCGACATCTGAGGACAGCAGGTGTTGCTGCAAAGTAGGAGCCAAACTGGGAAGGACTCCCTCCCGTTGAACCTCTTGGAGACATTCTCAGATCCGTATATCAATCCGGGCAGACAGAAGGACGAGGTCGTCCAGGGTAGACGGCAGATCTCGGGCGGCAAGTTCGTCCTTAATTCTAGAAGCCAGTACATGCCAGAATGTAGCCACCAGAGCCTCATTGTTCCATAACCGCTCTCCCGCCAGGGTGCAGAAGAGGATGGCTTACTCACTCATGGAGGTGTCTGCTTGGCATAGGTTAATCAAAGATGCCGCTGCAGATGAGACTCGTCCAGGCTCCTCAAACACCAATGCGAAAAGTCTGGAGGAAGGCTTGGAAGTCACAAGTCTCTGGACCTTGTCTCTCCAAAATAGGGTTCGCCCATGCAAGAGCCTTGCCAGTGAGGAGAGAAATGATGAAAGCGACCCTTGCGCCATCAGACGAAAATGTCCTACTATACAGGCTGAAGTGGATCTAGCATTAATTAAGAAATCCACGACAGGTACTTGCTTCTCCATCATAGCGGTCAGGATGTGGCAAATAAACATGCGGTTCAACACTGCCAAGAGGTGTAATAGGAGGAACAGCAGCTTGTGCCTTCTGCCGACGTGCAAGGATGTTTAACGCCTGGAGGAGTTGGTCCTGTCGAGACCGGAGGTCCAGCATATCCGCTCGCATCTCCTGTGATGTCGTCATGGTCTTGAATCGACCAGCGGGTTCCATGGCCTGAGCGTAATGTCACGAAGGGTCTGTGGACCCACTGGGCTATACTGCCTTGGCGCCTTGGCGGTAAGGCAGCTGGCTAACAGGGTACAGTTGAATGTCTATAGTTCGTATAGGTACCTGTGGCAGCTCAGACAGCAGCAAGGCAGGCTCGGCTGGGACTAGGCAGCAGGTGGACGTCAGACGAGGTGATGCAGGTCAGATGTGGATACAGCATGACACGACTTTGGCACAGCACAGTGCTCGACCAGGATGGTATGGAATGCTAGGAACAGGAACTGGTACAGGAACAGGAAACACACTAGGAGGCCATCACAGACAAACTAGGGAACAACAACAACGCTCAGGCATCGAAGTACTCATGGGTCAAAATTTGTCAAAACGTCCGGTGCGCGCACTGCCCTTTTAAGAGCGGGCATGAGCGTGCGCGGGCACCCTACGTGATCTGGCTGAGGTGAATGGACGCGAGTGCTGGCGTCTCCTGAGGAGGCTGGGACCAGTGCTTGCCGACTTGTGGCTGAGGCTGTCAGGAGGGGACCGAAGCTGACAGCCTGCAGCCACGGTCATTAAGCCACAGGTAGGGCTTAACAGGCAGAATGAAGGCAGCCCTAGGGGCCTTAATTGGGACCCTGGGCTGCCATAACAACCATCGTCACCCCCAATCTTGTTGCAGGGGGCCATGAGCTGTCGGAGGGGGCCGCCCCCTCTTTTTAACGCCTCAGATGCTGAGGTCGCTATTGACCACAGCATTGGAGGGGTTAAACAGCCAGGAACAGCGCGATTGCTACTCCTGGCTGTTAGTCCTGGGTGTTGGCTGTAAAACACAGTCGACACCCGCAGCATTTGGAGCGCGCTCCAAGAATAACCCCTCGCACCTGGACGTACCGATGCGCTAATAGTGCCAATAAAAACTACAACTTAGCCCATGTGTCAACTCCATACTTTCCCTACCGACTTCTGTCATACATATACAACAGATGACGGGAAGGGGTTAACATTGCCTGTGAACTGTGTGACATCACATGACGCAACTATAAACTTCCTCACTGGCACAAATGAAAAATTTGTTTAAAAAGTTAACTGATTAAAAATAAAATTGAATAAATATCTATGGAAAACAAAACAAACAAATAAATGAATAATTTTTATCACATAAGACAGTAAACAGTAGAGAACATATGCATACTTGTATTCCTGTACTCACATCTTACAATACAAGAAACATCACATAAGACAGTGATCAGTAGAGAACATACCATACACATACTTGTATTCCTGTACTTACATCTAACTATAGAATAAATATCACATAAGACAGTGATCAGTAGAGAACATGCACATACTTGTATTCCTGTACTCACATCTTACTATACAATAAATATGACATAAGACAGTGATCAGTAGAGGACATGCACATACTTGTATTCCTGTACTTACATCTAACTATACATTAAATATCACATAAGACAGTGATCAGTAGAGAACATACACATACTTGTATTCCCGTACTCAATCTAACTGTACAATAAATATCACATAAGACAGTGATCAGTGGAGAACATACACATACTTGTATTCCCATACTCAATCTAACTATACAATAAATATCACATAAGACAATAATCAGTGGAGAACATACTTGTATTCCCATGCTCAATCTAACTGTACAATAAATATCACATAAGACAGTGATCAGTTGAGAAAATGCACATACTTGTATTCCTGTACTCACATCTAACTATATGATAAATATCACATAAGACAGTGATCAGTAGAGAACATGCACATACTTGTATTCCCATTCTAAACTAACTATACAATAAAGTCATTGTGTAATGCTGGGGGTAAGGAAATAGACAAGTGAGCCCTAATCTACCCGCCACTCAGTCCCTGCCTACTTGCAACGACCCGCCCTAGGCGACGGGGTACAACTGGGCGACGGTCCCTACGCTCAATAAGTGCACGACAGACAAACAGACAAGGGTACACAAGCAAGGGAAAAGGGGCAGTTGCCCACGGCAATACCGTGAGCAACAAGAGTGGTGAACGAGCCGAGTCAAAACAGGAGTGTACGAGGTACCAAACGCAGAGCAGGAGAGTAGTGAACAAGTCGAGTCAAACCAGGAGTGTACGAGGTACCAAACGCAGAGCAGGAGAGTAGTCAGTAAGCCAGGGTCAATATGAAGCAGGGTCAAATGGTACAAGACGCTGCAGCAGGGCCAGGAAACAAAACGAGAAGAATCACAAGCAAGGAGGAACAGGAAAGGCAGGTATAAATAGACAGAGGGCGGGAGCTAGCTCCGTCTGGCCAGGCTGTGATAGGCTCTCCCACTCCTAAGCCTGCCTTCCTGAGTGGTGGAAGATGGAGTCAGTCTCACAGACATAGAAGCAGGTGCAGACTGATTACCTATGGGCGTGGATACAGAAGCTGTGCCTGGCAGATCCTTAACACATTGTATCAATGTTTTATGCAACCCCTAAAAGGCCTTTAACCTCTAAATGACCAAGCTTGTTTGGACCATAATGACAAAGCCATATATTTCAAATCTGGTATGTCTGACTTTATCAGAGAATAACTCTGCAATAGTTTTGCATATATAAGTAGTTGTGAAATTATTTTTTTTCATCACATGTTGTACTTTATTTAGGTGGTAAAAGTAGACTGATACGATATGTAAAAATTAATTCTAAACTTTTTGTAAAAATTACATTTTGTAAAAATTTTATTTTTGCTCTATTGTTGTGAACTGCAATGTCACATGTACATGCATAATGTACACATTTTTTTTAAATTAAAATATATAATTAAAGTATATACTTCCATCTTTTGACTCTATTTTGGCAGCACTTTTGAAAATATTTGTTTTAGCAATTTAGAAGACTTACATTTTTAATAATAATTTTATAAATTTTGAAGTACATTGAGTATTTCTGCACCAAGCCAAGTTTTCAGATGGCCATTGGTGTCAGAATGATAATAACCCCCATAATTGAACCCATTTTTTTTAAAACTACACCCCTTAAAGTATTCATTAAGGGGTGTAGAACATATTTTAATTCCACAGTTGTTTTGTAAGAATTCATGCAAAACAGATGAAAAAAAAAAAATTTACTTTTTTAACAAATGTATAATTTTAAAGGCAGATTTGTTTGTAAAGTGAACAAAAGAATGAAGTAACACACAATCTGTCACCCTGTTTCTCCTTTGTTTAAAAATACCCCCGTTGTGACCGTAATGTGCTCCCTGGAGTGCTGGAGGAAAATGTATTCGACTATGTGGCAAACTCGAGTTTGTTCACATGATGAAAAACACTGATAGGGCTTTAATGTCAAGTTATTTTTTATAGTGACTGGTCATACAACATCTCATTAGCCCCATCAATCCCTATATAAGGGACAAATGTGCTGTCACAAAGGGTCTGTGGACAAGTGGCGGATTAAGTAGACCATAGGTCCTGCGCTGTTCCACAAGCTTGGGCCTCCTTCTCCACCACCACCCTGCCACGCCGTGTCTATATTAAACACCACCTTTCTGTGTGAGCATTGACAAATGAGTGTTACGATTCCCCTTGTCAAAGGGCTGTGTCCCTACATACTGACAGTCTCCAACCATTGCTGACTGTATCACACTGTGTAGGGACACATCCTCCTGACAAGGGGAATGGTAACACGCATTTGTTTATTAGTCCTGGCTGCACAAAGGCTTTTTATAGATTACAAGGATTTCCTATAATGGACATTTCAGGGGAGGGGATGGATCTATAAATCAAATGACTCACAAGTGATGTCTTCTATAATGGGAGTCGTTCTCTTTTCTTCTCTTCTCCATCTGACACAGACCGTTATGGCGACTTCACCTAATGACTGCAGAGTGTAATGTCGGGGTAGGGAGACAGACAGGTGAGCCCTAATCTACCTGCCACTCAGTCCCTGCCTACTTGCACGGCCCATCCTAGGTGACAGCGTACAACTGGGCGACGGTCCCTACGCTCAATATGTGCACGACAGACAAACAGACAAGGGTACATAGAAGCTAAGGGAAATGGGGCAGTTGCCCATGGAAACACTGTGAGCAACAAGAGTAGTGAACGAGCCGAGTCGAACCAGAAGTGTATGAGGTACCAAATGCAGAGCTGGAGTGTAGTCAGTAAAGCCGGGGTCGATATGAAGCAGAGGTCAATAGTAATAGCAGGAACAGCAGAGCCAGGAAACAAGAGAGAATCACAGGCAAAGTCAAGCAGGAAATGATGGTATAAATAGACCGAGGGCGGGAGCTAGAACCGTCTGGCCAGGCTGTGATAGGTTCTCCCACTCCTCAGCCTACCAGCCTGAGTGGTAGCAGATCGAGTCACTCTATCAGACCTAGGAGCAGGTGCAGACTGATTAACCACGGGCGTCGACAAAGAAGCTGTGTCTGGCAGATCCTTTACAGTACCCACCCTTTTATGAGGGGCCACTGGACCCTTCCTAAGTGGACCTGGCTTATTGGGGAACCGAAGATGGAACCTCCTGAGCAATACCCCAGCGTGAACATCCTGGGCCCGTATCCATCCAATGGACCAGGTACTGGAGGGAGCCTTGGACCATCCTGCTGTCCACAATCTTGGCCACCTGGAATTCTACCCCTTCAGGGGTGAGAACAGGGACCGGAGGTTTTCAGGAGGGAGGCATGAAACACGTCCTGTATTTGAAAAGACGGGGGTAACTCCAGCCAGAAGGAGACAGGGTTAAGGACCTCAATGACCTTGTACGGCCCTATATACCGGGGAGCAGATTTTTGGGACGGAACTTTAAGGCGCAAATTTTTTGAAGACAGCCACACCAGATCCCCGACCACAAACAAGGGGTTAGCAGAATGTCTTCTATTTGCCTGAGTCTTTTGAATGCTCTGGGACGCCTCTAGGTTCTTCTGAACCTGGGCCCAGACTGTGCACAGTTCCCGATGAACGACATCTACCTCATGATTGTTGGAACCACAAGGTGAAACGAAGGAGAACCGTGGATTAAACCCAAAATTACAGAAAAAGGGGGAGACCCCTGACGAGTTACTGACCCGGTTATTAAGGGAAAATTTGGCGAGGGGAATGAAGGAGACCCAATCATATTGACAGTCAGAGATAAAACACCTTAAATATTGTTCAGTTTGGCCATTAGTTTCAGGATGGAAGGCCGAGGAGAAGGACAGATCAATCTCCAACTTTTTACTGAAAGCTCTCCAAAACAATGAAATAAATTGTACCCCTCTGTCAGAAACAATATTGACCGGAACCCCATGGAGATGCAGGATGTGTTTGACAAACAAGGTAGCTAACTTCTTGGCAATGGGTAGTTTCTTGAGGGGTACAAAGTGGCACATCTTACTGAAGCGGTCTACTACAATCCACACCACTGAGTTGCCTTGAGATGGAAGCAGATCGGTGATAAAATCCATGGAGATATGGGTCCAAAGTCTCTGGGGAATGGGTAAAGAACATAGTAAGCCCGCTGGTCGAGACCTGGGAGTCTCTTGACCTAGCACAAATTTCACAAGCGGCGACGTAGGCCTTAACGTCTTTAGACAACACAGGCCACCAATAGTTTCTAGCAATGAGGTGCTTGGTACCCAGGATGCCTTGATGGCCAAATAGTGCAGAGTCATGATTTTCCCTGAGTACCCTTAGCCGAAATTGCAGGGGAACAAACAGCTTGTTCTCAGGAAGGTTCCCGGGAGCTGAACCTTGATAAGCCGCAATTTCGGAGACTAAGTCAGAATCAACAAAGGATATTATTATACCTGGGGGCAAAACACAAGCAGGATCTTCCTACGAAGGAGGGGTGACCATGAAGCTACGCGACAGTGCATCAACATTAATATTTTTAGACCCAGCCCTATAGGTGACCACAAAGTTGAATCTAGTAAAAAACAACGCCCATCGGGCATGTCTCGGGTGTAGCCTCTGAGCAGATTCTAGGAAAACCAGATTCTTGTGGTCAGTAAGGACCGTTACCTGGTGCCTATCCCCCTCCAAGAAGTGGCGGCACTCTTCAAATGCCCATTTAGTGGCTAAGGGTTGCCCACTTCATAGTTACTCTCAGTGGGCGAGAACTTCCTGGAGAAGTAGGCGCAGGGACGGAGATGGGCGAGGGACCTGGTACCCTGGGACAAGACAGCACCCACTCTCACCTTGGAGGCGTCAACCTCCACAATGAATGGCTCCATTTGGTTAGGCTGAATCAGCACTGGGGCAGAGATAAAGCACTTCTTAAGGATCTCAAAAGCCTGGACCGCCTCCGGAGGCCAGTGGAGGAGATCAGCACCTTTGCGAGTAAGATCCGTAAGAGGCTTAGCGATGACCGAGAAGTTAGCAATAAATCTCCTGTAATAATTTGCAAACCCCAGAAAGCACTGTAACGCCTTCAGGGAGGCTGGTTGGACCCATTCAGACACAGCCTGAACCTCGGCAGGGTCCATGCGGAATTCATTAGGAGTGAGGATTTGACCCAAAAATGGTATCTCCTGCACCCCAAACACACATTTTTCGGATTTAGCAAAGAGTTTGCTTTCCAGAAGGGCCTGGAGCACCTTCCTGACATGCTCAATGTGGGAGGACCAGTCCTTGGAAAACACAAGTATGTCATCAAGGTACACTACAAGAAATACCCCCAGGTAGTTTATGAAATTCTGGAAGACCGCGAGAGCATTACACAACCCAAAGGGCATGACGAGGTATTCGAAATGACCTTCAGCCGTGTTAAACGCAGTCTTCCACTCATCCCCTTCTCTGACTCGGATAAGGTTATAAGTCCCCCGAAGATCAAACTTAGAGAACCATTGGGCCCCCTGAACCTGATTGAAGAGATCAGGAATCAAAGGAAGAAGATACTGGTTCCTTACAGTGACCTTATTCAAGTTTCGGTAATCGATGCACGGCCTAAGACCACCATCCTTCTTCCCTACGAAGAAGAAGCCAGCACCTACCAGAGAAGTAGAGGGGTGAATGTAATCCTTGGAGAGGCTTTCCTGGATATATTCTCTCATGGCCTCACGTCCGGGACAAGAGAGATTAAATATCCTACCCTTAGGGAGCTTAGCTCCTGGTACCAAATCGATTGCGCAATCGTATTCTCTATGAGGAGGTAACACTTCGGAAGCCTTTTTAGAAAAAACATCAGCGAAGTCCTGAATAAACTCAGGTAGAGTGTTCACCTCCTCAGAGAGAGAAATAAAATTAACAAAAAAACAGGACGTCATGTATTCATTACCTCATTTAGTAAAATCCCCAGTATTCACGTTAAACGTGGGATTATGCATCTGCAACCAGGGAAGGCCTAAAACCAAATCGGACGATAATCCCTGCATCACCAGTACAGAGCACTGCTCCAAATGAATGGAGCCAACAATGAGTTCAAAAACAGGGGTATGCTGCGTAAAAAATAACCATTAGCAAGTGGAGTGGAGTCGATACCCACTAACGGGACAGGTTTTGGCAAATCAATCAATGGCATAGCTAGAGACATAGCAAATTCCACAGACATAATATTAGCAGAAGACCCTGAATCCACGAAGGCACTGCCGGTGGCAGACCTACCCTCAAACAAGACCTGAAAGGGAAGCAAGACCTTATTATGTTTCATATTTACGGGAAATACCTATGCACCCAAGCGACCTCCCCGATGGTCATTTAGGCGCGGAAGTTTTCCGGCTGGAGTATTCTTACGCCTAGGACAGTTGTTCACTTGATGCTTGTCATCCCCACAGTAGAAGCAGAGACCATTCTTCCTGCGGAGCTCTCTACGTTGTTGGGGAGACACGGAGGCCCCGAGTTGCATTCGTTCATCCGAGTTTTCCGTGGAAGAACGAAGCAACGGAACCTCGGGAGCCATCATGGGGGAGCCAGAGGAGAAGGCACAAAAACGTTCAAGTTGTCGTTCCCTGAGACGTCGGTCAAGACTTACCGCTAAAGCCATAACCTGATCTAGAGAGTCAGAAGAGGGATAGCTAACTAATAGGTCTTTCAGGGCGTTCGACAGACCCAATCTAAACTGGCACCTCAAGGCAGGGTCATTCCACCGAGAAGCTACACACAACTTCCTAAAGTCAGAACAGTACTCCTCAACGGGTCTCTTACCCTGACGTAAGGTCACCAGCTGACTCTTGGCAAAGGCAGTCTTGTCAGTCTCGTCATAGATGACCCGGGACATAATTATACCCACTCGCTGGCTCTCAGAACCTGAGAAGTGGGGCCTTAGACGGAAATAGAGCCTACAACTCTCCCGAAAGGAGAAAAAAGTCTTCCGGACCCCTGAGAACCGGTCAGGCAACTTGAGGTGGGGTTCAAGAGGTGAGGTGGAGGGCACTACCTGGTTAGCATCACGCTGGTCGCACCTCTGAGCCAAGACTTGGACCTGTAGGGAGAGACCCTGCATTTGCTGAGCCAGGGTCTCAAGGGGGTCCATAGTAGTGTAGGAACCAAGGTAGAAAAGGTATATGGGCCTGTGATTATGTAATGTCGGGGTAGGGAGACAGACAGGTGAGCCCTAATCTACCCGCCACTCAGTCCCTGCCTACTTACACGGCCAGTCCTAGGCGACGGCGTACAACTGGGCGACAGTCCCTACGCTCAAAATGTGCACGACAGACAAACAGACAAGGGTACACAGAAGTTAAGGGAAATGGGGCAGTTGCCCACGGCAACACCTTAAGCAACAAGAGTAGTGAACGAGCCGAGTCAAACCAGGAGTGTACGAGGTACCAAACGCAGAGCAGGAGCGTAGTCAGTAAAGCCGGGGTCGATATGAAGCAGAGGTCAATAGTAATAGCAGGAACAGCAGAGCCAGGAAACAAGAGAGAATTACAGGCAAAGACAAGCAGGAAATGAACGTATAAATAGACCGAGGGCAGGAGCTAGAACTGTCTGGTCAGGCTGTGATAGGTTCTCCCACTCCTCAGCCTACCAGCCTGAGTGGTAGCAGATCGAGTCACTTTATCAGACCTAGGAGCAGGTGCAGACTGATTAACCACGGGCATCGACACAGAAGCTGTGTCTGGCAGATCCTTTACACAGAGTTTCCGGATGATAAATCTTTGCCCCTCGATTCTGCAGCCATTTTCAGCGTCTATAGCAACACAAAAATTCAGAAACGAAACCCCCTAAATTGTTTTACACTCGAGACCAAACTCCTAAGCGAATGAAGACCCCAGGCCCATACATTAACTCAGACCAATAAATTCAATCCCCAAGGGGTAACGAAACGTTTAAAAATCTTTTGGCATGTCATAGTGATATGTCAGAAGTTTTGATCGATGGGGGTCCGAGCACTGAGACCCCACCGATCACTAAAACAAAGCAGCAGGAGTGCTCGGGTGAGCACTGGTCCACTTCATTTCTGATCGTCTTTCGTTGGAGTAGTGTACAGACTCATAAGCTTTCTATGAAGCCCGAACAGCTCAGCTATCAGAGGAAAGACGATCAGAAACAAAGTGGCTCCTTCTGCCACTTTTGTTTTAGCGATTGGTGGGGTCTCAGTGGCCAGAACTTTTGACATGTCACTATGACATGTAAATTTTTTTTTTTAAAAAGTTGTTACCCTTTAAGCAGTCAGACACCTCTCCCCCTTGCAGTATAATAACTACTGAAGGCTCTATAAGGGAGATTATACTGCAAGGATGGGTTCTGAGCATCTGAGGGCTCTATGGGTGAGAAACTATTTCACACACAAAGATTTAGAAACTAAACACCCTATATACAATTCACACTAACACCACACACTATATATTCAAAGCACACACTACATACACGCACACACTTACACTATATAGACTTACATTACAGACACTATAAACTCTATACACACAGCACACACTATATAGAGTTACATTATACACACAGCATACACTATACAATATATACACACTGTACACACATATTATATGCAATATACACACACACTTACGCTATACACACTTACAATTAACACTCCATAAACTCTATACACACAGCACACACTATGCAATATATACAGACTATACACATATATGCAATATACACACACACACACACACACACACACACACACACACTATATATACACTTACAATTAACACACTATAAACTCTATACACACAGCACACACTTTATAGACTTACTTTTTACACACAGCACACACTATATAAAATATACACACTATACACACATATTATATGCACTATAAACACACACACACACACACACACACACACTATGTACACTTATATTATACACACAGCACACACTGTATACACTTACACTATGTTCACTATACACAAACAACACTTACCACAGCCTTTTCCTCTGTGATGCTTGTGCTCGGGTGCAGCCTCCAGGACCTTAATCATGTGACTGTGATGTCACCACAAATCCTTCACCTCCTACTTGCAATCTTGCCGTTATCAAGCTACTGCTGGAGGTTTAGACAGGCTGGACAGTGCACAGCAGCACAGAGGAGTTGACTGTCAGTGAGAGAGACTCCAGCACCTGCCAATCACTCTCTCTGACAGTCCGCTCTCAACAGCTGATTTGCTGTGCCGCCAGCTCCCTGTTCCCTGGCCGCAATTTACTCCATGCACATGCTCCCCTTCATCAGCAGGTTGGGCCGATGACCGAAACAATGCAGCAGCCAGCTGCTGGACTGTTCTTTATTAACTGATGTGTGGTTTTGGAAGCCATGGTCCCCCTGTGAGCCTTGGGCCCCGGGCGGCCGCCTTAACTGCCCACATGAGGATCCGCCACTGCCGTGTACCCACTGGGCAGCTGGCCGACAGGGCACAGCCTTGGCGGTATGGCAGCTGGCCGACAGGGCACAGGACAATGTCTATAGTTCGTATAGGTACCTGTAGCAGCTCGGACAGCAGTATGGCAGGCTCGGCTGGGAATAGGCAGAAGGTAGATGTCAGGCGAGGTGAAGCAGGTCAGACGTGGTATACAGCATGACACAACTTTGGCACAGGACAGCGCTCGACCAGGAAGGTAAGGAATGAACAGGAACTGGAACAGGTACAGGAACAGGAAACAGGAACACACTAGGAGGCCATCACATAGACAAACTTCAACAACACTTAGGCATAGAAGCAGGGGGCTGGACCCCTCTTATAGTCCAGGGTACTCACGGGTTCAAAGTTCATCAAAGGTCCATTGCGCGCGCTTCCCCTACGGGATCCGGCTGAGGTGAGTTGACGCGAGCGCTGGCGTATCCTGAGGAGGAGGCTGGGGCCAGCGCTTGCCGACTCATGGCTGCGGCTGTCAGGAGGAGGTTGGAGCAGAAGGCCCGCAGCCACGGACATTACAGTATCCCCCCTCTTATGCCCTCTCTTCTTGGGACCAGAGCGAGAGAGAAACTTTTTCAGAAGAGTAGGGGCATTGAGATTCTCCTCTGGCTCCCAGGACCTCTCTTCAGGACCAAACCCCCTCGAATCCACCAAATAAAAAGTTTTTCCTCTCACTTTCTTGGTGTCCAAGATCTCCTTGACATCAAAGGTGTAGGCAACCGCAGGGCTTGGAGTCTTGGAATAGCGGTTCAGAATCACCGGTTTCAGGAGGGAGACATGGAAGGAGTTGGGATCCTGAGGGTAGGAGGCAGCCGAAGCATGTAGGCGACAGGGTTGATCTGCTGCAGGATCTCGAATGGTCCGAGGAACCTGGGAGCATATATTTATATGGTGTACGTGTTTGATCTATGTATATTACCATAAGTAATCTATCACTAATTGCTGCCTTTCGATCAGCAGGATCGCTTATGTCCGTTTATACTATGTAACATGATATTATTTCATTTAGATTGTCACTTCCATTTATGATACTGTATTTCATTGATCTATTTTTGTGTGGCCCAATTTAAAGTAACTTATCATTTTACTATTTGTTATATAGCCACGCTAAATGGAATGGTTGTTCTAAATTCGATCCACCTTGTTATTTATTACCCGGCCGGGTTTGTGATGTCTGTTTGTGGGTTTTTGTGCAAGATTGCATAATTTTAAAATTATATATTAATAAAGATTTTTGATAATTAAATTTGTGATATATACTGAGCCGAGTGCCTTTCTACCAGGATTCTCTTTTTTGTTTTTTCTTTTTCTGAACCTGGGAGAAAATTTGCACGACGGCACCCTCAGTCGGATATTCCTAGAAGACAGCCAGACCCTTGTGCCAGGAAGAAACTGAGACCCTTGTGCCAGATCTGCAGGAAGTCTCTAAACGTGGAGTCAGCCGCTGGTACCTCGGAGTTATTGGGCACCGGGAGAGGAATTTGTGGGTGCTGGCCATAGACAATGAAGAACGGTGTATTACTTGTAGACTCGCTGGTGTGATTATTGTAGGAGAACTCAGCCCATGGGAGCAACTGCACCCAGTCATCATGCTGCTTGGAGATTAAATGGCGTAGGTAGTTCTCCAAGATCTGATTGATCCTCTTGACCTGACCATTAGACTGAGGATGGTAGGCTGATGAAAAGTCCAACTTCACACCGAGGAGTCCGCAGAGGGCTCTCCAGAACTTCGAAGTAAACTAAACCCCCCGATTAGACACAATATGCTGTGGCAAGCCGTGCAGGCGGAAGATGTGTTGGATGAATAGCTTGGCCAACTGATGAGCAGAAGGATGACCGGTCAGAGGAATGAAGTGTGCCATCTTCGAAAATCGGTCCACCACCACCCAGACAGCGCTGCATCCAGCAGAGAGAGGCAGGTCCGTGATAAAGTCCATAGCTATATGCTGCCTGGGAGCATTGGGCACAGGCAATGGCTGGAGCAGACCAGCAAGTCTGGAGTGAGCGGCCTTGTTGGCTGCACATACAGAACAGGAAGAAACGAAGCCCATAATGTCCTTGGGCAGCGTAGGCCACCAGAAATGACGAGCAATCAGATCCCGGGTCTTATGCTCCCCCGCATGACCTGCCAGTCTAGAGGAGTGTCCCCAGCTGAGGATTCTTCCACGATCAGCCAGGCGCACAAAAGTCCTCCCTGGAGGAATGTCCCCAACTTGCAGGGGATTGACAGAGACAATGCAAGACGGATCAATAATGTTCTGTGGACTCTCTATGGTGTCTTTCGTCTCGAAAGACCTGGACAAGGCATCAGCCCTCACATTCTTGTTGGCCGGGCGATAATGGAGCTCAAACTGGAATCTGGTAAAGAACAGTGACCACCTGGCCTGATGAGGGTTCAGCCGTTGGGCCGTCTGGAGGTAGGCCAGATTCTTGTGGTCAGTAAAAATTAGTAGATGTCTCCACACTTCTAGAGCCAATTTGATCGAGTAGTTGAATCTGCGGAAAAGAAGAGCTCAGAAAAATATCCACATACCCTTGACTTGCCATTGGAACCTTTCTGGAACAGGAGTGCACCAGCACCGACAGAGGATGCGTCCACCTCCAACGAGAACTGCAGAGAGACATCCGGATGATGGAGGATAGAGGCTGATGCGAAGGCACTCTTCAGGCTATTGAATGCGGAATCTGCCTCAGGAGTCCACACATTGGCGTTCATACCCTTCTTAGTGAGGTTAGAGACAATGTAGCTCAGAAAGGGTAGAGCATCTCTGTTAAACACGCACTTCTCAAACTTGGCGTACAGATGATTCTCCCTTAACCGTATCAGAACTTGACGGACATGTCTCTGATGCGTCATAGGATCTGGAGAAAAAATCAAGATGTCATCAAGGTAGACTACTTCACAAACATAGAGGAGGTCACGGAAAATGTAATTACCAAACTCCTTGAAGACCCCGGGAGCATTACGGAGGCCGAAGGGCATTACTAGATACTCATAGTTACCATCACGGGTGTTAAATGCAGTCTTCCATTCATCACTCTGGCGAATCCGGACTAGGTTGTAAGCCTGACGCAGGTCTAGTTTAGAATTTTTTTTGGCTCCACGTATACGATCAAACAGTTCAGAGATCAGTGGCAACGGATATTTATTCTTCACCGTGATCTAGTTGAGACCTCCGTAGTCGATGCAAGGATGAAGAGAGCCATCTTTCTTTTTGACAAAGAAAAACCCGACACCTGCCGAGGAGGAAGACTTTCGTATGAAGTTCTCTCCAAGTTTCCTCTCCAAGTTCTCTTTCACATAGGCGGACATGGACAGAGTCTCTGACAAGGAAAGAGGATATACCCTACCACGGGGAAGGGATGCACCAGGGATAAGTTCGATAGGGCATTCATACGTCCGGTGTGGAGGCAATGTCTCCGCCTCCCTCTTGCTGAAGACATCCGAAAATGCAGCATAATGACTCGGCAATCCTTCTAATGACCGCGGCAGAGAAGGCTGAACCGAGCGAATCTGCACCAGGCAATGGCTTTGACACTCAGGGCCCCACTGGAGAACCTCTCCAGAATTCGAGTCCCGGACTGGGGCATGCAGTCGGAGCCCTAGGCAGGCCCATCAACACAGGGTTAACAGCTTTGGATAGCACATAGAAAGGCAGAAGTTCAGAGTGAAGGGCTCCCACTTGGTGCCTCAGCGGCTTGGTCACAGCTATAACTGGGTCTGGCAGAGGTAGTCCATTCACAGAAGCAACTGTCAACATGTTCTCCAGAGGGGTGGTGAGTAATTGCAGAAGATAGACCAGGTCTCTGCGGATGAAATTAGCAGCGGAACCAGAGTCCAGATACCTAGAGACCTGATGCGTCCTCACAACGGACACTATGGTCAAAGGTATGGACAATTTAGACGGAAGTACATTCTTACCAAACGTTGTCACTCCTAGCAACCCTAGGCTTTGGGATCTTAGGGGAGACACAGGCGCACAAGATGGCCACCGAGGCCGCAATAAAGACAGAGTCCAGAAGTGCGGCTGCGTTGTCTCTCCTGGGTGGATAACTTACACTGGTCCATTATCACAGACTCCTTAGGAGGATCGACATCTGAGGACAGCAGGGGTTGCTGCTAAGTAGGAGCCAAACTGGGAAGGATTCCCTCCCGTCAAACCTCTTGGAGACATTCTCAGATCCGTATATCAACCTGGGCAGACAGAAGGATGAGGTCATTCAGGGTAGATGGCAGATCCCGAGCGGCAAGTTCGTCCTTAAGTTTAGGAGCCAGTCCATGCCAGAATGCAGCCACCAGGGCCTCATTGTTCCATAACAGCTCTCCCGCCCGGGTGTGGAAGTGGATGGCGTACTCACTCACGGAGGTGTCTCCTTGGCGTAGGGTAATCAAAGAAGCCGCTGCAGATGAGACCCGACCAGGCTCCTCAAACACCATACGAAAAGTCTGGAGGAAGGCTTGGAAGTCACGGTCTCTGGTCCTTGTCTCTCCCAGATAGGGTTCGTCCATGCAAGAGTCTTGCCAGTGAGGAGAGAGATGATGAAAGCGACCCTAGCGCCATTCGACGAAAATATCCTATTGTACAGGCTGAAGTGGATCTGGCACTGGTTCAGAAATCCATGACAGGTACTTGCTTCTCCATCATAGCGGTCAGGAAGTGGCAAAGAAACACACGGGTCAACACTGCCAAGAGGTGTAGTGTGAGGATCAATACTGTCAGGAGGCTTAGTAGGAGGAACGGCAGCTTGTGCCCCCTGCCGACGTGCAAGAATGTTGAACGCCTGGAGGAGTTGGTCCTGTCGAGACCGGAGGTCTTGCATAGCCGCTCGCATCTCTTGAAACGTCGTCATAGTCTTGAATCGACCAGCGGGGTCCATGGCCTTTGCGTACTGTCACGAAGGGTTTGTGGACCCACTGGGCCGTACCACCTTGGCGGTATGGCAGCTGGCCAACAGGGCGCAGGACAATGTCTATAGTTTGTATAGGTACCTGTGGCAGCTCGGACAGCGGTAAGGCAGGCTCGGCTGGGACTAGGCAGCAGGTAGACGTCAGACGAGGTGAAGCAGGTCAGACGTGGGATACAGCACGACACGACTTTGGCACAGCACAGTGCTCGACCAGGATAGTATGGAATGCACAAAACAGGAACAGGAAACAGGAACACACTAGGAGGCCATCACATAGACAAACTTAGGAAACATCAACAACGCTCAGGCATAGAAGCAGGGGGCTGGACCCCTCTTATAGTCCAGGGTACTCACGGGTTCAAAGTTCATCAATGGTCCGGTGCGAGCGCTGCCCCTTTAAGAGCGGGCACGAGTGTGCGCGCGCACCCTACGGGATCCTGCTTAGGTGAGTGGACGTGAGCGCTGGCGTTTCCTGAGGAGGAGCCTGTGGCCAGCGCTTGCAAACTCGTGGCTGCGGCTGTCAGGAAGAGGGTGGAGCTGACGGCCCGCAGCCACGTACATTACACGTGCCAAGCGATGTGGTACACCATAACAAGCCCCTGCCCGGCATGGTAGGAACTGCTATGTGCGCAAAACAACCAATCACCTATTGAGAGGCTATGTACAATTTTGAGCGCATTTTTTTTTTTTAAATAAACAAATTAGTCAGTGTGATTAATGTAACTTTGTAATTAGTTTTTATTAAAAAATTATTTTACTTTTGGAGATACAGCTGTTCTGTATTCTTTATACAGAACAGCTGTATCATTCACTTTACACTGAATCCGTCAGTCCCGTGGACCTGACGGGTCCAGTGTTGGCGAGTCCACGCAGGATCCACCTGTAATTTATTTATGGTCTAAAAAAAATATACTACCTCTACCAAAATAATTCTTCCCCATTAGCCCACCAGCTAAAATGAAAATATAAATTTAAATTTACTTCCTTTTGGCATTCCCTAAATAAAATTAATAATTATAAACTGTGTGATACGTTTCAAAACGGGTAGCTGCAAAGGCCCAGTTGAGATGGACACAATGGGCACTAATATCGACTATCCCTCCTCCTTCCACGCTTACTACAAACCCAGTACCCTTTTTGGGGATATCTTTGGGTCTCAGTGGAAGGGACGTACAGACTCAGACTCGTAGGGTTGTTATGATTGTTTAGAAGACGCTCAATAACCTCATCCTGGAACTGGAGAAAGTTGAGCGTTCCTTGGGATTTTTGATATAGAACAAACCCAAGAAAGGTAGCAATCTGATGTAGATAAATTGCTACCATTTTATACCAGGCCCTGGTCTTGCGCTTCACCAAATAAGGTTGAAGCATCAGGTCCAAGAGATCTACATACCCCATAAATTTATTGTAATCAGGCGCACAGACAGGCGTACGCTTTTCCATAGTAGCCCCTGTCTCTCTAACTGCCACCGTGGTTTTTCGCATGCAGAGTGGACAATATAAAGGACATCAACCTTGTCATTCTGCTTCACTGCAAGTAACTACTTACTTGTCAGTGCGAATTACAACCCTTTCAACACGTCTGGACACCAAGTGTTTTGGGAATCCCACTCTGTTTTTTTGGACTGTACCGCAGGCCCCTGTAGATGCAGCATGGAGGGATTTAAAGAGGGGGACACTTCTATAAAAGTTATCGGTGTAGATGTGGTACAGGAATGGCAGCAATACTGTAGGTCCCACACAATTTTGTCTGATGTGCCAATTGTCTTTGGGCAGCCTGTGGGATTAATTTGGCGGTCTTTGCCTTCATAAATTAGAAAAACTTTCTTCTCTCGCACACCTTATGTAGTTTTACACCATATTTGTCACAATCTCCTAATAGGGAACCCATAGATATATATATATATATATATATATATATATATATATATATATATATATATATATATATATATATATATATATAGATGGCTCATGTAAAGCAAACTCAAGCCCCTGCACCCGGGGATTCAAAAGTGATTACTGATTCCACAACCATAGGGCTATGGGGTCCAGAGGTAGAAGTGGAACTTGAGTCGTCACTATCTGAAAAAAGTTGTACCTATGAAGCAGGCTTGTTGCCACTACCAGAACTGCCAGGGCATAGTAATGTGTACGCTTGCTCCGCAGTAAACATTCTCTGAGTCAATATTATTATTAGAAAAATATTAAATTTTTTAAAAAAATTAACCTACCTAACACGAACACTAATATTCTGATGTCTTATAATCAGTAACCATTAGGCTACTATCTTTTTTTATGGTTTTTTTTTTACTTTAATTTTTTGTAATCTTTTTTATCAAACTAAGAAAAAAGAAAAAGATAACATGACTAAAACTAGGTAAATAAGTAGTAATTATAAAACCTTACGTGAAAATGGCTAACACCAGAAAAAAAAAAGGGATGATGACTTGTGCTCACACAGGTCAGAGGTTCAGGGGGCACAAATGGAGTGATCATGTGGCATAAACGGGGTGATCAGGGGGCACAGACTTGAAGAGTTTTCTTTACTTTAGCTCAGGATTTGTAAATCAACTACAGTGAGGAGAGAGGAAGACACAGCCCAAGTCCAGCCAGTATTTATAAATATACTGACATAGATTACTGTGATAGGTATATCACAGTGCCCATGCCATCAGGAACCACTGAGATTGGTCCCTTGCTGTTACTATTTGCCATATACTGTCACAGGCAGCATTGGCAGTAATTTAAACAGCGCGTGTGTGCGCCATTTTGCTTCATCGGGGGCTAGGGCGTGATCGGTGCCTGTGGGGAACATTTTCTGGCCCTAATTTTCACTGTTTCTCTCTCCTCTCACAAAATATATTCTGTGAGAGGAGAGAGAACTTATTTTTAAAACCACCGCTGTTTTAGGGGAGATCGCCGTTATTCAGTGAATAACGCTGATCACGTGACCGGAGATAGACCAAAAAGGTCCTCGATCAGTACTCTGAAGCCTCAGCTAGGTACACGGAGTAAAAGCACCTCCCGGGGGTGCTAACTTATGCTAAAGTGCTGCCGTGAAAAGGCGGCACTTTGGCACAAATACGCTTAATGCCCGCCGTTAAAACACGTATGGGTGGTCACGAAGGGCTTAAATATCTATGTAGTCTAAGGATGTATAAAAACATTGCGGTTAAGTTGCGGTTGAAGCTGTACCAAAAAAAAAGAAAACTGCAGTAAAAAAACACAGTTGATGTTTTTTCACAGGTGATACATGTTAAATAACCGTTTCACCAGTACAAATCACAACCGCAACGCAACACCAGAAAATTATATATTCATTAAACCATGTTTTTAATTAAACATATTTTTTAACCCCTTCCTGACATTTGTTGTAACGGTAAGTCATGAGCAGCAAGGTGTTGCCGTATTTTGTTGTATAGTTAGGACAGGCTGATGGCGTGGGTGTCAGCTGTATATTACAGCGGACACCCTGTTTTAGCGGCACGGACCAGAGCTAGCTCCGATGCCTGCCAATAACCCCATAACTGTCCACGGCAACTAAGTGGCCTGTAGCCGATCGGCACTCCTGCGTCTCGATCGCGGGTGTGCCGATGGTTGCTATGGCAATTGGAGGCCTCACAATATCCTCCAGGTCTGCCCTGTATGGAAGCTTATTAGGTCCTGCCAGAGGCTGAGCCTAATAGGCTTGTTGACAATGTAAGGGTGTATTCACATGGTGCAGTTTTGCCTTGTTTTTACCCCCCCCCGCCCGCAGCCAAAAACTGCATCGAAAAGATGCATACATTCTTACCGCAAGTTTGAAATTTTCTGCCAATTGTGGTAAAAATGCACTCTATGAATACACCCTAAGGCATCATTTACACAAGCGTAATATACGCGCGTGCGACGCTCGTGCTTTTCACGCGTGTCGTACGCACCTATATTACTCTATGGGGGCATGCAGACAGTCCGTGAGTTTTGCGCAGCGTGAGTCCACTGCGTAAAACTCACGACATGTTCTATATTTCCGCGTTTTTCACGCATCACGCACCCATTGAAGTCAATGGGTGCGTGAAAACCACGCAGGTCGCACGGAATCACTTCCGTGCAAACTGCGTGATTCGCGCAACAGCTGTCAAACTCTGAATGTAAACAGAAAAGCACCACGTGCTTTTCTGTTTACAAACATCCAAATGGAGTGTCATAATGATGGCGACTGCGTGAAAATCACGCAGCCGCGCATCATACACTGATGACACACGCAGCTGTTAAGTGCCTTTTGCGCACGCAAAACGCAGCGTTTTTTGCGTGCGCAAAACGCACACGCTCATGTAAATGAGGCCTAAGTCTAACCGTTCTAATGCATTGCAGTACATAGGTAGTGCAATGTATTAGAATAGCGTTTAGAAGATCGGGCCTTCAAGTCCCCTAGCGGGATTACAAAAGTTTAAAAAAAAGTGTTACAAAAATATCATAAGTAATAAAATAAAAAATCACCTTCTCAAGTCCTTTTATAATTGGAAAAAAATAAAACAAACTATACACAATTGGTATTGCCGTGTCCGTAAGAACCTAAACTATAAAAATATTATGTTATTCATCCCGCGTGGTGAATGCTGTGAAAACAAAAAGTCAGAATAGCTGTCCTTCCAAAAATTGGAATAAAAAGAGATAAAAAAGTCGCATGTATCTCTCATACAGCTCCTTCGACAGAAAAATGAAAAATTTATGGTTCTCAGAATATAGCGACATAAACAAATAATAATCCATTAGCCCATTAATTTTTGTGGTGTAGACGGTAAGCGTTTTAACAAAATAAAAGCTTTTTTTTTTAAATTAAAAATAACTTTAAAAAAAAGTTGTTACAAAAAAATACAATTTCTTACCACTCCAAAATGGTACCAATAAAAACTATTAGGGCATGCCCCCACGTGGCGGATTTCCTCCGCAACTGTCCGCATCAATGCCGCACAGATTCTGCGGCGGATCTGCCCAAAATGTGCAGTAAATTGATGCGGACTAGCTGCTGCGGACTGCGGTAAAAGTACTTCCCTTCTCCCTATCAGTGCAGGATAGAGAGAAGGGACAGCACTTTCCCTAGCGAAAGTAAAAGAATTTCATACTTACCGGCCGTTCTCTTGGTGACGCGTCCCTCTTTCTGCATCCAGCCCGACCTCCCTGGATGACGCGGCAGTCCATGTGACGGCTGCAGCCTGTTATTGGCCTGTGATTGGCTTCAGCCTTTGATTGGCTGCAGCCGTCACTTAGACTGAAACGTCATCCTGGGAGGCCGGACTGGAGACAGAAGCAGGGAGTTCTCGGTAAGTATGAACTTCTATTTTTTTTACAGGTTGCTGTATATTGTGATCGGTAGTCACTGTCCCGGGTGCAGAAACAGTTACTGCCGATCGCTTAACTCTTTCAGCACCCTGGACAGTGACTATTTACTGACGTCTCCTAGCAACGCTCCCGTCATTACGGGAGCCCCATTGACTTCCTCAGTCTGGCTGTAGACCTAGAAATACATAGGTCCAGCCAGAATGAAGAAATGTCAAGTTAAAAAAGCAAGACGCATCCGCACCACACATAACATGTGCATGACAGCTGCGGACTTCATTGCGGAAATTCGAATCTCCATTGAAGTCAATGGAGAAATTCCGCCATGAGTCCGCAACCAGTCCGCCACAACTCCGCAACAGCCCGAGCATGCTGCGGACACCAAATTCCGCACCGCAGCCTATGCTCCGCAGCGGAATTGTACGCATCGTCTAAACGAACACTGACTCATCCTGCAAAAAGCAAGCCCTCATACGGTTACATCAAAGAAAAATGAAAAAAGTTCTAGGTTTTAGAATAGATCAAAACGCAAATTACTTTTTTTTTTTTAAAAAGTAAAATTTTGGATTTATGGTATTTAATCAGGTAAAAAAATGCAAAACATATGTCGGAATTGTGTTTTGTTTTTTTGCATTTCTTACCCCCCAAAAAATAAAAGCTAATTAATAAATTATACATAGCCCCAAACAGTGCCATTGTAAAATATAACTCACACCACAAAAACAAGCCCTCCCACAGCTACATTGATGGAAAAATTGTATGGCTCTTGGAATGAGAGGATAAAAAAATGCTTGGTCCTTAAAGGGTTGAAAAGGATTAGAGAAACATGGCTGCTTTCTTCCAAAAACCGTGGCAACCTCTCCATAGTTTGTGTGTGTGGTTTTCAGCCCTGTTCCATTCACTTCAATGTATCTTAGCTGCAGTACCAGACACAACCCATTGACAGGTGTGGTGCTGTTTCTGGAAGAAAGCAGCCATGTTTATCTAATGTTTATTTAATCCTGGAAAACCCCTTAAAAACCTAAAATAGGCAGATTAAAGCCAACATTTTAAGAGATAAATACTCCATTATGAGCAATTTCCTAATATATATTTTAGAGGTCCTTTCCTTAATGTGCATCAGTGTTTCTAGTGCTACAGCAGAAAACTCCATTACATTCCCTTGTTGGTACAATGAAGGGGAAATTGATGACCTTGCTGCTGCACGCCTCTTTTTTTATTGCAGATGTTCACTATCATAAAACAAAGTATTCCATTAGGCAGTGTGTCAGACCCTTATTCAGCTGACAGCTATCTCTGACTTGATTCTTAACTAAATCGCTATAAATTTTTTTTTAAAAAAAACATCCTTTTTTATTAACAGTTTCCACATTTTCTTATAAACATTTCACATAAAGGTTGCGTCATAAGTGAATAGCACGCAACTGCCAACAAAATAACAGTAAACTAACATAGCATAACATGCAATCATGGCATAAGTTTCGATCCTCCTATCAACTGAAAAACATGACTTCCCCTATCCCTGAACACGACTTAGGTCATCAATGAGTAGCTACGTCCCCTCTATCCCCTAACTAGACTGAAGTTGCAAGCCTCCTAAAGTGCCTGCCAGAAGTTGCGCATGATACCACGCTGTGTGTCTGAAAGGTGTAACAATTTCCACCACCTCGGCCGCTGTGCATTGTGATTCTATAAATATTTGCCATTTAGCGAATAACTTCTTGGTTCCCGTTTCTTTCCGTCTTTCCACCTCCACCCGCTCAAGAGCTAATAACTGTTTCAAACGGGACACTATAATGTCTAGCTCCGGCGTGTCAGTTTCCAGCCATTTACCTAGGAGGCATCTCAAGGCCACCAGTAAAATCGTGTGTACCAAAGGGGGAGGAGATCTTGTCCCTCGAGCACCCTCTTCCTCTGGCGGTCGCGTCTGATGGAACAGCAGCGCTTGAGGCGTCATTGGAAGTTTCGCCTTCCAATGATCCAAAATATAGTTGTGTACCATCACCCAATATCGTTCAGTATGAGCACAACCCCATACTCCATGCCACAAATTCGTAAGGGGGGTGTGACATTTGGGACAACACGCAATGCGATCGGGGAAGGACTGTGAAGGCAAAATATTGAAGCCATATATAGCCGAATGCATTAATTTAAAATAGGTTTCCCTCCAGCTCTCGTTCACAATACTCTTCCGTACCGTCTCCCAACCCCCCCCAATATGATGTCTCCTATACCTGGATCTTGGGTCCATCGTTCCCAGACTTTGAACATAGCACGTGATCACGGGCGGACAAAACAATCTCCCCAAGTGCACTATACAACCTTGAAATAGTCGCCCGAAGAGTCGTTGGGCCTATGACCTCATCTAGAGTATGAGTTGTGGCTTCCTTATTCTAATCCCTGAGCTTAGAGGTACAGAATGAGCGCACCTGAAGAACTTGTAAAAAATTAACGTTACCCTCTGAGGGTCTGAGTTTAGCGGTGATATCCGCCCCGGTTAACCATCTCCTTTCCTCTATATGCCTAAGGCCCCCTGCGCTATTAATGCCTGCATCCCCCCAAGAGGCAAATCTAACCCCTCTGTCTACTCCCGGTAGGAATTCCGGGTGTCCACACAACGGCATATGTTTAGAGAGCAGGTGAGGCAAGTCAAAGAATTTACGAACCGCTTTCCAGGCTAGGACTGTATCTCTCAGCACAATGGAGGTTTTGAGATGGCACGGAAGAGAAGCAACTCTACAGTGTAACAAGGCTTTTAGGTTTCAGGGTGAGGTATACGCCCCGTCCAGATCTAAGTTGGAATAATGGCTCGTTTCGTGGAGCCAATCCACTACATGACGAAAGAGACCCCCCCCCTCATGCTTGCCTTTCATGAGCTTAGTGAGTGCAATGCGAGGCCTCTTTCCTGCCAATATAAATTTTGAGAATGAGGAAGTCAGTCTGGAGACATCCACATGTTTCAGTAAGAGCGGGAGTGCTTGAAAGGGATATAGCAGTCTGGGGAAACTAACCATCTAAATTAAGTGGCACCTCCCCAGAAGGGATAACGGCAACTGACACCATCTGGTGAGTTCCGCCTGTATTTTTTTAAATAGCGGTGGATAATTCAGGCCATACAGGGTTTCAGGCACCTTCCCTATCTTAATGCCTAGATACGTAATGCAGTGCTTGACCGGAGATATCCCACATCCCAAAGATTGCCAAAAGGTAACGGTGTACCCAACTCCAGCAGTTCGCTTTTAGCTATGTTGACTTTGTATCCCGAGCATTGCCCAAAGTCCTGTAAAAAATGAAAGACCGGCAATAAATGCTCTTGAGGATTTGACATAAAAAGTATAACGTTGTCAGCAAACAGGGCAAACTTAACTGCCAGAGACCCCACCTGAATACCTCTGAACACAGCGGACTCCTCCAGAAATCTAGCCATAGGTTCCAGTGCTAGATTAAATAATAGTGGCGACAGGGGACATCCCTGACGGGTCCCTTTATGCAAGTGAAAGGGAGCCGACAAAAATCCTGAGGAATAAATGCGAGCTTGGGGATTAGAGTAGACACCTTTCAAAAAGATCCAAAAGGTTCCCTGGATATTCATCTTATCCAGCACCATCCCCAGCCATTCCCACTGTATGTTATCAAAAGCTTTCTTTGCGTCTAGCGCCAAGAGTGCCGGCCGGGTACCAGGCTGGGGATCATGCCTGACTGTTTCTGACTGTTTCTAGCACCGTCAACACCTTGCGCAGATTAGTCACTGCCGCCCTGCCCTTTACAAAGCCCACTTGAGATTTTCCCACCAATGTGGGTAGATACATAGCCAAGCGATTAGCTAAAATTTTGGTGAGTAATTTCTGGTCTTGGTCTATCAATGATATAGGACGATATGACCCCGGGTCAAGAGAATCCTTCCCTTTCTTGGGCAATATGTGCTATTTTGGCCTCCATAAACCTACAAAGTATGGGGTGCAATTAACACACAGTAATCTTGAATGGAGAGACAAACAATCTTTATTTAACAAGGTGGAGACAATAAAAAGCATAAAAACGAGTCATGCTAAGCATGAGCAGGACGTCCCTCTGTGCAAAGAGCAAAATGTAAACACTGAGTAGCAACCATGGGTAAAGCAATGCAATCCAACATGAAAATACTAGATAATGAATGTACATGTCAAAGTACTATGATTGATAAACATGTAACAGACAGTGCAGCAATCATATGCACATTACTCGAAGAGCAGTGACATAACATGGACATGAGCAAAAACACAGTCAAAAAGGTATATGAATAGATGACCTATCCATGTGGCTCACTATGCACACAGAGACGTCACACCCGATGCGCGTTTCGGCAAAATGCCTTCGTCCAGGGGGGGCGTCTCTCCAGTGGGCCCCTCCATTTACACGCCCTGCATCCAATCAGGCATAGTAGGGGCGTTGTTCATCCAGGCGCTGCACTAGCTCATACTGACGTCAGGTGCCAGGTCCAAAGATGGCTGACAGCATATCCCTGGCCATGCGTCATCAAGGCGGGCGGGGAGTCGGCGACGTCTGACGTCGCCGAGCCCCGCCCACCCAGATGTAGACGCATGAACCAGGAGACAGCCCGGCCACTCCCCTTGGCGTAAGCGCACAGCTAAGCAAGCCTGGATATATAAGTAGATAAAGATTGGAGTCAGCCTGATTGGATGATATCGCTGCAAAGGGCACAGCATAGATTAATAAATGAAGTTTGGCTAAAAAATACAACATTCGCATTATGAATAAATATGTCAGCGGCTATAGTCACATATCCAGCACCTAATTAAGAAAACCAGTGTATATAAAAATAAATGTATGGAAATATATGTCCATATTACAAAGTATGAACTTAAGTGACCATAGGTTACAAACTCGTGTTGTGTGGTGCATGACTGAAAAGAACAAATAATAAATGAATGAATGAAGACATTGTTTAAAATGATTGCGTGAATTCATATAGTGTAAATATGCATGAACTTATCTATATACACAACGAATAATAAATAATGAGAGATTATAAAAAGAGATTTATATCATCATAAAGGTGTATATAAATATGTGTGTGTCTTGTTAAATAACTTATGTCAAAATATGCGAAATACATATTTTGAATACGCTAGTGCAAGAGCTGATAAAATATATATCTATAAACATACATAATACACATACATATTTAGATCATAACAGTGTAAGTGAATAAAACCTGAAAAACAGTGACCAGTGAAAAAACAAAAGATATAATAAATATTTATTATGTGTGAATATGTACAATACATTGTGCATATGTACAGGTTATATGTAATATAGAATAAATATAAAAAAATATAAAAAACAATTGATCTGTTTAATGAGCTGGGTATATATCCTTGTGCAATCACACAACCAACATAAATAAATATATATACATATTGTTATTATGCGCTGTATTGGCCGGGTATCTTCATGTGATGGTTTGTCCCTCCGCGATTGTTCAGTACAAAAACGGCATGACTATCTACAGGAAAATTTAAAATGGAGGGCAGATTAATAACAGTACAAAAAAATACATTAAAATGTAAACACGTATATTATATAATTAAAAAGAGTGACCCACTGGAGGCCAATGGTCAGAGAAATGGAGCAAAGTTCAAGTTTTCATTTAGTCCAAATGGACGCAAGGTCCCAAGAGTCCAGATCCACTTTGATTCATACTGGGCCAATTTTTTTGATATATCACCTTTACGGATATTTGGCTCAATGAAGTCAATACCTCTGACTTTCAACTTCGTTGGATCACATGCGTGGTGTGTCTTGAAGTGTCTAGCCACAGGTTTGAGAAATTCTAGTGTATCACTGGCATTTGCTCCCATTATGTCTCTTACATGTTCTCTCACCCGGATCTTAAATTCTCTAGTAGTGAGACCGATGTATATTTTTGGGCATGGGCATGTAGCATAATAAACTACTGCCTTTGTTGAACACGAGATTGAATGAGTAATTGAAAAAGTCTTCTTAACTGCTGAGTCAGAGAAAGAGGTCGCCCTCTCAATGTTGGAGTATGCAACACAATTTCCACATGCTCTGCAGACCCATTTTGGGCCCTTGGTGCCAAATGGAAATTTCAAATTGTTACGTTGATAGTAACTTTTGACGAGATGATCTTTAAGATTCTGTGATCGTCTTGCAGAAATACTTGGGTATTTAGTGATGTATTTCTCTATTGTGGGGTCTGTAAGTAGAATAGGCCAGAATTGTTTAATTATTTCTTTCACAAAAGAATCAGGACTTGGTGGAATAGGGCCTTCCTCACTAAATACATTTCGAAGGGCCTTATCCCCAGAGGGTTGAGAGTACAAGTATTCCCCTCTTTTGATATGGAAAGTGATAGCTTTAAAAATAAATGGGAAACTCTAGCCAATACATGCTCAATGGGCTTTATGGATCTTTTGGTCCAATCCAATTCAAACACACTGATTGAATTGGAAAGAGATATAGACGAGATTCAGTCTACTATGAAAAAAGATTTTTCCAATGATGTTCTGACTAAAATACAGGAAGATTTGGATAAGGATTACTCTAAGTGGGAGAAAGACATATGCACGATCAAATCTGGGAAATTTCAGAGAGACTTATCTGATTATCAATCAAATAGAGTATACAGATGGCATATGAGACGGGGCCGTCCCAGATCTAGATCTCTCCCCCACTCCAGATCGTCATCAGTCTCATCTCGTGCATCAGGTGAGGAAACACATAGAGCCAGAGACATGAACCACAGTGACACCAGTGGGAATAGTCAGGGCTCAAGGCTCAAGGAGGCGCTATGACAGACATGCCAAGCATAAGAACATGCGAAATACTCAGCAGGACAAGAAACCATCAAACAACCTGGAGGTAATTAACCTATCTTCATATGCCCTCTCTGATGCCCAGTGTGATGTTCTTAGTAAGGGGCTGACTTTCTCACCCACCAACCACTTTGATTTCTTCACAGCTTTGAAGGACCTACACCTCTTTTCGCGTAAATTGATTTTAAAGAAACTCCATAATAGGAGTTCTGACACGATGGTAGTCACCAGCGAAATGGAAAGGGAGGCCCTCCAGGCTCTTGAGGATCTCTTACGAGAACAGACATCTGAGGTAATGGGTTCCTTTCCGACATCTGTGCTACCCAGGTCCGCGAGGTTTCCCCCCTTGTCCCTATGCCCTGAGGTTGAAATCTTCACCAGATTAGTTATAGATCAATTCAAGCAACTGTTCATTACAAGAGGAGCAGACAATTTAACTGGCCCCCAGAGGAAAGCCTTGGGGGAACTGCGACGTCTGGATGATGTAGTGATTAAACCTGCAGACAAGGGGGGGAACATCGTGGTCTGGCCAATGGCTAAATACGAAAAGGAAGCTCTGAGACAATTACGAGATAAACATACTTACGCCAAATTGACTCATAGTCCGCTGCTCTCTTTTTCTGTAGAATTAACCAATATTCTCAGCAAGGCCCTAGATAAGGGACTTATCCCTAAGAAAATTTATGAGGGACTCTTGATCAATGAGCCTAAGATCCCAACGCTTTATTTTCTGCCTAAGGTTCACAAGAGTCTTGTTGACCCCCCAGGACGTCCGATCGTGTCAGGTATGGGTGGTCTCTGCGACCCAATATGCAAATTTATAGATTACTATCTTAAACCTCTGGTTGCCGATTTGCCCTCATACATCAAAGACACGACGGAAGTCCTGGGTAGGTTAGATGGTATTCAAATCGAGCCTGACATGTTTCTCGTTACGGCAGACGTCGAGTCTCTGTACACATGTATACGACATAGTGACGGTTTGGAGGCGGTCCGCTTCTACCTGGGGACCAGCAACCGGGATGGCGAAATGTGTGATCTTATACTGGAATTGCTTCAGTATATTCTGACTCACAACTTTTTTGTGTTTAAAGATCACTTTTATTTACAGACCAGGGGCACTGCCATGGGCGCGGCCTGCGTGCCATCCTATGCAAACCTGTTTCTCGGTCTCTGGGAGAGGCAGGTTTTTCTTGGGGATGGCGCCCGGGCCGCTGAACATGTGCAGTGCTGGCTTCGGTATATTGATGACATTCTTTTTATATGGCAGGGTTCCGAGTATGAACTGGTGGAATTCATGCGGCAATTGAATTTGAATTCAGTCAATATTAAGTTGACATATAAATCACATAAACAACAAATAGATTTTTTGGACATACAGATTTTTACTGATTGTGATGGATTCCTTCAGACAGATGTCTTTCGGAAGTCCACATCAGTAAATTCCTTGCTGCATGCCACCTCTTTTCATACTCGGTCCACTGTCAGAGCCATCCCGGTTGGGCAGTTCCTCAGGATGAAGCGGATCTGCTCCACCGATAGACTCTTTGAGCGACAGTCAGATGACCTGAAATCCAGATTTTCAGATAGAGGATACAGTACACGCCTCATTAAATCTGGCTACAATAGGGCTAGAAAAACTCCGCGTCTCGAGCTCCTACAAAACAAAAGTCATCCCACTGTCGATAACCAAACTCGTTTCATCACGACATATAACAATCAATGGGATAAGATGAGGACTATTTTGGCACAATATTGGCCCATTTTAAGGTCAGAACCAGCCCTAGCAAAGAGTCTATCGCTAAAACCCATGATGACAGCTAGGAGGAGCAAAAATCTCAAGGACCTCCTGACTAAAAGTCATTATGTACCCAAAACTGTCAACCCCTTTGGTGCACGGGAACCCATAACTGGATGTTACCCATGCGGTGACTGCGTCGCATGCCCAAATATTAGCAGAGCTAAGGACTTTAAGACAACAGATGGTAGTAAAACATTTACAATCAGAGATTATATCTCTTGTAGTACTACATACGTTGTATACTATGCTCTATGCGGCTGCCCAAAAATTTATGTGGGCTTAACATCTCGTCAGTTGAGGATACGTACTAGGGAGCATGTCAGGGATATTATTGGAGCTAAGAAAATCAGTGATCTGGGACAACTAAAAACGTTACCCAGACACTTTAAAGAATGTCATGATTGCAGTCCAAGATCCCTTATGATTCGTGGTATTGATCGTATACACTGTGGCATCAGAGGGGGCGACTTGAAGAAGGTTCTGGCCCAGAGAGAATGTATGTGGATTGTGAAGCTAGGCTCTATGGTGCCAAATGGCCTCAATGAACAACTGAACTTTGCATTCTTTCTATAAATTCCCTCTAACTATCCTACCACCTTCTGTTTTTGCTTTTAATTTATTTTTAACATGTGTCTTTTATTGTGTTATTTAGGTACTTATTTCGTCTGACAGCCTTTTTTAGATACGAATTCCTAACCTAGAACCGGATCCTGGTCGAAATATTGATGGAGAGGAAAAATCTGCTGTGTATAGTGTCACCAACCCCTTCTCACGTTCGATGATGTACTGATAACAGTTCCCTTCTCTTAGGGCTTGTTTCTACTTGTGATGATAGTATATTTTTTATTACTTTATGTAATGAGATAATGTATCTCACACTTTCTCTTTTTATCGATTTTTCTAGTTGGCCCCATGTGTACAATTTACTATTGGAAACATTTGGCCTCACCCACTAATTATAAAGGCATGTCCTTCACTTATCCTGTATAATTATGGGGTACCAATATGATGTAGTTTTATCTGTGTATTTTATTCTGTCATATTGTGCATTAAATTTGTGTTCACATGTTTGCAACTAAGTTAGTGGCAATCACTATATACTCACATATCTTAAGACACTCTATCTCTTCTATGAAGAGAGTACAATGTGTCTTTTTTCTTTGATCACCTATATTCATGCATTCACTTTTATTCGTGTATGCATAGACTCCTTGTTTCTCATAGAACTTGTAAACTGACACAACACACATGATATCCACTCAGAACGTAAAACTGGCCTATGGGATTTCCTTACCTCTCCGTCGTGTCCCTCGTCCAATGAGATGCGCGTCTCTCCCGTTCGTCACCGCTGTGTTGACGCCCCGTTCCCGCCCCTGTAGCGCACTGCGCATGTCCGGGGTCCCTGTACGCGTCGGGGACCCTGGATATGCGCTACGGCGCTGGGGTATGGAAGTGGGGCATGCCTCACATCCGGTTGTCGGCGGAAGATATGCGCTGCACTCTCCTTGGATCAGGTGATATCGCACACACCTTGTGGTGGCAGGAAGGAGGTGAAGGGAAAGTGAGCCCTAATCTACCCACCGCCCTGTCCCTGCCTACTTGCAACGACCCGCCCTAGGCGACGAGGTACAACTGGGCGGCGGTCCCTACGCTGTCTAAGTGCACAGGAAAACAAACAGGGAACACGCAAGGGAAGGGGCAGTAGCCACGGAACGCCACGAGGAAACGGAGCGGCGAACGAACAGTCAGGACCAGGACGAAGTGAGTAACCCGAGCGGGCACGGAGACAGAAGCAAGCCAGGGGCAAAGCAAAGCAAGACAAGGGGAACTGCAGCAAGGCAGAAGCACGGCAGAAGCAGGCTGGAGCAAGCAGCAGTGGGGCCAGGAATCCAAAAGAATAACAAGCAATGAGGAAGAGAAAACTGCAGGTATAAATGGACAGGGGGCGGAGCTAACTCTGACTGACCAGGCCGCGATAGGCTCTCCCACTCCTGAGCCTGCCACCCTGATTGGTGGGAGCCGGTGTCAGTCTAAGAGGTCTGGCCTCAGGTGTCGACTGATTAACCCTGGGAGTCTCCACAGACGTAGTGCCTGGCAGATCCATTACAGTACTCCCCCTTTTATGAGGGGCCACCGGACCCTTACTAAGAGGACCCGGTTTAGTGGGGAAGAGAAGGTGGAACCTCCTGACCAATACCCCAGCGTGAACATCTCGAGCAGGTACCCAAGTCCTCTCCTCCGGCCCGTATCCTCTCCAATGGACCAGGTACTGGAGGGAGCCCTGGATCATCCTACTGTCCACAATCTTGGCCACCTCGAATTCCACCCCCTCAGGGGTGAGAACGGGAACAGGAGGTTTCCTAGAGGGGGACCAGGACGGGGAGCAGCGTTTAAGGAGGGAGGCATGAAAGACGTCGTGTATGCGGAAGGATGGGGGCAGCTCCAGACGGAAGGATACAGGGTTGAGGACTTCAATGACCTTATAAGGCCCAATAAATCGGGGAGCAAACTTCCTGGACGAGACCTTAAGGCGCAAGTTCCTGGACGACAACCAGACCAAATCCCCGACGACAAACCGGGGGTTAGCAGAACGTCTACTATCTGCCTGAATCTTTTGTGCGCTCTGGGACGCCTCTAGGTTCTTCTGAACCTGGGCCCAGACAGTGCACAGTTCCCGATGAACATCCTCTACCTCAGGATTATTGAAACAACCAGGGGAGACGGAGGAGAACCTTGGGTTAAACCCGAAATTACAGAAAAACGGGGAGACCCCTGACGAGTTACTGACCCGGTTATTCAGGGAAAATTCAGCAAGGGGAAGGAATGAGACCCAATCGAATTGACAGTCAGAGATGAAACACCTTAAATATTGTTCCAGGGATTGGTTGGTCCTTTCCGTTTGGCCGTTAGTTTCGGGATGGAAGGCGGAGGAGAAGGACAGATCAATCTCCAACTTTTTACAAAAGGCTCTCCAAAATAAGGAAACAAATTGTACCCCTCTGTCCGAAACGATATTGACTGGGGCCCCATGGAGACGCAGGATGTGTTTCACAAACAAAGAAGCTAACGTCTTGGCGTTAGGTAGCTTCTTAAGGGGCACAAAGTGGCACATCTTGCTGAAGCGGTCGACTACCACCCACACCACCGACTTGCCCTGAGATGGAGGCAAATCGGTGATAAAATCCATGGAGATATGGGTCCAAGGTCTCTGGGGAATGGGCAAGGGACGTAGTAGGCCCGCAGGTCGGGACCTAGGGGTTTTGGACCTAGCGCAAACCTCACAAGCGGCGACGCAAGCCCTAACATCTTTAGGCAACCCAGGCCACCAATAGTTTCTGGTAATGAGGTGTTTGGTGCCCAAGATGCCAGGATGACCAGATAGAGCGGAGTCATGGTTTTCCCTGAGTACCCTCAGCCGGTATTGCAGGGGAACAAACAGTTTGTCCCCAGGGGCGTTCCCGGGAGCTGCACCCTGATCAGCCGCGATATCAGAAGCTAAATCAGAATCCGTGGCAGAGACGATTATACCAGGGGGTAAAATACAAGCGGGATCCTTCTCGGAAGGAGGATTGGCCATGAAACTACGTGACAGAGCATCAGCCTTAATATTCTTGGACCCAGCCCTATAGGTAACCAAGAAATTAAATCTGGTAAAGAATAGTGCCCACCGAGCTTGTCTAGGATTAAGCCTCCGGGCCGATTCTAGGAAAACCAGATTCTTGTGATCCGTAAGGACCGTTACCTGGTGTCTGGCCCCCTCCAGGAAGTGCCGCCACTCCTCAAAAGCCCATTTAATGGCTAGAAGTTCGCGGTTGCCAATATCATAGTTACTCTCCGTGGGCGAAAACTTCCTAGAGAAGTAAGCACAGGGGCGGAGATGGGTGAGGGAGCTGGTACCCTGGGACAAGACGGCCCCCACTCCCACCTCGGAAGCGTCAACCTCCACAATAAATGGCTCCTCTTGGTTGGGCTGAATCAGCACGGGGGCCGAGATAAAGCACTTCTTGAGAGTCTCAAAGGCCTGGACGGCCTCAGGGGGCCAATGGAGGACATCAGCACCCTTGCGGGTAAGGTCCGTAAGAGGCTTAGCGACGACCGAGAAGTTGGCAATAAATCTCCTGTAATAGTTGGCGAACCCTAAAAAACACTGTAACGCCTTAAGGGAGGCAGGTTGGACCCATTCCGCCACAGCTTGAACCTTGGCAGGGTCCATGCGGAATTCATGAGGAGTGAGGATTTGCCCTAAAAATGGTATCTCCTGTACCCCAAAGACACATTTTTCAGTCTTAGCAAACAGATTATTCTCCCGAAGGACCTGGAGCACCTTCCTGACATGCTCCACGTGAGAGGACCAGTCCTTGGAAAACACCAGTATGTCATCAAGGTACACAACAAGAAAATTACCCAGGTACTCTCTCAGGATTTCATTAATAAAATTCTGGAAGACAGCAGGGGCGTTACACAACCCAAAGGGCATGACCAGGTATTCGAAATGACCCTCGGGTGTGTTGAACGCAGTTTTCCACTCATCCCCCTCTTTGATACGGACAAGGTTATATGCCCCCCGTAGATCGAACTTAGAAAACCATTGGGCTCCCTGAACCTGATTAAAAAGATCCGGAATCAAAGGAAGTGGGTACTGGTTCCTTACAGTGACCTTATTCAGGTTACGATAATCAATGCACGGCCTAGCTGCAGGTATAAATGGACAGGGGGCGGAGCTAACTCTGACTGACCAGGCCGCGATAGGCTCTCCCACTCCTGAGCCTGCCACCCTGATTGGTGGGAGCCGGTGTCAGTCTAAGAGGTCTGGCCTCAGGTGTCGACTGATTAACCCTGGGAGTCTCCACAGACGTAGTGCCTGGCAGATCCATTACACACCTGTTTTCTATAGTATTTAAGGCTGTTCTGAACTAGACACTGTATACCCCTTGAGGAAGCATACCGCGAAACGCGCGTTGGGGTTTTCCATACGTCCGTCAGGCTCCAAATACACTGCACTATGGGTAAGATACACCTTTTCATTTGGGTCATATTTGCAAACGTTAACTATCTTGAGATGGAGTGTTGACTGCTATACTTTGCCTACTATGGGATACGACTCGGAAACCTGCACATGCATTAATGTGTTTCTGGTTTGTATTCCTACATTTATATTTATATTTATATCATGTCATGCTCTTCAGTATCCTTGTTTGCTTTTGCTCACACATGTTAGTGGTAATCTTCCTGTATGTTTACATCTGACTTATTGAGCCTGCCCGTCTGCATTGGAAACTTCAGAGTCACTCTTTCCAATTGTACCTTTTTAAAATTCTTCTATGTAATGTGTATATTCTATGCAATAAAGGTTTATTTTTATCCTATGGCTTCTATACTCCCTGTTCTTCCCTGTGTATAAAATCTTCATGTGATGGTTTGTCCCTCCGCGATTGTTCAGTACAAAAACGGCATGACTATCTACAGGAAAATTTAAAATGGAGGGCAGATTAATAACAGTACAAAAAAATACATTAAAATGTAAACACGTATATTATATAATTAACCCCTTAGTGACCAGCCCATTTTAGGCCTTAATGACCAAGCTATTTTATTCGTTTTTCTATAGTCGCATTCAAAGAGCTATAACGTTTTTATTTTTTCGTCTACATAGCTGTATGAGGACTTGTTTTTTGCGGGATTAGTTGTGCTTTTTAATGGCACCATTTTTGGGTACATATAATTTTTATATTAACTTTTATTAACCTTTTTGGGGGGGATTATAAAAAAAAACTGAAATTCCGCCATTGTTCTATGCGTTTTTAAATTGACGCCGTTCACTGTGCGACGTAATTAACATGTTACCTTTATTCTATGGGTCGGTACGATCACGGCGATACCACATATGTGGAGGTTTTTTTATGTTTTACGACTTTTGCACAATAAAAACACTTTTGAACTAAAATTATTTGTTTTTGCATCGTCGCATTCCAAGAGCCGTAATTTTTTTATTTTTCCATCAATGTAGTGATTTTTTGGACTTGTTTTCTGCGGGACGAGACGTAGTTTTGAATGGTACTGTTTTGGGGTGCATGGGACTTATTGATTCATTTTTATTATGACTTTTTTGGGGGGCAATGGAAAAAAATTGCAATTTCGCCATAGTTTTTGGCGTTTTTTTTTTACGGTGTTCACTTTGCGGTTTAAATGACATATTAACTTTATTAATGGAGTCATTACGGTCGCGGCGATACCACATATGTGTACTTTTTTTTTTACACTTTTACTAAATAAAACCACTTTTTATGGAAAAAAATGGTTTTATTTATTTTTTTACTGTACTTTTTATTATTAATCTTTATTTCACTTTGATGACTTATTTTATTAGTCCCACTAGGGGACTTTACTGTGCGATATTCCGATCGCTGCTATAATGCTCTGGTATAATTCGTATACCAGAGCATTATTGCCTGTCAGTGTAAATCTGACAGGCAATCTGTTAGGACGTGCCTCCGGCGCGTCCTAACAGGCATATGTCCAGGGCAGACCTGGGGGCTTTTATCAAGCCCCCGGCTGCCATGACACCCCATCGGAGACCCGCGATTGCATTCGCGGGCCGCCGATGGGTGAGAGAGGGAGCGCACTCCCTCTGTAAACAAAGTTAAATGCCGCGGTCGCTATTGACGGCGGCATTTAACGGGTTAAACGGCCGCGATCGAAGTAAACTTCGATCGCGGGTGTTGGAGCAGGAGCTCAGCTGTCATCAGACAGCAGAGCCCCGGCACCAGCCTGCACGGGAGACCCGTGCAGGACTTAGACTAGGCTGACGTGAAAAGGCGTCAGCCTAGCCTAAAGCCCAGTAGTGAATGACGTTAAAAGGCGTATTAGTGGTCACTAAGGGGTTAAAAAGAGTGACCCACTGGAGGCCAATGGTCAGAGAAATGGAGCAAAGTTCAAGTTTTCATTTAGTCCAAATGGACGCAAGGTCCCCAGAGTCCAGATCCACTTTGATTCATACTGGGCCAATTTTTTTGATATATCACCTTTACGGATATTTGGCTCAATGAAGTCAATACCTCTGACTTTCAACTTCGTTGGATCACATGCGTGGTGTGTCTTGAAGTGTCTAGCCACAGGTTTGAGAAATTCTAGTGTATCACTGGCATTTGCTCCCATTATGTCTCTTACATGTTCTCTCACCCGGATCTTAAATTCTCTAGTAGTGAGACCGATGTATATTTTTGGGCATGGGCATGTAGCATAATAAACTACTGCCTTTGTTGAACACGAGATTGAATGAGTAATGGAAAAAGTCTTCTTAACTGCTGAGTCAGAGAAAGAGGTCGCCCTCTCAATGTTGGAGTATGCAACACAATTTCCACATGCTCTGCAGACCCATTTTGGGCCCTTGGTGCCAAATGGAAATTTCAAATTGTTACGTTGATAGTAACTTTTGACGAGATGATCTTTAAGATTCTGTGATCGTCTTGCAGAAATACTTGGGTATTTAGTGATGTATTTCTCTATTGTGGGGTCTGTAAGTAGAATAGGCCAGAATTGTTTAATTATTTCTTTCATCTGAAACCAGCGTGAGTGGTAATTTGTTGTGAATCTTACCTGTACTTCAGATTGGTTTTTCGGTTTGGGAAATAGGAGGCTCTCTCTCGGGGTGCTTTTCACACGGTGGTATGCTTTTTTAATCGATCTTTTACTATACCCGCGGGCCAAGAAACGGTTGGTGAGGTCGTAGGCCTGTTTTTCAAAAACCTAAGTAGAGGAACAAATGCTTCTGATCCTCAAGAATTGGCCTGTTGGTATTGCCCGTATAGTCTGTTGAGGATGAGAGGAAGAAGCATGAAGGAGAGAGTTTACCGCAGTAGTTTTGCGGAAAACATCAGTTTGAAGGAACCCGTTAGAGTCCCTTAATAATTTGATATCCAAGAATTCTGCTTGATGTTTATCAAAATGGTAAGTTAACTTAATGTTAAAATCATTTCTATTCAAGTCTTGTATAAATGTTGCAAGTGATGCCGACGTGCCATTCCAAATAAGTAGGATGTCATCAATGTACCGGGCCCAAAATATGACCTCGTCCATTGAAGCATTCCGTCCGCCCTGAAACAGGTCTCTCTCCCACAGCCCCAGGAACAGATTGGCATATGAGGGTGCGCAAGCCGCCCCCATTGCCGTTCCCTGGAGCTGTAGGTAGAAAGACCCATTAAAAAAAAAAAAATTGTGAGTAAGGGCGAATTCCAGTAAGGTGAGTATGAATTAAGCAAAATTAGTTTCCAAATTCTTTGTATTAAGAAAAAACTCCACTGCTTTGAGTCCGTCAGCATGACGGATGCTAGTATATAGCGACTCAACGTCGCAAGTGACTAGCAACATGTTGTCCTCTATATTAATTCCATCAACCCTTTGAAGTAGATCCGCTGTGTCTCGTATGTATGACGGTAGACACTCGACAAATCCCTTTAAGTTATGGTCAATAAACTTACAGGCTTTTTCTGCCATATTGCCCCTACCTGATATGATGGGACTTCCAGGAGGGATCTTAGGGTCTTTATGTACTTTAGGGAGTAAGTAAAGGGTTGGGATAGTTGGTTCAACTACTGTAAGTGCTTCATAGAGGTCTTTTGTGATGGTGTTGTCAAATAAGGCTTTATTCAATATTTTTTGTAGATCTAGTTTAAAGGCAGACAAAGGGTTATAGGTTAATTTTTTGTAACCGTTTTTATCGTACAGTTGTCTGTGAGCCTCAATTTCGTACATAGTACACGGCCAGACCACGACATAACCGCCTTTGTCGGCTGCCTTAAACACAACATCATCCATTTTGGTCAGTTTCTTAAGGCTTTGTCTTTGAGATTTTGATAAATTGTCACATGCGATGTTATTGGGTATTTTCGCAAATTCACGACTCACTGATTTCACAAATGAGTCTACTGCTGGGCACATAGTCATTGCAGGAAAGCGTTTGGATTTAATTCTTATTGATACGGGGACTTTACCTGACGGTTCGGATTCCTGTTCTCTCAATAGTTCTTCTAGATCACGTAGGGTTTGTTGTTCCACTGTGGTTGTAAACATTTCGTTAAACTCTGCCCTGTCGAAGAATTTTTTATAAATCAGAGATCTACCAAAAATATGGAGGTCTTTGATTGCTGAAAAGCTGTCAAATCGGGCACATGGGGAAAAAGTCAGCCCCTTTTCCAGTACCTCCATATCTGAGGTAGAGAAATTGTGTGATGATAGGTTAATTACCTTAAGATGGTTTGAAGTTTCTCCCATCTCAGGTTTCCTTTTGTTAGATGTTTGTTTGTGTACCATCTTCCTTTTTTGTCTGGTGCCATACGGGTGATACATCCGTTGACGGGATCCACTGTCTGACTCGCTTTGTGAGGACAGTGAAGTTATTGAAATAGAACGATTTAATTTAGCCGGAAGATGGTTTTTCCTCCATTTATACACTTTTTTCTGTGCGTAATCATTGGTATCTCTAGCAAACTTTTTAGATTTCTTATCCTTTATCTCCTTTTCCCATTCAATAAATTGCACTTCAAGTGTTTGGTTGAAAGAGCATAGGTTTTCAGGTGTCATTTTTGTATTCAACAGAGATTGTGTGGTATCGATTTCTATGTCAATTTGATCTAGCATGGTCTGGTTAAGGCCTACTAGAAGTTCTATAAAGCCCAAAGAGCTCTGGCTACAGATATCCTCCCATTTGGTAATAAATATATCATCGTCAATTGGGAAAGATGGGAAGATCTGGACTCTGAGGCGCCTGGGAATGAGTTTTCTTTGGATATAATTCTCCAAGAAAATTTTATTCCACCAAATTTTCATGCGGCGGTGGGGTAAATTTTTATATTTGTTTTGCGTTTCATTCACATTTCCCTGACCATTAAAAACAAGCTGAGCTGACTCGTCGTTAAAAACCTGGTCCATTTGAGAGCGCCAAATACGTTCTCTCGCTTTGTGATCCATGGACCCTGAAGTACGTATATCTGTGGAAAACACACAGCAAAAATTAACCAACAAACACCTATTGGTACATTCAGGAAAGTTGGGAAAGTACCGGACCTTAGTAAAATATTATAATATTCCACCAAGGTGGGGCTAACTTCCTCTCTTAGGTACTTAAAAAATCCTCCCGTAAACCCATCTGGCCCCGGGGCCTTTCCGTTGGATAAGGTCCTAATGGTACTCGTGATTTCCTCCAATGTAACCTATGCGCTCAGGTAATCGTTCTGCTCCTGAGTGAGCCCAGGCAAATTTACCCTTTCCAAAAATTCCCTACCTTTTTGGGGGTCAATGGGCGTGTCTGAGTAAAGGGCTTGGTAATACTTACGCAAAATAGTGTTAATTTTTTTTGGATCTGATGTAGGAATTCCGTTGGTGTCGTTAAGTGTTAAAATGTGCGATGGTGCATACCTCCCCTTTGCTAGGCGTGCTAATAATTTGCCCGCTTTATTGCTGAAACGCATGAAATCAGCATCAAATTGGGACCAATAAATACTTTCTCTTTTATCTAACCACTGATAAAATTGCCGCTTGGCTTCCCTCCAGGTCTCCCCCAGAGACTTTGACGGAGAGTGTAAAAATGTTGCGTATGCACACCGTAATCATTCACTCGCTGTCTTGTACCCTTCGTTAGTCTTGCATTTAAGATTAGACATAAATTGCATAATTTTCCTGCGAATTACCGCTTTAGCTGTACGCCAATACAATGACGGGTCCGAACGATGCGACGCATTATCCCCATCAAATTCCGTCCACCATCCCCTTAACTTCTGTAAAAAGCCCTCATCCGTTGCCAGAAAGGAGGTGACCCTCCATATAAAATCCAGTCCCCTAGCTACTGTGTCGGCCAGAGTAATGGTAACCAGGGCATGATCCGAAATGATGAGATCCTATATTGCCGCGTCACTCAACCGGCGGGAAAAGGAGTCATTCATGAGCAAATAATCAATACGCGACCACGATGGACATGAGAATAGTGTGTGTATTCCCGAGCATCAGGGTGTAAATTCCTCCAAGCATCTGTAAGGGCAGTGTGTCTTAAAAAGTCTGGCAAGATCCTATCCCTATTTCTATGCGAAATGGCCCCTGCACGCCTATCCTCCCTGGAGGACCTTACCGTATTAATGTCTCCCCCTAGTACTAATAATTTGGTGCGGTCCTGCTGAAGTTGGGCTTCCAAGTGACCAAAAAACCCTGTGTTGGCCGCATTCGGGCCATAAACATTATGGATACTAATAGTTTCCCCTGCATGTTCCACCACTAGATGGATCCAACGGCCCTCATTATCACGTTCCTGGGATACCAATGTAAAAGCAAAATTTTTGTGCAGCAAATTATGACTCCCGCTTTATCATCTCTAGCAGCTGAGCCAAAAACTTGACCCACCCAGAACTTTTGCAGATACTTAAATTCTGGCTCGGTAAGGTGAATTTCCTGTAACAGGGCAACATCTGGATGTAATCGTTTCAGGTGTCGCAAAAGTTTGGTCCTTTTCTGTGGGGATCTAAGTCCCTTGACGTTCCATGAAATTATTTTCATGTTATTGGGCAATGCATAAGATGAGCTAAGGCGTCAAAAAGCCGTGATCGGTTCGGGGAGTCGGATCCATCTTTACCTAAAAGCCATGCATAAACATTAAGAACACAGCCAAAACCCAGCCTAGAGAACAAAACTAAACTCCAAATCAAAGCCATCAGACCTTGACCAAAAGAAAAAGAAAAAATGCCTGCGGCAAGGGCCTTCAACCCACTAGTACCCATTGGCGTAAGAGACTTCACTTTTTTCTGTTGTGCACTAACACGTCTCTCCCTCCCCCTCCCCTCCCCCCAGACCTGCTTTTTTTTTAATCACATATAGTGACAGCGCTGCACCAGCCCATAACATACCATAAACCCCTTGCAACCGGTACACATTCTTATACCAAAGGACCAACAGCCCAGAATCCGTTCAGATTACAGTATAGTATATAGACATAAACACTGCTCCACTTCAAGGCTGCCACGAACAACGACCCAGTGGCCCCTAGCGACCATTCCCCGAGTTTGTGACCTGCCACGGACATTAATAGTTCTGTACGAGAGAGAGGCCTTGTAGAATTCTCGATCGGAAATGCACCTAAGTAGAGAGCCTAGAACAGGCCCTAACTCAAACTCAAGCCCCCTGCAGTGTGAATACGGCAGAATATCAAAAAGCATACATTTTAACATTGTAACATTAGAGAATTTGACGACAGAAAAAATGCTGCATTATAAGACAGTCAAGTGCAATCATCAAGAATTATCTGCAAACTTATCTGCAAAAGATCGAAACCTGCGATTGATCTACAGCATCCACAGAACCACCTCATAAGATATAAGGGTCCTGAGAAAACTCCGCTCGTGAATCAGGAGACGTAGACCGGGTGCGGTTCCGCGGCCGTCTCTGCGGCTTCGGAGTGTCCCCTCTGTTCCTGGATCTTCCTCCACGGGCTCTTCCGGGTGTGGGCATTAAAGCTTCTGCCCAGGTTCGCTCCATATCCAATCGACTCCGTCCGACTTCTCTTGACTTGCGACGTGGGCTGTGTGCTGGACGGCGTTGCTCCCCATGCGGGGGGCAGTTTCTACATAACTCTGCAAGTGCGTCCTCCGCTTCCTTCGGTGTGGTAAATGTCTTGGTCCAACAGCTTTCTTGAAACACCCGTAAGATGGCTGGATATTGCAGGTTAAAACGCACTTTCGCTTGGAACAGCGTGGTACAGATCTTGCTGAAGGAACATCTGCGTTTCGCGACCTCAGTAGAATAGTCCTCGAAAAGTAGCACTCTCATGCCCATTATCTCCAAAGGTCGAGATCTGCTGCGAAATGCCTTCATAAGTGCCACCTTATCATTGTAATCCAACAGCTTAAAGATGACTTGTCTGGGGCGTAGCGAGCTGCTGCCGTCCGCTGATGGAAGATTTCTAGGGTCCGGTCCCACCCTGTGCGCCCTTTCCACCCAGCAGGGATGCTGGAGACCCAATGCTGCTGGCAATGTCCTCTCACATAGACGCTGCAAATCAGAAGGGACCACCGCTTCTTTCAGACCCACAAGTCGCAGGTTGCTCCTACTGGAGCGGTTTTCTAGGTCCTCCACCTTGTCCCCCAATTGCGTAGTAGTAGACAACACCACTTTAAGTTTGGATTGCAGGCGCTCAAATTCATCCTCCAACAGCGTTATACGCTGTTCTAATTCATCAGTCCTGGAAGTTACTTGTGCCAGATCCGCATGCATGCGGTTAAGAGAAGCTTGCACCGTTTTTTCCAGTGCCTTTTGCAGGTCAGGAGCTATCCGCTTAGCCACTTCATGGGCCAGGGCTATATAATCGACAGGTGCAGGATAAGAAGAGGCTATGGGCTCTGCAGGGCTTGAAAACGGGGACTGAGGCTGTTGCAGCTCATCATCCTGTGTGTATAGCGGGGGAGCAGTGGCGGGAAGCGCCGCCATCTTACCTCCCTTCTCCACGGCCGCAGCTGTATCCTCCTTGGCCGGCTTGTGTGCGCTTCTGATGAGGTATCGTTCCATGCAGGCACCACTGGGTACGCTCCAGTGTGCAGGGCCGGTGTCTGACTGCTGATTTTCGCCACCGAAGCGACTGTTGCAGGCAAGCAGGCTAGGTGGGAGCGGGAGCTCAGTCACTTGTGTCCTGCATCGCCAGCGCCGGAACCGGAAGTCCTCGCTATAACGTTTTTATTTGTTGGGCTAGCAATGTGATTTTTGCAATTTTGTTTTTTCATGATCAATTCTTGGTCTTTTCAGCACATTTAGGCTTATAGTTTAAAAAAGTTAAATATGCTATTTTGCTTTTTAGGTAATTTGTTCTAGTAATATATTGTCAGGAATAGGTGCAAAGCAAGAGCAGAGAGACAGAGAGCTCAGTGGATGCTGCTGCTTCTAAAAGTCCATGGAGAGGGTAGTGGAGCAGGAGAAGGACGCATGTGCACCAAGGCTGCTATAGCTTCTAAGGATGTGCTACAGAGAGATAGTGGACCAGGATAGCTCTCTGCTCTGCGTGTGCAGTGTATAGAAGATATGATAGCAGTTAAGCTCCAACCACTACCTCAGGGAAAATTGAGAATTAGAGTGAAAGCCTGCAGATGGAAGACTGCTAAAAACAATGTCATATAATTGTCAGAAATAGTGTTATTCCTCCTGTGCACACATATGATAGATTATTCTGAAAAGTTGTCTAAAAATTAGCTAAACTTTAAGGGTCCTTAAGAAGTTTTCAAAGTGGGTTTAAAGATGTGTTTTTTTTTACATATTGGATTAAAAAAAAAAAAGATTAATTACACCTATTTTAACTAGTTACCCACTGCCCTATACTATAAACATTTTGGTGGTCCACACCCATCTCTGCAAGGATGTTTTAAAACGTCCAGCAGAGTTTTCCCCTCACGCCTCTCGCCTCTATCACTTATTTTAAAACACAATATCGAAGCTCTATTTGTTCTGAGAAAAACAAGACTAAATAAATATAGGTTGGCAGAGGAAATTAAAAATAAATTAATATTAAACTGTCACATGCCTAAATCTTGAATGAGGCCACTTTATTAGGTCCACTTTTTTAGTGCTTGATAGGACCCTCTTTCCCCTTAGAACAGCCTGAATTCTTAGTAGAATGATATAACAAGATACTGGAAATATTTATTACAAATTCTTATTGATGACCTCTGTCTATTCCACAGCATCCTAAAGATGTGCTATAAAATTGAGATCCGGTTGCTGTTCAGTCATTAGGATTTACAGGCCTCATTGTCATATCCGTGAATTCAGTAGAGATGTGTGCTTTGTTTCATTATCTTGTTAAATTTAGACTATGGCCAAGATTAGATTGTCTGTCTGTTAAGATTTTGTATGTCTAATTAGTATTGTAGGGCCAAACGTGTTGGCAGAGGACAGGCTGCATTGCCAGACAAGGATCTTCTTTTAAAATTTTTATTTTTTTTATCAAGTCAAGCTTTATGTAATAAAAGTGGAGGGCTGGGTTTAGATTAGAATCCTGGACTTTGTCATGGATATATTTTAAAGTGTTATACAAAGCGTTATAAGGCTAGAATCACACATATAGTTTTTGAGGCAGGTTTTTGTGCTGAAGCAAGGCATGGATTCATAAGGCAAGGCTTAAACTTCTCCTTCCTGTTTGATGCACTTCTGGCCTTGGCTCAAAACACTGCATGTGTGTTTCCAGCCTAATATGAATGTTATAGATTAGTCAACTTTGTGTTTTAAAACAAAATACATTTTTAATCCTAACAGAAAATCCCAGTAAGAAATCTGAGGGAAACTTCATGTTATCGATAAATTATAAAATAGAAGATGAAGATATCATGCAGCAGTCTTCAGGAGAAAACCTCTTTACCCTTAATGTACATCCAAGACTTCATATTACAGATCTATTATATAATTCAACTAATCCTGAGAAACCTTCTCCTGACCAATCACAGATTGTTACCACAATTACAGCTCAGAAAGGGGTTAAAAGGTTTCAATGTGGTAAACAGTTCACAAAAACCACGGATATTTTTTCAAACAAAATAATTGACACAGGGGAGAAGCCATATTCATGTCCACTATGTGAGAAATGTTTTACAGATAAATCAAGTCTTGTTAAACATGAGAGACGTCACTCAGGAGAGAAGCCGTATTCATGTTCAGAGTGTGGGAAATGTTATACAGAAAAATCAGATCTTGTTATACATGAGAGAATACACACAGGAGAGAAGCCATATTCATGTTCAGAATGTGGGAAATGTTTCACACATAAATCAAGTCTTGTTACACATGAGAGAATTCACACAGGAGAGCAGCCATATTCATGTTCAGAATGTGGGAAATGTTTTAGACAAAAACCAAATCTTGTTATACACGAGAGAAGTCACACAGGAGAGAAGCCGTATTCATGTTCAGAATGTGGTAAATATTTTACAGATAAATCATATCTTGTTATACATAAGAGAAGTCACACAGGTGAGAGGCCATATTCATGTTCAGAATGTGGGAAACGTTTTACACAAAAATCACATCTTGTTACACATCAGATGATTCACACAGGAGAGAAACCTTATTCATGTTCAGAATGTGAGAAATGTTTTATAACTAAAGGCAAACTTAGGGCTCATCAGAGAAACCACACAGGAGAGAAGCGATTTTGATGTTTTATATGTGGAATATATTTTACAAAGAAATCAAATTTTGAAACTCCTCAGAGAATTCACATGGAGTAGAACCCATATTCTCCTTTAAAATGTGGGAAATTCTATAGGAGCAAAAAAAGATTTTAAACACATTAGATTATTCACAGACCTTAAACAGCCAATAATAGTGTTTGTTAATTTTTTGGGTGGAGTTAACCTGAATCTGCCAAACACCCAAACTATATTTATCGGAGGTCAACTTTGATTGGGATCCATGGAGAAAAAGTATTGTGGACATAAGGAAGAAAAGAAGAGCCTGGTTTACTTACAAAGCAAAGAAGCTGAGTTGTCACCATGAACCTTGCTTCTTATTACTGTATTCATAAATTCACCCACACTGCAGGAGAATCCAGAGTGACAGTAAGATCAATGTCAACTTTTTGGTTTTAACATATATGGACATTTTTATATTTGATTTTTAACTACGTGATAAGTGTTAAAGGGAAGTATGGAACGGGCTGAGCACGCTCCTTACTTAGCGGGTGACGGCAGTGTAATACAGCCGTCACCTCACTGCAACGGGTTGAATCAAAGATCAAATCAAAGATTCTGCCCGTTAAACCCCTTAAATGTCGTAGTCAATCGCACCATCTAAGGGGTTAGAAAGAAGGGCCGAGCCCCTACGATGGCTCGACGCCCCACCCCCCGCGACGTGATCGAGGGGTGCCGATGGTCGTCATGGCAAACTGGGGGCCTAATGAAGGCCCCCAGGTCTGCCATCTTTGTACTCCTATTAATCTCTGCCTCCAATAACTAATAATATACTGCAATACATTAGTATTGCAGTATATAGTGCCAGCGATCCAAAGACCGCTGGTGTAAGTCCACTAGGGGGACTAATAAAGAAAGTTAAATACAGTTAAGGATTTGTTTTTTTTTAACTTTATTTTAAAAAACAACGTTTTCCCCAAACACAATGTAAAAAAATTAAAACGTAAACATATCTAGTATCATCTTGTCCGTAAAAGTATTAGAATATAACATTATTTAACCCGCTTGGTGAACGCCGTAAAAAAAACAAAACGCCAGAATTGCTGTTTTTTGGTTACCTCATCTCCCGCAAAAAAATGAAATTAAAAGTGATCAAAAAGTCAAACATAATTTTGCTACAGCTTGTTATGCTCAGGAAAAAAATTATTACCATCGAGTAGGAATCTTTAGTTATAAGGTCCTTTTACATAGGGCATTTCCCTTCCATGTCTGATCGTTGTTGGAGATGTCTCACTGCTCCTGGAACTATGCTGCACTTTTAATCATTCCTGGTCATGTGACAGCAGTGAAAAAAGATGTTTTCCAAACATTTTCTATCAGCTGGCAGATGTGTCATAACTCGGCATTAGAAATCTACACAGTGCCCCTCACTTTTGGAATGGGTTTCGGAATTGAACCACATTATGAGACTGGAGAGTCTGTTGACGAGTGATATGGGTTGTAATAATAAATTCCTCTGCACGTGGACAGGCTGGATTACATTCAAAGACAGTGATGCTCTTCCTCGCTGGTTGAATGATAATGCCTGCTGACTTCGCCTCTTCACTTTTAAAAGGTCTTTCTCAGCAATGCCCCTCCCTTTTTTTTCTCCCTTCTCCCTTCTTTGTTTCCCACTTCTTTCTTGGGTCTCTTGTTTCTCTCATTTTACATATATAACTTTGATGTATGTATCATTTTTGAGTACTTATGTAATTGTTTCTGTAATTTGTACGTTTACATTATATTTTAGTTTTTCTTATTTTTTTTGTAGATGCTTCTAGACCTTGTGTCAATTGCTACATCATGCATATTTTATATTACATATACATGTTACTGTTGTCCTCTTACCACTTGCATACTGTTGTTGTATGTGATTATATTTCTACTGTACTTTTGTTTATTGCAATACGAATAAAACGTAATAATGAAAAAAAAAGTCTCATGTACCACAAAATGGTATCAGTAGAAACTACAGCTTGCCCCGCAAAAAAATAAACCCTCATACCGCTCAATCGACAGAAAAATAAAAAAGTTAAGGCTCTCAGAATATGGGGAGACAAAAAATTTTTATTTTTAACAATCCGTTTTTTCCTTGTAAAAGTAGTAAAACATAAAAAAAATATACATAAATAAGGTATCGCTGTAATTAGATTGATCCACATAATAAAGTTAGCATGTAATTTTTACCACATGGAAGAACACAAAAAAACAAAACCCTCTAAAAAATTTCGGAAACTGTTTTTTATTACCATTTCAACCTACAAAGAAATTTAAAAAAAATAAAAAAGTTATGGCTTTTGGAAGGTACAAAAGTGAAAATCCGAAAAATGGCTACGGAGGGACTCAACTGTACATCCTGGCGAGAGGTTAGTTCCCGCAACAGAATGTACAGCTTCTGAACTATTCCCGGTGCAGTCCAACACTGATGATTTCTGCAATTAACCCCTTAAATGCGGTGGTCAATAGCGATTATCGCACTTATGGGGTTTGTAGCAAATCGGATCCACTCATGACACGATTGCAGGGGTTCCTATAGCTGGCAATGCAACTGGAGGCCTGACAATGGCCTCTGGGTCTGCCATGTACGCAGGGCCGGCGTCAGCACCCGGCAAACCCGGGCAAGTGCCGGGGCCCACTCCACTTGGGGGGCCCACTCGGCCTCCGGGTGCTGACGCATCCGTTGTTAAGGCATCATTGTCCATATATGGACAGTGATGCAAGAAGGAGAGGAGTCCCAGACAGAGTGCTAGCGGCTCTGCTCCAGGACTCCGTCTCTGGGAAAACCCCTGACATTGCTGTCCATATATGGACAGTGAATATGGACAGCGATGCCAGGACCAGAGCAGTTATTTAGCCTGACCGCGCTGGTCCCACCTCCAACTGAGCCTGCATCCACAGGACAGAGATTCAGTTGGGTTGAATTCCGGAGCCTCGCTCCAGCATTCACTCTGCCATGAGCAGCTCATAACAGGCAGGCGCTATGTAGTGACGTTACTACATCGCGCCTGTCTGTGACGAGTCACTCACAGCACAGTGCAGATGAGGAGAAGGATCCTCCACACGTCGTGGGAATGGGTATAGGTAAGTAATTATGTTGTTATATTTCTTTTAGGTACATATGGGGGCATTATATTAGGTATGGGAGGGGGTCCTATTGTAGCTGCAGAGGGGGCAATATACTGTATGGGGGCATTATACTGTATGGTGCAGCTATGGGGGCATTGTACTGTATGGTGCAGCTATGGGGGGCATTATACTGTATGGTGCAGCTATGGGGGGCATTATACTGTATGGTGCAGCTATGGGGGCATTATACTGTATGGTGCAGCTATGGGGGGCATTATACTGTATGGTGCAGCTATGGGGGCATTATACTGTATGGTGCAGCTATGGGGGGCATTATATGGTATGGGGCAATGTGGGGCATTATACTGTATGGGGCAGATTTGGGGAGAATTATACTGTATGGGGCAGCTATTGGGGCATTATACTGTATGGTGCAGCTATAGGGGCATTATACTGTAGGGTGCAGCTATGGGGGGAATTATACTGCATGGTGCAGCTATGGGGGGCATTATACTGTATGGTGCAGCTATGGGGGCATTATACTGTATGGTGCAGCTATGGAGGGCATTATACTGTATGGTGCAGCTATGGCGGGCATTATACTGTGTGGGGCAGCTACGGGGAGCATTATACTGTGGTGGTCAGCTATGGGGGGTATTATACAGTGTGGGGGCAGCTATGGGGCATTATACTGTGTGGGGGAGCGGCTATGGGGTCATTATACTGTGTGGTGGATTTATACTGTGGGAGCAGCTATGGGGGGCATTATACTGTGGTGGTCCGCTATGGGGCATTATAGTGTGGGGGCAGCTATGGGGAGCATTATACTGTGTGGGGGCAGCTACGGGGGGCATTATACTATGTGGGGGCAGCTATGGGGGATCATTATACTGTGTGGGCAGCTATGGGGGCATTATAATGGGAGGGAATTCATGGGGTCTGTCGGGCAAGGCAGCTGGGCATAGGCGTGCGCAGGGGTCTGGTGGTGTTGGGTAGGGGGGGCCTAAGCTGAATTCTTGCACCAGGGCCCATGAGCCTTTAGCTACGCCACTACCAGGAAGAGTGCTAGTAGTGCTCTGCCCGGGACTATGGATCTGGGGTTGCCCCTGACAACACTGTCCATATATAGACAGTGACGTCACGAGCTGTGTGGCACTACCTGGGAGGAGGGGGCTGTGTGGTACTACCTGGGAGGAGGGGGTTGTGTGGCACTATATACAGAGGGCACTATATTTATTGGTGTACAAACTGGGGACCTAACTTCTATATGGGGGCATAAACAGGGCCTAACGTCTATATAGGGGCACAAAGTGAAGATTTTTGGAATTTTATTGCCGCCGTGAGTTTCCCCGCAAAGGGGCCCACTAAGTCTTTGTCACCCAAGGGCCCACATATACCTGGAGCCGGCCCTGCATGTATGAAGCTTAGGAGGACCCGCCTCCGGCAGGTCCTGATGAGCTTGCTGTCAGTGTTACACTACGTAGGTAGTGTAATGTATTAGTATAGGGATCAGTGCTGCAAGCCTTCAAGTCCCCTAGTGGGACAAAAAAAAAGTTGAAAAAATATTGTATAAAAGTGTAAAAATAAAAGTTAAAAAAACAAAAACTGCCTTTTTTTATGTCTTTTATTATAGGAAAAAAAATGAAAACATTAAAAAAAGTACACATATTTGATATTACCGCGTTCGTAACGATCCAAACTGTAAAACTATAATGTTATTTTTTCCGCATGGTAAACACTGCAAAAAAAACAACAAAAAACAATGCCAGAATCGCTTTGTTTTGGTCACCACCCCTTCCAAAACATAGAATAAAAAGTGATCAAAGAGTCGCATGTTCCCCAAAATAGTGGCAATAAAAACTACAACCCGTCCTGCAAAAAAACAAGCCCCTACTGTCACGGAGCGGGTTAGTGGATCCACTAGGCCGTACCGCCGCAACGGGGAGGCAGCTGGCCAATCAACAGGACACCCCAGAAATACAATGTCCCGCACAAGGGTACCTGAATAGTCCAGATGGTGGCCGCAGCTCTGGCACAGATGAGATGGGTGCAGCAGATGGCGCCAAACGTGGCGGATGACACAGGAGCCGCAAGTTGCGCCAGATGTGGCGGATTCCTCCGCACGTGGCAGGTAACACAGGACGTGGCGGATTCCTCCGGACGTGGCAGATTCCTCTAGACATGGCAGATGACACAGGACGTGGCGGATTCCTCCGGACGTGGCAGATGACACAGGACGTGGCGGATTCCTCTGGACGTGGCAGATGACACAGGAAGTGGCGGATTCCTCCGGACGTGGCAGATGACACAGGACGTGGCAGATTCCTCTGAACGTGGCAGATGACACAGGACGTGGCAGAACTTGATACTAGGGCAAAGCACGGGAAACAGGAACGGGGAACAAGGTACGGGTAACAACAGGAACGGGAAACACTAAGGGACCATTTGCAAGACAGACTGGGAAAACTAACAACGCTCAGGCATCGAACTAGGGGGCTGGACCCCTCTTATAGCCCAGGGTACTCACGGGTCAAAGGTCGTTCAAGATGTCCGGTGCGCGCGCTGCCCCTTTAAGAGCAGGGACGAGCATGCGCGCGCACCCTGCGGGCTCCGGTGGAGGTGAGTGGATTCAAGCGCTGGCGTCTCCTGAGGAGGAGGCTGGGGCCAGCGCTTGCCGACTCGTGGCTGCGGCTGTCAGCGGGAGGCTGGAGCTGACAGCCCGCAGCCACGGATATTACAGTATCCCCCCTCTTACGCCCCCTCTTCTTGGGACCGGAGTGAGAGAGAAACTTCTTTAGAAGAGTTGGGGCATTGAGGTTCTCCTCTGGCTCCCAGGACCTCTCTTCGGGACCAAACCCCCTCCAATCTACCAAATAAAAGGTCTCTCCTCTCACTCTCTTGGTGTCCAAGATCTCCTTGACCTCAAAGATGTCCGAGGAGCCGCTGGGAGCAACCGCAGGGCTGGGAGTCTTGGAATAGCGGTTTAGGATCACAGGCTTCAGGAGGGAGACGTGGAAGAAGTTGGCAATCCTGAGGGTAGGAGGCAGCCGAAGGTTGTAGGCGACAGGGTTGATCTGCTGCAGGACCTCGAATGGTCCAAGGAACCTGGGAGCGAACTTGTATGAGGGCACCTTCAAGCGAATGTTCCGAGAGGACAGCCAGACTTTAGTCCCCGGAAGATACTGGGCTCTCTTCTCTTAGTATCTGCCTTTCGCTTCATGCGATCTACTGCCAGCAAAATAGAGGACCGGGTTTGTTGCCAGATTTGCAGGAAGTCCCCATATGCAGAGTCAGCAGCGGGAACCAGAGATGAAGTCGACACAGGAAGAGGGACTCTGGGATGTTGACTGTACACGATGTGAAACGGAGTGGAAGTGGTGGACTCACTTGTGTGGTTGTTGTAAGAAAATTCGGCCCATGGTAGAAGCTGTGCCCAGTTATCGTGCTGTGCAGAGATGAAGTGGCGGAGATAATTCTCCATGATCTGGTTGATCCTCTCAACTTGCCCATTGGACTGGGGATGATAGGCAGAGGAAAAGTCCAATCTCACATCCAGGAGTTTACAGAGGGCTCTCCAGAACCTTGAGGTAAACTGAACCCCCCAGTCGGACACAATGTGAAGAGGCAAGCCATGCAAGCGGAAGATGTGCTGAATGAAGAGACTTGCCAGACGAGGAGCAGAAGGTAGGCCGGTCAGCGGGATAAAATGAGCCATCTTAGAGAACCGGTCCACCACCACCCAGACAGTGTTACATACTGCTGAGGGGGGAAGGTCTGTGACGAAGTCCATCGCAATGTGCTGCCAGGGGACATTGGGTACAGGCAGAGGTTGAAGCAGACCGGCAGGCTTGGAGTGAGTCACTTTGTTAGAGGCACACACCGTGCAAGAAGAGACAAAGTCCAGAACATCCTTAGGTAGCGTGGACCACCAAAAGTGACGAGCAATCAGGTCTCTGGTTTTACGGACACCGGCGTGCCCAGCAAGTTTAGAACTATGTCCCCAGCGAAGAATTCTTCTCCTGTCTGCCAACCGAACAAAAGTCCTCCCAGGAGGGATGTCTCTAACCTGCAGAGGATTAGCAGTGACAATGCAGGACGGGTCTATGATGGTCTGAAGGGACTCCACCGTGTCTTCCGTCTCAAACGATCTGAACAGGGCATCGGCCCTCACATTCTTGACCGCGGGACGGTAGTGGAGCACAAACAGAAAACGGGTGAAGAACAGCGACCACCTGGCTTGACGAGGATTAAGTCTTTGAGCGGACTGAAGGTAAGTGGGGTTCTTGTGGTCGGTGAAGATCAGGATGGGGTGAGCAGCGCCCTCCAGAAGATGTCTCCACTCCTCCAGAGCCAATTTGATGGCCAGCAGCTCCCGATCTCCAATGGAGTAATTGCGCTCAGCAGAAGAAAACAGTCTAGAGTAGTAGCCACATACTACTGCCTTTCCTTTGGAGCTCCTCTGGAACAGAAGTGCACCTGCACCGACAGAGGAAGTGTCCACTTCCAGTGAGAACTGCCGAGATACGTCAGGATGATGGAGGATCGAGGCTGAAGTGAAGGATTTATTGAGGCTAATAAATGCGGACTCTGCCTCTGGAGTCCACACTTTAGCGTTCACACCCTTCTTGGTAAGGGTCGAGATGGGAGACGTCAGAGAAGAGAAGTTAGGAATAAACTGCCGGTAGCAATTTGCGAATCCCAGGAACCGCTGTATGGTCCTTAAGCCTTGGGGACGTGGCCACTCCAGGACAGCCTTCACTTTCTCAGGATCCATCTTGAGGCCTTGATCCGAGATGATGTAGCCCAGGAAGGGCAGAGAACTCTTCTCAAAGACGCACTTCTCCAGCTTGGCGTATAAATGATTCTCCCTCAATCGTAGTAGAACCTGATGGACATGCCTCCGATGAGTCGTCTGATCTGGGGAGAAAATCAAAATATCATCGAGATAAACAACAACACAGACATAGAGTAGATATCGGAAGATGTCGTTAACGAACTCCTGAAACACTGCGGGGGCGTTACACAGTCCGAAGGGCATCACCAGGTATTCGTAGTGCCCGTACTGGGTGTTAAATCCCGTCTTCCATTCGTCACCCCGGCGAATCCGGACTAGATTGTAAGCTCCACGCAGGTCAAGTTTCGAAAAAATGTTGGCCCCTCGTATGCGATCAAATAGCTCAGAGATGAGTGGCAACGGGTATTTGTTCTTGACTGTGATCAGGTTGAGGCCCCTGTAGTCAATGCAGGGACGAAGGGATCCATCCTTCTTTTTAACGAAGAAGAATCCAGTCCCAGCCGGGGAGGAAGATTTTCGTATAAAACCCCTCTCCAGATTCTCCTTGATATAGGCCGACATGGATAGAGACTCAGGCAAGGAGAGAGGATATACCCATCCACAGGGAAGTGAACCAGTTCAATGGGGCAGTCATAGGTGCGATGTGGAGGCAGCGTCTCAGCCTCCTTTTTGCTGAAAACATCTGCATACTGAGCAAAATGGGGAGTCAGTCCCGACAGCGACTGAGGCAGAGAAGGCTTGACAGGATGGATCTGCAACAGACAATGACCATGGCACTTGGAGCCCCATTGAAGAACCTCTCCAGAATTCCAGTCCAGGACTGGGGCATGTAGTCAAAGCCAAGGCAGGCCCAGCAGAACAGGATTGATGGCCTTGGGCAAAACAAGGAACGAAATAAATTCAGAGTGAAGTACTCCAAACTGGTGCTTCAACGGCTTGGTTTTAGAGATAATGGGATCAGGCAGAGGCAGTCCATTAACTGAGGCAACAGCCAAAGATGTCTCCAGGGTAACTGTGGGCAGCTGAAGATGATCCACCAGCTCTTTCTGGATGAAATTTGTAGCAGAGCCAGAGTCAAGATAGGCAGAGACTTGATGCGTCCTGTCGCCGGATACCAGGGTCACAGGAATAGTCAATTTGGAAGCGAATCCTCTGTTAGATTCCATTCCACCTAGGGTTGTCTCTCCAACCAATCCTAGGCAATGGGGTATCTCCGGTCTCTGGGGGCACAGACGCACAATATGGCCTCCATGGCCGCAATACAAACAAAGTCCAGAAGTGCGTCTGCGTTGTTTCTCCTGGGTAGACAATTTAACATAATTACTCTGCATCGGGTCCTCTGGTGGGACGACTGAGGAGGATTGCGGGACAGCAGAATCCAGCCTGGGAAGTTCTCTCCCCCGGAGAACCTCTTGGGAACGTTCCCGGATTCTTATGTCGACACGGGAGGCGAGTAGAATAAGATCGTCCAGGGTAGATGGCAGATTGCGAGCAGCCAGCTCGTCCTTGATCCCTGAAGACAGTCCCTGCCAGAATGTAGCCACCAAAGCCTCGTTGTTCCAGGTAAATTCAGCAGCCAGGTTACGGAACTGAATGGCATACTCGCCCACGGAGAGGTCTCCCTGGTGTAGGGTCAGCAAGGATGCAGCACCCGAAGAAACTCTCCCAGGTTCCTCAAAGATCGAGCGGAAGGTCTGTAAGAAGCACTGCAAGTCCCGGGTCTCTGGTCCCTGATGTTCCCACAGAGGATTGGCCCATGCCAGGGCTTTGCCGGTAAGGAGAGAGATGATGAAGGCGATCCTGACGTCATCCGAACAAAATGACCTGGCATGTAGTCTGAAATGGATCAGGCACTGATTCAAAAATCCCCTGCAGGACCTCGGATCTCCGTCATAGCGTGGAGGTAGCGGCAAGAAACACAGGGGGTTGGTACCGGTACAGACAGGAAGTGTAGCAGGCGGAACCGCAGGAACGGGTGCGGTGATGACTGTGGTTGGAGCAAGCAGCCGATGGGCTATGGCGTTCACCAACAGGAGGAGCTGGTCTTGTCGTGACTGGAGATCCTCCATCTCAGCCAGCATGGCTTGTGTAGTCAACGTCTCAGGCTGACCAGCGGGGTCCATGGCCTGAGCGTACTGTCACGGAGCGGGTTAGTGGACCCACTAGGCCGTACCGCCGCAGCGGGGAGGCAGCTGGCCAAACAACAGGACACCCCAGAAATACAATGTCCCGCACAAGGGTACCTGAATAGTCCAGATGGTGGCCGCAGCTCTGGCACAGATGAGATGGGTGCAGCAGATGGCGCCAAACGTGGCGGATGACACAGGAGCCGCAAGTTGCGCCAGATGTGGCGGATTCCTCCGCACGTGGCAGGTAACACAGGACGTGGCGGATTCCTCCGGACGTGGCAGTTTCCTCTAGACATGGCAGATGACACAGGACGTGGCGGATTCCTCCGGACGTGGCAGATGACACAGGACGTGGCGGATTCCTCTGGACGTGGCAGATGACACAGGACGTGGCGGATTCCTCCGGACGTGGTAGATGACACAGGACGTGGCAGATTCCTCTGAACGTGGCAGATGACACAGGACGTGGCAGAACTTGATACTAGGGCAAAGCACGGGAAACAGGAACGGGGAACAAGGTACGGGTAACAACAGGAACGGGAAACACTAAGGGACCATTTGCAAGACAGACTGGGAAAACTAACAACGCTCAGGCATCGAACTAGGGGGCTGGACCCCTCTTATAGCCCAGGGTACTCACGGGTCAAAGGTCGTTCAAGATGTCCGGTGCGCGCGCTGCCCCTTTAAGAGCAGGGACGAGCGTGCGCGCGCACCCTGCGGGCTCCGGTGGAGGTGAGTGGATTCAAGCGCTGGCGTCTCCTGAGGAGGAGGCTGGGGCCAGCGCTTGCCGACTCGTGGCTGCGGCTGTCAGCGGGAGGCTGGAGCTGACAGCCCGCAGCCACGGATATTACAGTATCCCCCCTCTTACGCCCCCTCTTCTTGGGACCGGAGTGAGAGAGAAACTTCTTTAGAAGAGTTGGGGCATTGAGGTTCTCCTCTGGCTCCCAGGACCTCTCTTCGGGACCAAACCCCCTCCAATCTACCAAATAAAAGGTCTCTCCTCTCACTCTCTTGGTGTCCAAGATCTCCTTGACCTCAAAGATGTCCGAGGAGCCGCTGGGAGCAACCGCAGGGCTGGGAGTCTTGGAATAGCGGTTTAGGATTACAGGCTTCAGGAGGGAGACGTGGAAGAAGTTGGGAATCCTGAGGGTAGGAGGCAGCCGAAGGTTGTAGGCGACAGGGTTGATCTGCTGCAGGACCTCGAATGGTCCAAGGAACCTGGGAGCGAACTTGTATGAGGGCACCTTCAAGCGAATGTTCCGAGAGGACAGCCAGACTTTAGTCCCCGGAAGATACTGGGCTCTCTTCTCTTAGTATCTGCCTTTCGCTTCATGCGATCTACTGCCAGCAAAATAGAGGACCGGGTTTGTTGCCAGATTTGCAGGAAGTCCCCATATGCAGAGTCAGCAGCGGGAACCAGAGATGAAGTCGACACAGGAAGAGGGACTCTGGGATGTTGACTGTACACGATGTGAAACGGAGTGGAAGTGGTGGACTCACTTGTGTGGTTGTTGTAAGAAAATTCGGCCCATGGTAGAAGCTGTGCCCAGTTATCGTGCTGTGCAGAGATGAAGTGGCGGAGATAATTCTCCATGATCTGGTTGATCCTCTCAACTTGCCCATTGGACTGGGGATGATAGGCAGAGGAAAAGTCCAATCGCACATCCAGGAGTTTACAGAGGGCTCTCCAGAACCTTGAGGTAAACTGAACCCCCCAGTCGGACACAATGTGAAGAGGCAAGCCATGCAAGCGGAAGATGTGCTGAATGAGGAGACTTGCCAGACGAGGAGCAGAAGGTAGGCCGGTCAGCGGGATAAAATGAGCCATCTTAGAGAACCGGTCCACCACCACCCAGACAGTGTTACATACTGCTGAGGGGGGAAGGTCTGTGACGAAGTCCATCGCAATGTGCTGCCAGGGGACATTGGGTACAGGCAGAGGTTGAAGCAGACCGGCAGGCTTGGAGTGAGTCACTTTGTTAGAGGCACACACCGTGCAAGAAGAGACAAAGTCCAGAACATCCTTAGGTAGCGTGGACCACCAAAAGTGACGAGCAATCAGGTCTCTGGTTTTACGGACACCGGCGTGCCCAGCAAGTTTAGAACTATGTCCCCAGCGAAGAATTCTTCTCCTGTCTGCCAACCGAACAAAAGTCCTCCCAGGAGGGATGTCTCTAACCTGCAGAGGATTAGCAGTGACAATGCAGGACGGGTCTATGATGGTCTGAAGGGACTCCACCGTGTCTTCCGTCTCAAACGATCTGAACAGGGCATCGGCCCTCACATTCTTGACCGCGGGACGGTAGTGGAGCACAAACAGAAAACGGGTGAAGAACAGCGACCACCTGGCTTGACGAGGATTAAGTCTTTGAGCGGACTGAAGGTAAGTGGGGTTCTTGTGGTCGGTGAAGATCAGGATGGGGTGAGCAGCGCCCTCCAGAAGATGTCTCCACTCCTCCAGAGCCAATTTGATGGCCAGCAGCTCCCGATCTCCAATGGAGTAATTGCGCTCAGCAGAAGAAAACAGTCTAGAGTAGTAGCCACATACTACTGCCTTTCCTTTGGAGCTCCTCTGGAACAGAAGTGCACCTGCACCGACAGAGGAAGTGTCCACTTCCAGTGAGAACTGCCGAGATACGTCAGGATGATGGAGGATCGAGGCTGAAGTGAAGGATTTATTGAGGCTAATAAATGCGGACTCTGCCTCTGGAGTCCACACTTTAGCGTTCACACCCTTCTTGGTAAGGGTCGAGATGGGAGACGTCAGAGAAGAGAAGTTAGGAATAAACTGCCGGTAGCAATTTGCGAATCCCAGGAACCGCTGTATGGTCCTTAAGCCTTGGGGACGTGGCCACTCCAGGACAGCCTTCACTTTCTCAGGATCCATCTTGAGGCCTTGATCCGAGATGATGTAGCCCAGGAAGGGCAGAGAACTCTTCTCAAAGACGCACTTCTCCAGCTTGGCGTACAAATGATTCTCCCTCAATCGTAGTAGAACCTGATGGACATGCCTCCGATGAGTCGTCTGATCTGGGGAGAAAATCAAAATATCATCGAGATAAACAACAACACAGACATAGAGTAGATGTCGGAAGATGTCGTTAACGAACTCCTGAAACACTGCGGGGGCGTTACACAGTCCGAAGGGCATCACCAGGTATTCATAGTGCCCGTACTGGGTGTTAAATGCCGTCTTCCATTCGTCACCCCGGCGAATCCGGACTAGATTGTAAGCTCCACGCAGGTCAAGTTTCGAAAAAATGTTGGCCCCTCGTATGCGATCAAATAGCTCAGAGATGAGTGGCAACGGGTATTTGTTCTTGACTGTGATCAGGTTGAGGCCCCTGTAGTCAATGCAGGGACGAAGGGATCCATCCTTCTTTTTAACGAAGAAGAATCCAGTCCCAGCCGGGGAGGAAGATTTTCGTATAAAACCCCTCTCCAGATTCTCCTTGATATAGGCCGACATGGATAGAGACTCAGGCAAGGAGAGAGGATATACCCATCCACAGGGAAGAGAGGAACCAGTTCAATGGGGCAGTCATAGGTGCGATGTGGAGGCAGCGTCTCAGCCTCCTTTTTTCTGAAAACATCTGCATACTGAGCAAAATGGGGAGGCAGTCCCGACAGCGACTGAGGCAGAGAAGGCTTGACAGGATGGATCTGCAACAGACAATGACCATGGCACTTGGAGCCCCATTGAAGAACCTCTCCAGAATTCCAGTCCAGGACTGGGGCATGTAGTCAAAGCCAAGGCAGGCCCAGCAGAACAGGATTGATGGCCTTGGGCAAAACAAGGAACGAAATAAATTCAGAGTGAAGTACTCCAAACTGGTGCTTCAACGGCTTGGTTTTAGAGATAATGGGATCAGGCAGAGGCAGTCCATTAACTGAGGCAACAGCCAAAGATGTCTCCAGGGTAACTGTGGGCAGCTGAAGATGATCCACCAGCTCTTTCTGGATGAAATTTGTAGCAGAGCCAGAGTCAAGATAGGCAGAGACTTGATGCGTCCTGTCGCCGGATACCAGGGTCACAGGAATAGTCAATTTGGAAGCGAATCCTCTGTTAGATTCCGTTCCACCTAGGGTTGTCTCTCCAACCAATCCTAGGCAATGGGGTATCTCCGGTCTCTGGGGGCACAGACGCACAATATGGCCTCCATGGCCGCAATACAAACAAAGTCCAGAAGTGCATCTGCGTTGTTTCTCCTGGGTAGACAATTTAACATAATTACTCTGCATCGGGTCCTCTGGTGGGACGACTGAGGAGGATTGCGGGACAGCAGAATCCAGCCTGGGAAGTTCTCTCCCCCGGAGAACCTCTTGGGAACGTTCCCGGATTCTCATGTCGACACGGGAGGCGAGTAGAATAAGATCGTCCAGGGTAGATGGCAGATCGCGAGCAGCCAGCTCGTCCTTGATCCCTGAAGACAGTCCCTGCCAGAATGTAGCCACCAAAGCCTCGTTGTTCCAGGTCAATTCAGCAGCCAGGATACGGAACTGAATGGCATACTCGCCCACGGAGAGGTCTCCCTGGTGTAGGGTCAGCAAGGATGCAGCAGCCGAAGAAACTCTCCCAGGTTCCTCAAAGATCGAGCGGAAGGTCTGTAAGAAGCACTGCAAGTCCCGGGTCTCTGGTCCCTGATGTTCCCACAGAGGATTGGCCCATGCCAGGGCTTTGCCGGTAAGGAGAGAGATGATGAAGGCGATCCTGACGTCATCCGAACAAAATGACCTGGCATGTAGTCTGAAATGGATCAGGCACTGATTCAAAAATCCCCTTCAGGACCTCGGATCTCCGTCATAGCGTGGAGGTAGCGGCAAGAAACACAGGGGGTTGGTACCGGTACAGACAGGAAGTGTAGCAGGCGGAACCGCAGGAACGGGTGTGGTGATGACTGTGGTTGGAGCAAGCAGCCGATGGGCTATGGCGTTCACCAACAGGAGGAGCTGGTCTTGTCGTGACTGGAGATCCTCCATCTCAGCCAGCATGGCTTGTGTAGTCAACGTCTCAGGCTGACCAGCGGGGTCCATGGCCTGAGCGTACTGTCACGGAGCGGGTTAGTGGACCCACTAGGCCGTACCGCCGCAGCGGGGAGGCAGCTGGCCAAACAACAGGACACCCCAGAAATACAATGTCCCGCACAAGGGTACCTGAATAGTCCAGATGGTGGCCGCAGCTCTGGCACAGATGAGATGGGTGCAGCAGATGGCGCCAAACGTGGCGGATGACACAGGAGCCGCAAGTTGCGCCAGTCGTGGCGGATTCCTCCGGACGTGATAGATAACACAGGATGTGGCAGATTCCTACGGACGTGGCAGATGACACAGGACATGGCGGATTCCTCCAGACGTGGCAGATGACACAGGACGTGGCGGATTCCTCCGGACGTGGCAGATGACACAGGACGTGGCGTATTCCTCTGGACGTGGCAGATGACACAGGACGTGGCGGATTCTTCCGGACGTGGCAGATGACACAGGACGTGGCAGATTCCTCTGGACATGGCAGATGACACAGGACGTGGCAGAACTTGATACTAGGGCAAAGCATGGGAAACAGGAACGGGAAACAAGGTACGGGTAACAACAGGAACGGGAAACACTAAGGGACAGACTGGGAAAACTAACAACGCTCAGGCATCGAACTAGGGGGCTGGACCCCTCTTATAGCCCAGGGTACTCACGGGTCAAAGGTCGTTCAAGATGTCCGGTGCGCGCGCTGCCCCTTTAAGAGCGGGGACGAGCGTGCGCGCGCACCCTGCGGGCTCCGGCGGAGGTGAGTGGATGCAAGCGCTGGCGTCTCCTGAGGATGAGGCTGGGGCCAGCGCTTGCCGACTCGTGGCTGCGGCTGTCAGCGGTAGGCTGGAGCTGACAGCCCGCAGCCACGGACATTACACCTACACAGCATTTTTGACTGAAAAATAAAAAAGTTATGGCTCTCAGAGTATGACACAGAAAAGTAATTTTATTGTGCAAACGCTGCAAAACATAAATCAAAATTATATACATATGGTATCGCGTAATCGTATCGACCCGCAGAATAAAGTAAAATTGTAATTTATAGATCACGGTGAACACTGTAGAAAAAAACAAAAAAAAAAATAAAACGGTCACAATAGTTGGTTCTTGATCACCTTGCTTGGCAATAAATGGAATAAAAAGTGATAAAAAAAAAATCGCATGTACCCCAAAATGGAACCAATGACAACTACAGATTGACCTGCCACAAATAAGCCCTGACACAGCTCCATAAGAGAAAAAAAAAAATAGTTATGGCGACGCAAAATTTGCAGAATGTGTTCCAAAAGTGGTTAAGATTGGGCACCATTTATCAGTGCGACAACGGCCACATATCTGTGGATTATTATTTATTTACCCTATTATTCCCTCTTATTATGCCCTGATGTTCTCCATCCATCTTACATATGCCCCCACATTATAAACTGAAATGCCAGCAAAACCCCAAACAGAACTACCACCAAGCTAAATCTGCGCTCCAAAAGCCAAATGGCGTTCCCTCCGTTTTGAACCCTACAGCGTGCCCAAGCAGCAGTTTATGTCCACATATATGGCATCACCATACCCGGGAGAGACCACTTAACATTTTATGAGGTATTTTTCTTCAGTAGCACAAACTGGGCACAACATATTGTGCACTAAAATGGCATATCAGTGGAAAATTGCAATTTTCACTTTGCACCATCTGCTGTGCATTAACCCCTTTGCGCATCATGATGTAATAGCACATCATGGTGCAGGTGGTGATGTATGGAGTGGGCTTACCAGCTGAGCCCGTGCCATACGCTGCGGGTGTCATCTGTCTATTACAGCTGACACCCGCGTATAACAGACAGGAACAGCGATCACGCTGTTACAGAAGCCTGAAAAAATGACAATATACTGCAATACATTAGTATTGCAGTGTATTGTACCGCGATCTAACGCTGGTTGAAGTCCCCTAGGGAGACTAATAAAATGCGTAAAAAAAAAAAAAGTTAAATAAAGTCATTAGTAGTAAAAAAAGAATATTAAATGTACAAAAAACACTTTTCCCATTTTTCCTTTAAAGTAATGTAAAAAATAAACAAAATTGAATCATTTCAATATACCATTATTTAACTCGCACGGTGGACGGCGTAAAAATGAAAAAATTAGAAATGCCAAAATCGCTGTTATTTGGTCACCTTAGCTCTCAAAAAAATGTAATAAAAGGTGATCAAAATGTTGTATGTATCATAAAATGGTGCAAATAAAAACTACAGCTCGCCCGCAAAAAATGCCCTCACCGCTCAATCGACCAAAAAATAAAAAAAGTTATGGCTCTCAGAATGTGGTGAAACAAAACAAATTTTTGTTAACAAATAGTTTTTTCTTTGTAAAAGTAGTAAAATAAAAAAAACTGAATCCATTTGGTATCACCACTATCCTATTGGGCTGCAGAATAAAATGAAGTTGTCTTTTTTACTGCACGGTGAAAGCCGTAAAAACGAAACCCAAAAACAATGGAGGAATCACAGTTTTTTCCAATTTTTTTTTTCCCGCAAATAATTTTCTCCAGTTTCCAAGTACATTATATGGTAATTTAAATAGTGCCAATATAAACTACAACTCCTCCTGCAAAAATAAACCCTGACACCACTCTATTGACGGAAAAAGAAAAAAAGTTATGGCGGGGAGTGAAAAACAAAAATGAAAAAGCAAAAAATGGCTCAGTCCTGAAAGGGTTCATTTCTAATGAAAAAAAAACACTTGTGGGGTAAAACTGCTCACTACAGCCCATCATATTGTAGCGCCCATGGCCGCGGGCCGTCGGGTTCACTCACCTCCCGACGCCCGCAGCCAGGGATCTGTGAGCGCTGGCCTCCGTCTCCCTCCTAGGAGATGCCAGCGCTCGCTTCCGCTCGGCTGGGTCCCGCAGGGTGCGCGCGCACGCTCGCGCCCGCTCTTAAAGGGCCAGCGCGCGCACATGGAATCAATTATCATTAACCCACGTGATTCCCTGCTCTATAAGAATGCCCCAGCCCTTCTGATCCTTGCCTGAGCGTTGTTAGTCTTTCCCTGTCTGTCTCGCAAATGGTCCCTTAGTGTCTCCCGTTCCTGCTGTTACCCGTGCCCTGTTACCGTTCCTGTATTCCGCATTGTTCCTGTGTCTGCCACGTCAAGTGCCATCTGCCATGTCAAGTGCCATCTGCCACGTCAAGTGCCATCTGCCACGTCAAGTGTCATCTGCCATGTCAAGTGCCATCTGCCACGTCAAGTACCATCGGCTCATCGGATACTGCCCGCCACGTCTGGCGCCACTTTCCGCACCTGTCTCCATCCGTGCTGAGGCCACAGTCACCGCCCGGACTATTACAGGTACCTAAACATTACTGTCTGCTATCTAACTTCACATAGACTGTGACCTGGTCAGCTGCCTCCCCGCTACGGCGGAGCGGCCTAGTGGGTCCACAAACCCAGTTGCCCGTGACACATATGCTGATGCCACACGGAGCTGTTATGTACCTTTTGCACGGGCAAAACGCCTAATACTAATAAATTCTGCAAATGACCTGTGGGGCCTAAATGCTCACTATAAACCTAGATAGATTCTTTAAGGGTGGTTGTTTCCCAAATGCAGTCAGTTTTGGTGTGTTTCCACTGTTTTGGTCCCTCAGCGGTTTCCAAATTCGACATGACACCTGAATACCATTCCAGCTAAATTTGAGCTCCCAAAGCCAATTAGAGCTCCTACCCTTCTAAGCCCTGCCGTCTGTCCAAACAGCAGTTTATTACCGCATATGGGGTATTGTCGTGTTCAGAAGAGTTTGCTTTACAAATGTTGGGGTGCCTTTTCTCCTTTATTTTGAAAATGGAAAAATCTGAGCTAAACTAAATTTTATTAGAAAAAAACATAGATTTTCATTTTCACTACCTAATTCCACTAGATTCAGCAAAAAACCTGTGGGATCAAAATGATCACTATACCCCATCGATAAATTCCTTGAGGGCTGTAGTTTCCCAAATGTGGTCACTTTAGGGGGGTTCTATTGTTCTGGTCCTCCCTCAAGGGCTTTGCAAATGCGACATGGCACCTAAAAACCATTCCAGCAAAACTCGAGTTCCAAAAGCCAAATGGTGCTCTTTTCATTGAGCCCTGCCATGTATCCGAACAGCAGTTTATGACCACATATGGGGTATTGTCGTAATTGGGAGAAATTGCTTTTCAAATGTTGGGGTGCTTTTTCTCCTTTATGCCTTGTAAAAATTTATCATTTCTACGGATTAGAAAAAATGTAGGCTTTCATTTTCAGAGTCTAATTTCACAATTAGTAAAAAACCTGTGGGGTCAATATGCTTACTATACTCCTTGTTAAATTGCTTGAGGGGTGTAGTTTGCCAAGTGGGGTCTTTTTGGGGGTCTTTACACTGTTTTGGCACCACAAGACCTCTTCAAGCCTGACAGTGTGCCTAGAATATAGTCTAATAAAAAGGAGGCCCCAAAAATCCACTAGGTGCTCCTTTGCTTCAGTGGCCTGTGCTTCAGTCCATTAGCACAGTAGTGCCACATGTGGTATATTTCTGGGCAAGAAATATTGAGTTGTGTTTCCCTGGTAATACCTTCTGTGTTACAGAAAAAAAATAGATGAATATGAATTTTCTAAAAAATAAATAAATATTTTTTTGTAAATTTCACCTCCACATTGCTTTAATTCCTGTGAAACACCTAAAGGGTTAAGAAACTTTCTAAATGCTGTTTTGAATACTTTGAAGAGTGCAGTTTTTAAAATTGGTTGACTTATGTGGGGTTTCTAATATATAAGGCCCTCAAAGCCACTTCAGAACTGAACCGGTCCCTAAACAAATAGGTTTTGGAAATTTTCTTGAAAAGGTGAGAAATTGCTACTAAAGTTCTAAGCCTTGTAACGTCCTAGAAAAATAAAAGGATATTCAAAAAATGATGCCAACATAAAGTAGACATATGGGAAACGTAAACTAGTAACTATTTTTGTGGTATTACTATCTGTTTTACAAGCAGATACATTTAGAGAAATGCTAAGTTTTTGCAAATTTTCTCTAAATTTTGGTGTTTTTCACAAATAAATACTGAATCTATTAACCAAATTTTTTCTCTAACATAAAGTACAATGTGTCACGAGAAAACAGTTTTAGAATCGCTTGGATACATAAAAGCATTCCAGTTATTACCACATAATGTAACACGTCAGATTTGAAAAAGGTTAAAGACCTAAAATAGGCAGGTTAAAGCCAACATTTTAAGGGTTAAATACTCTATTATGAGCAATACCCTAATATATATTTTAGAGGTTCTCTCCCTAACGCACATCCATATTTCTAGTTCTAGAGCAGAGTGTTTTCAGCAGAAACCCTAATTACATTCCGTTGTTGGTACAATGAAGGGGAATTTGATGACCTTGCTGCTGCACGCCTCTTTTATTGAAGATATCCCCTATTATTAAACAAAGTATTCCATTAGGCAGTGCGTCAGACCCTTATTCACATGACGGTTATCTCTGGTTTGATTCCCAGTTAAATGGGTATAATGTTTTTATTTGTTGGGCTAGTGATGTGATTTTTGTGATTGTTTTTTTCATGATCAATTCTTTTGCTTTTCCATCATTTTTAGGCTTATAGTTTGAAAAAAGATAGCTACAAAGTATGCTTTTTTGCTTTTAACACATTTTTTCTAGTAATATAGTGTTACTCTAAAATAAACTTTTTTTTTGTGATCGCCATTGTCTAGTGTAAATTTTCATATATTACATATCTACTTTAGGGTAATTGTATCAGGGCTATGACAATGATTGGTGAGGAGAGAGTTTTTAACCCCTTAAAGGCTATGTACACCTTTTGAAGCGCAAGATACAGCTACAGGATACAAAGCCGCTGTATCTGAAAAAGTAAAAATAGTTTTTAATAAAAAATACAAAGTTGTACTGATCACATTGATACACTGTTTTATTTAAAAAAAAAAAAATAATAGTTTTCAAAGGTGTACATAACCTTTAATGACTGTGCCAATTTTCGGCTGTTAACTTTTGTGTTTTCTCCTCTCCGCCTCTAAAACCTATAACTTTTTTAATATTTCGAAGACGTAGTCGTATGAGAGCTTCTTTCTTGCGGGACGAGTTGTAATTTTTCATGACACCATTTAATGTACCATATAACATTGTAACGAAGGGGGTAGGGAAACGAACAAGTGAGCCCTAATCTACCCGCCACTCTGTCCCTGCCTACTTGCAACGACCCGCCCTAGGCGACGGGGTACAACTGGGCAGCGGTCCCTACGCTCAGTAAGTGCACGAGACAAACATACAAGGGAATACAGAGCAAATGGAAAGGGGCAGTTGCCCACGGCAACACCGTGAGCATCAGAGTGGTGAACGAGCCAAGTAAAACCAGGAGAGCACGAGGTACCAAACGCAGAGCAGAAGAGTAGTCAGTAAGCCAGGGTCAGTATGGAGCAGGATCAAATAGTTAGGAGCTGTAGCTGGGCCAGGAAACCACACGGAAAGAATCACAAGCAAGGGAGAAACAGGAAAGGCAGGTATAAATAGACAGAGGGCGGGAGCTAGCTCCGTCTGGCCAGGCTGCGATAGGCTCTCCCACTCCTAAGCCTGCCATCCTGAGTGGTGGAAGAAGGAGTCAGTCTCAGAGACGTAGATTCAGGTGTAGACTGATTACCTATGGGAGTTAACCCCAAAGCTGTGCCTGGCAGATCCTTTACAGTACCCCCCCTTTTATGAGGGGCCACCGGACCCTTTCTAAGTGGACCTGTTTTACTGGGGAAACGAAGGTGGAACTTCCTGACCAATACCCCAGCGTGAACATCCCGGGCAGGTACCCAAGTCCTCTCCTCAGGCCCGTATCCTCTCCAATGGACCAGGTACTGGAGGGAGCTTTGGACCATCTTGCTGTCCACAATCTTGGCCACCTCGAATTCCACCCCCTCAGGGGTGAGAACGGGAACAGGAGGTTTCCTCAAGGGAGCCAAGGACGGGGAGCAGCGTTTAAGAAGGGAGGCATGAAACACGTCATGTATACGAATAGATGGGGGTAACTCCAGCCGGAAGGAGACAGGAATGAGGACTTCAATGACCTTATACGGCCCAATAAACCGGGGAGCAAACTTCTTGGACGGGACCTTAAGACGCAAGTTCCTAGACGATAACCACACCAGATCCCCGACCATAAACAAGGGGTTAGCAGAACGTCTTCTATCAGCCTGAGTTTTTGTACGCTCTGGGACGCCTCTAGGTTCTTCTGAACCTGGGCCCAGACTGTGCACAGTTCCCGATGAACGACCTCTACCTTGGGATTGTTGGAACTACCAGGTGAAACGGAGGAGAACCGTGGATTAAACCCAAAATTACAGAAAAAGGGGGAGACCCCTGACGAGTTACTGACCCGATTATTAAGTGAAAATTCAGCGAGGGGAATGAATGAGACCCAATCATATTGACAGTCAGAGATAAAACACCTTAAATATTGTTCTAGAGATTGATTAGTCCTCTCAGTTTGGCCATTGGTTTCAGGATGGAAGGCAGAGGAGAAGGACAGATCAATCTCCAAATTTTTACAGAAGGCTCTCCAAAACAAAGAAACAATTTGTACCCCTCTGTCTGAAACAATATTGACAGGGACCCCATGGAGACGCAGGATGTGTTTGACAAACAAGGTAGCTAACGTCTTGGCGTTGGGTAGTTTCTTGAGGGGCACAAAGTGGCACATCTAACTGAAGCGGTCTACTACCACCCACACGACCGACTTGCCTTGGGATGGAGGCAAATCGGTGATAAAATCCATGGAGATATGAGTCCAAGGTCTCTGGGGAATGGGCAACGAATGTAGTAAGCCCGCTGGTCGGGACCTGGGAGTCTTGGACCTAGCACAAACCTCACAAGCGGCGACGTAGGCCTTAACGTCTTTAGGCAACCCAGGCCACCAATAGTTTCTGGCAATGAGGTGTTTGGTACCCAGGATGCCTGGATGACCAGATAGTGCGGAATCATGATTTTCCCTAAGTACCTTTAGCCGGTATTGCAGGGGAACAAACAGCTTGTCCTCAGGAAGGTTCCCGGGAGCTGAACCTTGATCAGCCGCAATTTCAGAGACTAAATCAGAATCAATAGAAGAAATGTTTATACTGGGAGGCAAAATAAAAGCAGGATCTTCCTCCGAAGGAGGGCTGGCCATGAAGCTACGCGACAGTGCATCGGCCTTAATATTTTTAGACCCAGCCCTATAGGTAACCAAAAAGTTGAATCTGGTAAAAAATAGCGCCCATCGAGCTTGTCTCGGGTTTAGCCTCCGGGCAGATTCTAGGAAAACCAGATTCTTGTGGTCGGAAAGGACCGTTACCTGGTGCCTAGCCCCCTCCAGGAAGTGGCGCCACTCTTCAAATGCTTATTTAATGGCTTAGAGTTCGCGGTTGCCAATATCATAGTTACTCTCAGTGGGCGAAAACTTCCTGGAGAAGTAGGCACAGGGGTGGAGATGGGTGAGGGACCTGGTACCCTGGGACAAGACAGCCCCCACTCCCACCTCGGATGCGTCAACTTCCACGATAAATGGCTCCATTTGGTTGGGCTGAACCAGCACCGGGGCCGAGATAAAGCACTTCTTAAGGACCTCAAAAGCCTGGACAGCGTCAGGAGACCAGTGGAGGAGATCAGCACCTTTGCGAGTGAGGTCCGTAAGAGGCTTAGCGATGACCGAGAAGTTAGCAATAAATCTCCTGTAATAATTAGCGAACCCCAAAAAACACTGTAACACCTTCAGGGAGGCAGGTTGGACCCATTCCGCCACAGCCTGAACCTTGGCGGGGTCCATGCGGAATTCATGAGGAGTGAGGATTTGACCCAAAAATGGTATCTCCTGTACCCCTAACACACATTTTTCGGTTTTTGCAAACAGTTTGTTTTCCCGAAGGACCTGGAGCACCTTCCTGACATGCTCAATGTGGGAGGGCCAGTCCTTGGAAAACACCAGTATGTCATCAAGGTAGACTACAAGAAATATCCCCAGGTAATCTCTCAAAATCTCATTTATGAAATTCTGGAAGACCGCCGGAGCATTACACAACCCAAAGGGCATGACGAGGTATTCGAAATTACCTTCGGGCGTGTTAAACGCAGTCTTCCACTCATCCCCCTCTTTGATGCGTATAAGGTTATACGCTCCCCGTGGAACAAACTTAGAGAACCATTGGGCCCCCTGAACCTGATTAAAGAGATCAGGAATCAAAGGAAGGGGATACTGGTTCCTTACAGTGACCTTATTCAGGTTACGGTAGTCAATGCATGGCCTAAGACCACCATCCTTCTTCCCTACGAAGAAGAAGCCAGCACCTACCGGAGAAGTAGAGGGGCGAATGTAACCCTTGGCCAGGCATTCCTGGATATACTCTCTCATGGCTTCACGTTCGGGACAAGAAAGATTAAATTTCCTACCCTTAGGAAGCTTAGCTCCTGGTACCAATTCGATAGCGCAATCGTATTCTCTATGAGGAGGTAACACTTCGGAGGCCTCCTTAGAGAAAACATCAGCGAAGTCCCGAACAAACTCAGGTAGCGTGTTCACCTCCTCAGGGGGAGAAATAGAATTAACAGAAAAACATGACGTCAAACATTCATTACCCCATTTGGTAAGCTCCCCAGTATTCCAGTCAAACGTGGGATTATGCAACTGCAACCAGGGAAAGCCTAAAACAAAATCGGACGATAATCCCTGCATTAACAGTACAGAGCACTGCTCCAAATGCATGGAGCCAACAAGGAGTTCAAAAACAGGGGTATGCTGTGTAAAATAACCATTAGCAAGAGGAGTGGAGTCGATACCCACTACCGGGACAGGTTTAGGCAAATCAATCAAAGGCATAGCAAGAGACATAGCAAATTCCACAGACATGATATTAGCAGAGGACCCTGAATCCACAAAGGCACTGCCGGTAGCAGACCTACCACCAAAAGAGACCTGAAAGGGAAGCAAGATCTTATTACGTTTCATATTTACGGGAAATACCTGTGCGCCCAAGTTACCTCCCCGATGATCACTTAGGCGCTGAAGTTCTCCGGCTGCATTCTTACGCTTAGGACAGTTGTTCACTTGATGCTTGTCATCCCCACAGTAGAAGCAGAGACCATTCTTCCTGTGGAAATCTCTACGTTGTTGGGGGGACACGAAGGCCCCGAGTTGCATAGGTACCTCTGAGTCTTCCGGGGAAGATCGAAGTCATCGAACCTCGGGAGGCATCATGGGGGAGTCGGAGGAGAAAACACATAAACGTTCGCGTTGTCGTTCCCTGAGACGTCGGTCAAGTCGTACCGCTAAAGCCATAACCTGGTCTAGGGAGTCAGAAGAGGGATAGCTAACTAGCAGGTCTTTCAGGGCATTCGACAGACCCAACCGAAACTGGCACCTTAAGGCAGGGTCATTCCACCGAGAAGCTACGCACCACTTCCTAAAGTCAGAACAAAACTCCTCAACAGGTCTCTTACCCTGACGTAAGGTCACCAGCTGACTCTCGGCAAAGGCAGTCTTGTCAGTCTCGTCATAAATGTGTCCGAGAGCAGAAAAGAAAAGATCAACGGAGGAAAGTTCAGGGGCGTCAGGAGCCAAGGAGAAGGCCCATTCTTGGGGCCCGTCCTGGAGCCGGGACATAATTATACCCACTCGCTGGCTCTCAGAACCTGAGGAGTGGGGCTTTAAGCGAAAGTAAAGCCTACAACTCTCCCGGAAGGAGAGAAAAGCCCTCCGGTCCCCTGAGAACCGGTCGAGCAACTTGAGGTGAGGTTCAGGAGGTGAGGTGAGGGGAACTACCAAGGTAGCATCAGGCTGGTTGACCCTCTGAGCCAGGGCCTGGACCTGTAGGGAGAGACCCTGCATTTGCTGAGCCAGGGTCTCAAGGGGGTCCATAGTGGTGTCAGGGACCAGGGTAGACTAGGTATGGGCTTGTGATTATGTAACGAAGGGGGTAGGGAAACGAACAAGTGAGCCCTAATCTACCCGCCACTCTGTCCCTGCCTACTTGCAACGACCCGCCCTAGGCGACGGGGTACAACTGGGCGGCGGTCCCTACGCTCAGTAAGTGCACGAGACAAACATACAAGGGAATACAAAGCAAAGGGAAAGGGGCAGTTGCCCACGGCAACACCGTGAGCATCAGAGTGGTGAACGAGCCAAGTCAAACCAGGAGAGCACGAGGTACCAAACGCAGAGCAGAAGAGTAGTCAGTAAGCCAGGGTCAGTATGGAGCAGGATCAAATAGTTAGGAGCTGTAGCTGGGCCAGGAAACCACACGGAAAGAATCACAAGCAAGGGAGAAACAGGAAAGGCAGGTATAAATAGACAGAGGGCGGGAGCTAGCTCCGTCTGGCCAGGCTGCAATAGGCTCTCCCACTCCTAAGCCTGCCATCCTGAGTGGTGGAAGAAGGAGTCAGTCTCAGAGACGTAGATTCAGGTGTAGACTGATTACCTATGGGAGTTAACCCCGAAGCTGTGCCTGGCAGATCCTTTACAAACATACTGAGAAACTGGGAAAAAAAAGTCTTTGTGGGGTGAAATGGGCAAAAAACAGCAATTTCGCCATTGTTATTTGGGTCTCAGTTTTATGGCGTTCATCATGTAGTAAAAAAAAAAAGATGTTAACTTTCCTCTACAATTATGATGATTAAACCTATATAGGGGTTGGAGTTTAATTCCACATTATGTTTTGTCTTAGGCTCCATTCACACGACAGTTTCTTTTTAACGGCCAGTGAATATTGGCCGTCAAAAAATAGGACATGTCCTATTTTTGGCCGTTTTCATGACCAGACAGCCCCCATATAAGTCAAGGGATCAGTTTTTAATGGCCGTTAATGTAACAACCGTTAAAAACGGATCTGTGATATGGGGATTCAAGAGGCAAGGGAACTATTGGTTCCCTTGCTGGCTATTGGCAACGCCATGACACACTCACCGATGCAGCACTGTCTTCTTCAACTGTGGTCTCTAGTGTTCACGGGTTCTTCTTCGCAGATCCCGTGAAGACGAGAGACCACACGTGAAGTTTAGAGACCTACCTGAAGAAGACTGTGCTGTATCCGTGAGTGTGTAGGCATTCAGGCGATTATTTATTAATAAATGTCGAGCTGTGTGACATCATATACATCGGGGCTGTGTGGCATCTACAGAGGGGCTGTGTAGCATCATCTACATCGGGGTTGTGTGGCATCATCTACATCAGCGCTGTGCGGCATCATCTACAGGGAGGCTGTGTGGCATCATCTACAGGGGGCTGTGTGGCATCATCTACATCGGGGCTGTGTGGCATCATCCACATCGAGGCTGTGTGGCATCTACAGGGAGGCTGTGTGTCATTATCTACATTGGGGCTGTGGCATCATCTACATGGGGGGGCTGTGTGGCATCATCTACATCGGGGGCTGTGTGGCATCATCTACAGGGGGGCTGTGTGGCATCATCTACAGTGGGGCTGTGTGTCATCATCTACAGTGGGGCTGTAAATAGTGTCTAGGTGAACATGTGATCTTCTTTGGGTGATTTCAGGAGTTGGGACAAAAAAGCCTGACAAATTAAATTCATCAGTTTTCTTAACGGCCATGTAAAACGGATGTCAAACGGCCATTAAAAACGGACAGATGGACTGGAAATGGATGAAAATTTGGAGACACACTGATGCAAAATGGCCATGAAGAATTGACGGTCAGTTTTTAATGGACATTTTTTTTCAATTTTTGTGAATGTAGCCGATCATATTTTTGGAATTCTACGATTATGGTGATACTAAATTTATGTCGTTTTTTTGTGTTGTAACACCTTTACAAAAAAAAAGTATTTGTTACAACAACAATAAATTGCTTTGTGTCACCACATTTTGAGACCCAAAACTTTTTTCCGTCGATTGAGTGGTATGAGGGCTTATTTTTTTCAGGGCGAGCTGTAGTTTTTATTATTAACATTTTGGGGTATATTTGACTTTTTGATCACTTTATATTCCATTTTTTGAGGAGCTAATGTGACAAAAAAAATGACAATTCTAGTGCGTTTTTTGTTTTTTTACAGCGTTCACTGTGCAGGTTAAATAACATCAACATATGTCTCACAGGAAGGCCGGATTTACACGAGAGTGTGCGTTTTGCGTGCGCAAAAAACGCTGCGTTTTGCGCGCGCAAAAGGCATTTGACAGCTCCGTGTGTCATCCGTGTATGATGCGCGGCTGCGTGATTTTCACGCAGCCGCCATCATAGAGATGAGGTAGTCGACGCCCGTCACTGTCCAAGGTGCTGAAAGAGCTAACTGATCGGCAGTAACTCTTTCAGCACCCTCGACAGTGAATGCCGATCACAATATACACCAACCTGTGAATAAAAAAAGACGTTCAAACTTACCATGAACTGCCTGCTTCCTCCAGTCCGGTCTCCCGGCCGTTGCCTTGGTGACGCGTCCCTCTCTTGTCATCCGGCCCCACCTCCCAGGATGACGCGGCAGGCCATGAGACCGCTGCAGCCTGTGATTGGCTGCAGCCTGTGCTTGGCCTGTGATTGGCTGCAGCTGTCACTTGGCCTGAATTGTCATCCCGGGAGGTCGGACTGGAGGAAGGAGCCGGGACTTATCGGTAAGTCCGAACTTCTGTTTTTTTTTACACGTATATGTATATTGTGATCGAAAGTCACTGTCCATGGTGCTGAAACAGTTTAAGTCTTTGAGCACCGTGGGCAGTGACTGTCTCCTGACGTCGCGTACCCGAACATTTTTTGCCGGGTTCGGTCAAAACGAGTTCGGCCGAACCCGGTGAAGTTCGGTGCGCTCATCTCTAATTTGACACTCCGTTTGGATGTTTGTAACCAGAAAAGCACGTGGTGCTTTTCTGTTTACATTCATCCTTTTGACAGCTCTTGCGTGATTTTCGCGCATGCAACGCAGGACCGTCCGTGTGGCATGCGTTGTTTTCACGCACCCATTGAAGTCAATGGGTGCGTGTTGCGTGAAAAACGCAAGAATATAGAACATGTCGTGAGTTTTACGCAACGCACTCACGCAGCGCAAAATTCACGCATCGTCTAAACAGCCCCATAGACTATTATAGGTGCGTACGACACGCGTGAAAAGCACGCGCGTCGCACGCGCGTATAATACGCTCGTGTAAATGAGGCCGAAAAGTCAGTATAGGGGCTAGGTCACCAACAGTGCGGATTTTAACCTCCCCAAAGTTGGAATAGAAACACGGAGTCGTATACTATTATGATTGTAAATGCCAAAAGGCATAGGAAAATATAAACTTTATGGGACAATACAGAGTAAAAATAGTTAAAATAGAGACTTCAAATCAGACAACTGTATATCAGTTGTACAAAGGACATAGGAGCACATAGTTTAACCATGCTTAAAGGTCACAATCAAATGACAATATTTTGTATAAAACAGAGTATAGGCAATTTTGTCATCATATAATAACATGTAACACTGGTAGAGTATACGCCGTACTAATCACTGTGGAGGGCGAAGTGGATTATAGCACTACCATATACTGTGATACGCCTCACATCTGAGAAACGCTAATGAAAATACTCAGCGTCTATGATCCTCAGAAAGGGAGAACAAAAATTCCCAGGATATAGCAAAACATATAGGTTAAGTTATAATAAAAAGGTTTAGGTGACTAACCCATGTTGCTCCAAAAGTCCGGTAACTCCAAAGTAAGGAGAGAACCCCAACGCGCGTTTCGCGTGGACGGCTTTTTCAAGGGGTATTCTAACATATGTTCATTGTGCCACTTTAAATACACTGCCTAGTTTGGTCAGCTGGTAGCCTTAGCACCAATAGGAACCTGAGTCACGTAGCCGTGCGTGTCAGACAGAAGCATCGCGAGAGTCACGCACCGTACCGCCGAGACTCGACCACGCATGCCTGGCTCCGGAAACCGCGCACGCGCAGAGGAGTACAATCGGCAGCCCAAACGAAGACCAAGGATGGGACATCCGGCACGCAGCATACGGAGACAGATTGCAAGTGAAAGGATTCTGTAAAGGTGATAATTTAATTTGAGGGGATTAGAACTTGAACACATTCAGAATAATAAATGAACTAATCTATAGAGGGGCTTCGATATAAAATGAACCCATCGTCCTCCACCAGACTCACTGACATTAGTAAATATTATGCATTATTAATATCACAGAATATTCAATATGTGTTTACTTAACAAAAATGCATAATGTTTATAATAATGTGAAAAGAAATAGGTGAAAAATCGAATGCAATAAATAATAAAAAAAAGTAGGTAATGTTAAACAACAAATATCAGGTGACAAAAAATAAATAAAAAAAATAAATAAAAAGATATATAATAAGATACGGACCAAAGCAAAAAAGGTCGGCAATAGGGTGAAAATATAAAAAACTGCAAGTGGTGATATCAATTGATAACAAAAAGAATTATACTATGTGACATAGCTAAAAATAAGTGCAAATACAAATAATGCGAAATCAATCAAATTGCAAAGTGGTATACAACATAATAAATCCATTATACACAACATTATATCTGTATCATAGAAGCAGACTTTTCTTAGTCTGTTCGAATCCCAATATATACAGGTAGAGAGTCCCTCGTGATGAATACAAAAAATATCCAGTCACGAATACGTCGTCCTCAGGCATTGTAACATGCATGATCAAACTAGGCTAAAATATAAAACTAGATAGAAAAGAAGAACATAAATTAGTAAACATACAGTTAAAAACAAATAAAAAGAAGGGTAGAGAGTTTACAGAAATGACGCAAAGCTTAATGTCTCGTTCAAACCAACAGGGGCCATCGTACCAAGGGTAACAATCCATTTACGCTCTCTCTGAGCTAATAGTTTCTTTACATCACCACCCCTAATGCCACAGAGCACTCTATCTATACCCCATGCTTTAAATGCTTTTGGATCACAGGCATGGTGGGTTTTAAAATGTCTAGGGATCGTTTTTAGGAGTGTGAGATCTTCAATTTCTCTTGCAGCAATTATATCACGCACGTGTTCCCTAATCCTGAGTTGTCTTGATGTCAGACCGATATATACTTTTGAGCAACCGCATGTTGCATAGTATATTACATTCATTGTACTACAAGATATGTAGTACCGGATCTTAAATTCCATTTTGTCTGTCATAGATTCAAAGGTGCTTGTACGGACCATATTTGTGCATGATATACAGTCGCCACATGGATAACAGCCCTGTCTGGTATTTTTTTATGTAAACGGATTGCATTGTTTTGGTACATAGTGACTCTTCACCAACATATCTTTGAGGCTCATACTCCTACGTGCTGTCATCTGAGGTTTCTGTGACAAATTTTCTGCCAGGGCTGGTTCCAAATGCAGAATGGGCTAATGTTTTTCCAAAATAGATCTCATTACATGCCACTGGTTGTTATATGTGGAGATGTATTGGATCTTCTTATCATCAATTTTTTTGTTATTTCTTTTTGGTAAATGTAAAATTGAGTTACGGTCTGTAAATTTTGCTCGTCTATATCCCCTCTTTATACATCTATGGCTATACCCCCTTTCCAAAAATCTCTCTTCAAGATCCCTTGATTGTTTCTCAAAATTTACGTTGGATGAGCAGATACGCCTCATCCTTAAGAACTGACCAACAGGGACGGCCCTAATCGTGGACTGGCTGTGGGCTGATGTGGCATGGAGTAATGAGTTGACCGATGTTTTCTTCCTGAAAACATCAGTCTGAAGAGTCCTCATACTGTCCACCTCAATGCTCACATCTAAAAAGTCGACCCGATGTTTATCAAAAACATAGGTCAACCTTATGTTGAAATCGTTGATATTTAGACATTGCATGAACTGCACGAGCTGTGTCTTAGTGCCCTGCCAAATAAACAATAAATCATCGATGTATCTCATCCAGCACTGCACATGATCGACGGCGTGAGCACCGTCGCCATGAAAAACCTGCCTCTCCCAAAGACCGAGAAACAGGTTTGCATACGACGGTGCACATGCCGTCCCCATGGCAGTGCCCTGCTTTTGTAAGTAAAACACATCCTTAAAGACAAAAAAATTCTGTGTCAAGACATATTGTAATAAATCCACAACCAGTCTACATGTCAGGCCGTCCCAGTTGCTCATCCCCAAGAAGAAGCGAACCGCATTAATCCCATCATTATGTCGAATGCTAGTGTACAGTGATTCGACATCTGCTGTCAATAAGATCATGCCAGAATCTAAAGTAACACCATCCAACCTTTTCAAAACATTTGTTGTGTCCTTCACATAGGACGGTAAACACTCCACCAGAGGTTTTAAATAGTGGTCGATGAACCTACAAATGGGATCGCAAAGTCCTCCTATCCCCGAAACTATGGGGCGTCCCGGGGGATCTACCATATTTTTATGGACCTTTGGTAAGAAGTATAGGGTGGGGATTTTTGGGTATTGAACCATCAGACCGGAGAAGATGTTCTTAGGAATTATACCTTTCTCATAGGCTGTACTCAAAATTGTCAGCAATTCAGCTGAAAAAGTACCTACCGGGTCATAAGTTAATTTTTGATTTTTGCATTTTTCTATGAAATGATTGATGTGGTTTTATTGCAGCATCCAAGGGAAGTTTTTTTGGTGAAGTTTTTTTCTGTGTTTATGCTTTATACAGGTTCCCATATGCTAATTGATACACTACCGTTCAAAAGTTTGCGGTCACCCAGACAATTTTGTGTTTTCCATGAAAACTCACACTTATATTTTTCAAATGAGTTGCAAAATGACTAGAAAATATAGTCAAGACATTGACAAGGTTAGAAATAATGATTTTTATTTCAAATAATAATTTTCTCATTCAAACTTTGCTTTCGTCAAAGAATGCTCCATTTGCAGCAATTACAGCATTGCAGACCTTTGGCATTCTAGCTGTTAATTTGCTGAGGTAATCGGGAGAAATTTCCCCCCATGCTTCCAGAAGCCCCTCCCACAAGTTGGATTGGCTTGATGGGCACTTCTTGCGTACCATACAGTCAAGCTGCTCCCACAACAGCTCTATGGGGTTGAGATCTGGTGACTGCGCTGGCCACTCCATTACAGATAGAATACCAGCTGCCTGCTTCTTCCCTAAATAGTTCTTGCATAATTTGGAGGTGTGCTTTGGGTCATTGTCCTGTTGTAGGATGAAATTGGCTCCAATCAAGAGCTGTACACAGGGTATGGCATGGCGTTGCAAAATGGAGTGATAGCCTTCCTTATTCAAAATCCCTTTTACCTTGTACAAATCTCCCACTTTACCAGCATCAAAGCAACCCCAGACCATCACATTACCTCCACCATGCTTTACAGATGGCGTCAGGCACTCTTCCAGCATCTTTTCAGTTGTTCTGCGTCTCACAAATGTTCTTCTGTGTGATCCAAACACCTCAAACTTCAATTCGTCTGTCCATAACACTTTTTTCCAATCTTCCTCTGTCCAATGTCTGTGTGCTTTTGCCCATATTAATCTTTTCCTTTTATTAGCCAGTCTCAGATATGGCTTTTTCTTTGCCACTCTGCCGTGAAGGCCAGCATCCCGGAGTCGCCTCTTTACTGTAGACGTTGACACTGGCGTTTTGCGGGTACTATTTAATGAAGCTGCCAGTTGAGGACCTGTGAGGCGTCTATTTCTCAAACTAAAGACTCTAATGTACTAGTCTTGTTGCTCAGTTGTGCAGCGGGGCCTCCCACTTCTCTTTCTACTCTGGTTAGAGTCTGTTTGTGCTGTCCTCTGAAGGGAGTAGTACACACCGTTGTAGGAAATCTTCAGTTTCTTGGCAATTTCTCGCATGGAATAGCCTTCATTTCTAAGAACAAGAATAGTCTGTCGAGTTTCACATGAAAGCTCTCTTTTTCTAGCCATTTTGAGGGTTTAATCGAACCCACAAATGTAATGCTCCAGATTCTAAACTAGCTCAAAGGAAGGTCACGTTTTATAGCTCCTCTAAACAGCAAAACTGTTTACAGCGGTGCTAACATAATTGCACAAGGGTTTTCAAGTGTTTTCTAATCATCCATTAGCCTTCTAACACAGTTAGCAAACACAATGTACCATTAGAACACTGGAGTGATGGTTGCTGGAAATGGGCCTCTATACACCTATGTAGATATTGCATTAAAAACCAAACTTTTGCAGCTAGACTAGTCATTTAGCACATTAAGAATGTATAGAGTGTATTTTTGATTAATTTAATGTTATCTTCATTGAAAAAAACTGTACTTTTCTTTCAAAAATAAGGAAATTTCTAAGTGACCCTAAACTTTTGAACGGTAGTGTATATATTGACTATATTAAATAATAGGTATTCTTCTTCAGTTTAATTATTGTCTTTTGGTGAATACAGGTCCTGGAATGGATTATCGTGGTCATGACAAAAATTGGGTCACTAAGCTGTCAGATGTTTTTAAAAGTGATATACATTCAGAGGTTGGCACCTCTTCACAACAAAATAGAGATATTCAAATACGTATTAAATCTTTATTGAAAAAACGGACCAGAACATGGTGGAACAAGGCGTCATTAGAGCATTATCTTAATAAGGATATCATTCCTATAGGCCTGAGAGTTAAGATTACCTCTTAATTTCCGGTTGATGATGATGACCTATTTAGACAAAGATGGGAAGATGCGTGCAAAATGTGCTCTAAAACGATGTTGGAATTGCTGATAGGGTCTGATAAACAAACTCTTGAGCTATTGGAAAGGGAAATTGAACCATTACAGCAGGATCTAAAAGTAAAGATCACGAAGGAGGAAATGGATGTCTTTGAAAAAGAATTAGATAATGAGTTCTTAAAATGGGAAAAAGAGATCCAACAATTTAAAACCAAGGAATTACAACGCGATTTATCTGATTATCAGAATGATCGTGCATTTAGATGCAATTGTCACATCCTATGAGATCAAGATCACGATCTAGATCACGATCAGGTTATACATTGTCATCCTCCAATGAAGGTCCATCAACTGGATGTTTTTTTAGGCAAACGCCCCAGGTGGGGGCAAGATCAAGGTTGTTAGGATGGTGGAAGAAGAAAAAGCAAAGTTCCAGATGGAGGGATGAGTCTCAGGAACAGACAACAAAAGACAAATTAAAGGTAATCATTCTGTCTAATATTCTACTAACACAAGCACAGATAGAAGTGTTAGGAATGGGTCTAACTTTCTCCCGAGTCTTTTGATTTTTTTTGAGACAGTTAAAGATGTACATCTTTTTGCAAGGAAATTACTCTTTAAAAAACATTTTTCGAAATATGATATACTACTTTTTGCAGGGAGGGATGAACAACTAACTCTTATGGCCCTTGATGAATTGCTTAAAGAACAGGAACCGATTGTGGAACATAGATTCCTCCCAGGGGTCAGGGGGCGCTCTACCACATTTTCACCCTTGTCAATGTGTCCTGCAGTAGACACTTTTGTTAGACTGGTTACAAATGAACTGAGAAAGGTGTCCTCATATCGTACACATGACAATCTAAATGGAGCACAACGAGAGGCCCTTGAACAACTCAAAAGGATGAAAACGGTGGTTATCAAGCCAGGTGACAAGGGTGGAAATGTGGTATTGTGGCCAACTGACAAATATGAAAGAGAAGCGTTCAGACAGCTCAATGATAGGTTATGTTATCAGAAGCTGGATGGTTGTCCCCTGGCAAATATTAAGGCCCAACTGGATAAAATCCTATGGAGGGCGTTTGAACTTAACATTATACGAAAAACGACATTGGGTGGCTTGATTGTGGACAAATCAATAATAGCAAACTTGTATTTACTTCCCAAAGTTCACAAAAATCTAGTGGATCCTCCGGGTAGACCGATAGTCTCGGGCAATGGGAGTTTGTGTGAAACAGTGTGTCGTTTCATTGACTTGTATCTTAAACCCATGGCAAATGATTTACTCTCATACATTCGGGACTCTACGGATGTCTTTAATAGATTGGAGGGAGTATTCATGGGACAAGATGATTTTTTTGTGACGTGGAGTCACTTTACACTGCAATTGAACACAAAGATGGCATTGAAGCCGCTAGGTTTTATTTAGACGGGACCAATTTAGAACCTGACCTCATTGAATTACGGATCCTATTATTGGATTTTGTATTACATCATAACTTATTCTTATTCAAAGATCGTTATTTCCTACAGAAAAGAGGTGTGGCAATGGGGGCGACTTGTGCACCCTCATATGCCAACCTCTTTCTTGGATATTGGGAACAGAGTCTACAACTACCTGATGCAAATGATGGAGGCGTCCTAATTTGGATGCGTTTCATTAATGACATACTCTTTCTATGGCATGGTGAGAGTGAAAAATTTGAGAGTTTCCTTCTGGGTCTGTATGTCAACCAGCTTAATATCCGCCTGACTTCTAATGCGAGTTGGATGGATATTGAGTTTCTTGACATCAGACTTACTAGGAAAATAGATGGTTTGATTGGTACTGACGTTTTCAGAAAAACGACATCTGTCAATTCGGTTCTGTATGCTAAATCGTCTCATCCCCCACAGACATTGAGAGCAGTTCCAACAGGGCAATTTCTAAGAGCACGTCGAATTTGTTCCACTGAGACTGCCTTTGAAAATCAGGCCTCTGATCTCTCAAAGAGATTTCGCGCTATAGAATATAAAACTAAGAATATTGAGCAAGGATATGTGAGAGCTAAAAGTACGCAAATAAATGATCTACTTATACTCAGACCAAAGAAAAAAGATAATTATGAAGGGGTAAGGTTTATCACTGGATATCATGCTTAATGGCGAGAAATGAAAACAATCTTTGAGAGATGTTGGCAGATTCTGTATACTGATGCAGACTTGAGTCTAGTTTTATCAGATTCTTCTCTCATTACTTCATGTAGATCATGCAATTTAAAGGATATTTTAGTAAAGAACCACTATGTAGCCCCTACCTCAGGATTTATATTTAACTCTAAAGGACCTAAATGGGGATCATACACATGTGGTGATTGTTTGGCATGTTCCCTAATGATTAGATCTCAAAATTTTGTGAATTCTTCAGGGTCAAAGGAGTACAAGATCTGCCACAATATCACCTGTCGTTCAACTGCCGTGATCTACTATGCAAATTGACCCTGTCGTCTAATATATGTGGGTCTCACTTCTAGAGAGCTTCGTGTGACAATCTTGGAACATGTAAGGGACATTAAGGGAGCCATGAAGACTGATGATCCTGAAAAATAAAGCAAACTGAAACCAATACCTCGCCATTTTCGTGAACATCATCAAGGTAATTGGAGACTCCTTACATTTAGAGGCATTGATAAAATCTCATTTGGAAACAGAGGGGGTAATGTTCAGAAAATCCTTGCTCAACGTGAATGCAAATGGATTATGAATTTACAGACTGTTTTCCCTAAGGAGTTAAATGAAATGGTCAGTTTTCTTCCGTTTTTCCAATAATAAATATTAGTAAGTGCCAACCTTTGTTATGTTTTATCCTTGTGTGAAGGGAGGACTTCTGAGGATTTAATATGTTTGCTTACAATTTCAGAGTGGACCGCACTTGTTTACATCAGTTTTTTGCAAGGACAGCAGTGTCATTCTGTATATGACTGAATTCTGGATCTCGTGATGGCATCTTTTGGCCGTAAAAAAATTCATGTATTTGGCTTCTTGAATTCTGTATGGATAGGCGGTGACTGTCGCATGGATATGTACAACACAAAAACTTCTTTAATGATGCGAAGCTCTTTTCTCTTGCTGGAGCTGTATGTACATGTAATGTTGGCATTATGTACTGCATTCCCATAGTGATGGATCTGGTATGTTTTCAATTTTTGATTGAGTTATTTGTTTCACGATCATATGCCTTTTTTTACCCATATGATTAATTATTCACATTTCAGTACTATATATGTATGTATACATATAATTGTGCATGCCATTAAATTACCATACTGTGGCATGTCTATACATATATCAATTCACTTTATTTATTCAACACTTTACTCATTTGAGTCTTCAGTGGACTTTTTGGGTCTTGACACATTTTTTACACTTTATTAACACATTTTTCCACATTTCTTTTTATTTATTTATTTCTTTTATTTATTCTTTATTTACTATTTTTCACAGATTATTTTAATTCATCTAGTATAATCACTATACATTTTGTATATCTCCAAATTTTGTAGTATTTTGGCCGTGTGTGTACACGACGGGCCCCTAGGCATGCATTGGGTCCCTTTGTGTATACATTAGGCATAAATTTATATATAACTATAAAAATGGCGATAGTCAATGTCTGTTTAGTATGGCTCACCCGCTCTCCATGCTTGGTCATCATGTGTTTTGATAATTCTCTGTGCATCACTTATTAGATCTAGAGATCCTGCATATATGTCGATTTACATCTGTGGATAATGGCACGGCATTATGTTGTACCATTCTCAAGATGTCTGCGGCAGGTCCTCGTATGGAGTGCACATGCACGAGGTGAGGGGCCATTGATGACGTAGTACACGCCGCAACATGGACTTGAGTTTTGTGCAGTTGCGCACTACTCCCTTCTGGACGCCGTGAACTGCATGATCGAGGTGCCACCTCCCCTCTCGTGTGCACCAACAAACATCCTATGGACAGGTAATGGGGTTACATTGAATTTTAGTTAATTTCAGCTGTGCACTGACTATATAGGTCCCCTTGTCACACTCACTCAGCGAAACGCGCGTTGGGGTGTTCTGACATGGTTGTGGCAGTGAAATATGGCTCATGGTGGGTGAAGTATGTTGCATCATAGGGTTTCATGGCGTGCTGATATACATTGTTATTGATGCTATTGTGGTTTGACCATGGTCTGAGTATCTGTAATTTTGGCTTACATGTAGTGATGCATATATAATACGGTTCATATCTATTGATATTGAATGCACAGTACCACCATTTTTTGCCCTGCCTGTGTTGTTTGTCTTCAATAAAAGATTTTTGTATTTTTCTATTAAATGATTGATGTGGTTTTATTGCAGCATCCAAGGGAAGTTTTTGGGTGTTTATGCTTTATATAGGTTCCCATATGCTAATTGATATATATATTGACTATATTACTGTAATGACGGGGTAGGGAGTCAGACAGGTGAGCCCTAATCTACCCGCCACTCAGTCCCTGCCTACTTGCAAGACCCATCCTAGGCGACGGCGTACAACTGGGAGACGGTCCCTACGCTTAATACGTGCACGACAGACAAACAGACAAGGGTACACAGAAGCTAAGGGAAATGGGGCAGTTGCCCAATGGCAACACCGTGAGCAACAAGAGTAGTGAACGAGCCGAGTCAAACCAGGAGTGTACGAGGTACTAAACGCAGACCAGGAGCGTAGTCAGTAAAGCCAGGGTCAAAATGAAGCAGAGGTCAATAGTAATAGCTGGAGCAGCAGAGCCAGGAAACAAGATAGAATCACAGGCAAAAACAAGAAGCAAATGAAGGTATACATAGACCGAGGGCGGTAGCTAGAACCGTCTGGCCAGGCTGTGATAGGTTCTCCCACTGCTCAGCCTACCAGCCTGAGTGGTAGCAGATCGAGTCACTCTATCAAACCTAGGAGCAGATGCAGACTGATTAACCACGGGCGTCGACACAGAAGCTGTGTCTGGCAGATCCTTTACAGTACCCCCCTTTTATGAGGGGCCACTGGACCCTTCCTAGGTGGACCTGGCTTATTGGGGAAACGAAGATGGAACCTCCTGAGCAATACCCCAGCGTGAACATCCCGGGCGGGTACCCAAGTCCTCTCCTCAGGCCCATATCCTCTCCAATGGACCAGGTACTGGAGGGAGCCTTGGACCATCCTGCTGTCCACAATCTTGGCCACCTCTAATTCTACCCCTTCAGGGGTGAGAACTGGGACCGGAGGTTTCCTTGAGGTAACCAAGGACTGGGAGCAGCGTTTCAGGAGGGAGGCATGAAACACGTCGAGTATTTGAGAAGACGGGGGTAGCACCAGCCGGAAGGTGACAGGGTTAAAGACCTCAATGACCTTGTACGGCCCTATAACCGGGGAGCAAATTTTTGGGACGGAACCTTAAGGCGCAAATTTTTTGAAGACAGCCACACCAGATCCCCGACCACAAACAAGATATTAGCAGAATGTCTTCTATCTGCCTGAGTCTTTTGTATGCTCTGGGACGCCTCTAGGTTCTTCTGAACCTGGGCCCAGACTGTGCACAGTTCCCGATGAACGACATCTACCTCGGGATTTTTGGAACCACCAGGTGAAACTGAGGAGAACCGTGGATTAAACCCAAAACTACAGAAAAAGGGGGAGACGCCTGACGAGTTACTGACCCGGTTATTAACTGAAAATTCGGCGAGGGGAATGAAGGAGACCCAATCATATTGACAGTCAGAAATAAAACACCTTAAATATTGTTCTAGGGACTGATTAGTCCTCTCAGTTTGGCCATTAGTTTCAGGATGGAAGACCGAGGAGAAGGACAGATCAATCTCCAACTTTTTACAGAAAGCTCTCCAAAACAAGTAAACAAATTGTACCCCTCTGTCAGAAACAATATTGACAGGAACCCCATGGAGACGCAGGATGTGTTTGACAAACAAGGTAGCTAACGTCTTGGCATTGGGTAGCTTCTTGAGGGGCACAAAGTGGCACATCTTACTAAAGCAGTCTACTACAACCCACACCACCGACTTGCCTTGAGATGGAGGCAGATCGGTGATAAAATCCATGGAGACATGAGTCCAAGGTCTCTGGGGAATGGGCAAAGAACATAGTAAGCCCGCTGGTCGGGACCTGGGAGTCTTGGACCTAGCACAAATTTCACAAGCGGCGACGTAGGCCTTAACGTCTTTAGGCAACCCAGGCCACCAATAGTTTCTAGAAATTAGGTGCTTGGTACCCAGGATGCCTGGATGGCCAGATAGTGCAGAGTCATGATTTTCCATGACTACCCTTAGCCGGAATTGCAGGGGAACAAACAGCATATTCTCAGGAAGGTTCCTGGAAGTTGAACCTTGATCAGCCGCAATTTTGGAGACTAAGTCAAAATCAACAGAGGATATTATTATACCTGGGAGCAAAATACAAGCAGGATCTTCGTCCGAAAGAGGGCTGGCCATGAAGCTACGCGACAGTGCATCAGCTTTAATATTTTTAGACCCAGCCCTATAGGTGACCACAAAGTTGAATCTAGTAAAAAACAACGCCCATCGAGCTTGTCTCGGGTTTAGCCTCCGGGCAGATTCTAGGAAGACCAGATTCTTGTGGTCGGTAAGGACCTTTACCTGGTGCCTAGCCCCCTCCAAGAAGTGGCGCCACTATTCAAATGCCCATTTAATGGATAAGAGTTCGTGGTTGCCCACGTCATAATTACTCTCAGTGGGCGAGAACTTCCTGGAGAAGTAGGCACAGGGACGGAGATGGGTGAGGGACCTGGTACCCTGGGACATTTGCTGCTAGGGAGCATTGGGCACAGGCAATGGCTGGAGCAGACCAGTAGGTCTGGAGTGAGCGACCTTGTTAGCTGCACATACAGAACAGGAAGAAACAAAGTCCATAATGTCCTTGGGCAGCGTGGGCCACCAGAAATGATGAGCAATCAGATCCCGGGTCTTACGGACACCCGCGTGACCTGCCAGTCTAGAGGAAGGTCCCCAGCGGAGGATTCTTCCGCGATCAGCCAGGCGCACAAAAGTCTTCCCTGGATGAATGTCCCCAACTTGCAGGGGATTGATAGAGACAATGCAAGACGGATCAATAATGCTCTGTGGAATCTCCATGGTGTCCTCCGTCTTGAAAGACCTGGACAAGGCATCAGCCCTCACATTCTTGTTGGCCGGGCGATAATGGAGCTCAAACTGGAACCTGGTAAAGAACAGTAACGACCTGGCCTGACGAGGGTTCAGCCGTTGGGCCATCTGGAGGTAGGTCAGATTCTTGTGATCTGTAAAAATTATGATTGGATGAGCTGCGCCCTCTAGTAGATGTCTCCACTCTTCCAGAGCGAATTTGATGGCCAGTAACTCCTGATCCCCAATAGAGTAGTTGCGTTCTGCGGAAGAGAAGAGCTTAGAGAAATATCCACATTCAATTGACTTGCCCTTGGGACCTCTCTGGAAAAGGAGTGCACCAGCACCGACAGAGGATGCGTCCATCTCCAATGAGTACTGCAGAGAGACATTCGGATGATGGGTGATAGAGGCTGACGTGAAGCCACTCTTCAGGCTATTGATTGCAGACTCTGTGCAATGATGGGGGTAAGGAAACAGACAAGTGAGCCCTAATCTACCCGCCACTCAGTGCCTGCCTACTTGCAACTACCCGCCCTAGGCGACGGGGTACAACTGGGCGACGGTCCCTACGCTCAATAAGTGCACGACAGACAAACAGACAAGGGTACACAAGAAAGGGAAAAGGGGCAGTTGCCCACGGCAACACCGTGAGCAACAAGAGTGGTGAACGAGCCGAGTCAAACCAGGAGTGTACGAGGTACCAAACGCAGAGCAGGAGAGTAGTGAACAAGTCGAGTCAAACCAGGAGTGTACGAGGTACCAAACGCAGAGCAGGAGAGTAGTCAGTAAGCCAGGGTCAATATGAAGCAGGGTCAAATGGTACAAGAAGCTGCAGCAGGGCCAGGAAACAAAACGAGAAGAATCACAAGCAAGGAGGAACAGGAAAGGCAGGTATAAATTGACAGAGGGCGGGAGCTAGCTCCGTCTAGAAAGGCTGTGATAGGCTCTCCCACTCCTAAGCCTGCCATCCTGAGTGGTGGAAGATGGAGTCAGTCTCACAGACATAGAAGCAGGTGCAGACTGATTACCTATGGGCGTGGATACAGAAGCTGTGCCTGGCAGATCCTTAACACTCTGCCTCGGGAGTCCAAACCTTGGCGTTCATGCCCTTCTTAGTGAGGTTAGAGATAGGAGAAGTCAGTGAGAAATTTGGAATAAGCGGTCAGTAAAAATTCTCGAATCCCAAAAAGTGCTCTATGGCCCTCAAGATATGAGGGTGTGGCCATTCCTGGACAGACTTTACCTTCTCAGGATCCATCTCGAGACCTCGATTCGAGACGATGTAGCCCAGGAAGGGTAGAGCATCTCTGTCAAACAAGCACTTCTCCAACTTGGCGTACAGACGATTCTCCCTTAACTGTAGCAGAACTTGACGGACATGTCTCTGATGCGTCATAGGATCTGGAGAAAAAATCAAGATGTCATCAAGATATACCACAACACAGACATAGTGGAGGTCACGGAAAATTTCATTGCAAACTCCTGGAAGACCGCAGGCCGTATGGCATTACTAGATACTCATAGTGTCCATCACGGGTGTTAAATGCAGTCTTTCATTCGTGACCCTGGTGAATCCGAATTAGGTTGTAAGCCCCACGCAGGTCTAGTTTAGAAAAAATCTTGGCACCACGTATATGATCAAACAGTTCAGAGATCAGTAGCAACGGGTATTTATTGTTCACCGTTATCTGGTTGAGTCAATACAAGGATGAAGAGAGCCATCTTTCTTTTTGACAAAGAAGAACCCGGCTCCTGCCGGGGAAGAAGACTTTTGTATGAAGCCCCTCTCCAAGTTCTCTTTCACATAGGCGGACATGGACAGAGTTTCTGGCAAGAAGAGAGGATATACCCTACCACAGAGACGGGATGCACCACGAATCAGTTCGATAGGGCAGTCATACGCCCGATGTGGAGGCAATGTCTCCGCCTCTGTCTTGCTGAAGACGTCAGAAAATGCAGCATACTGACCCGGCAATCCTGCCAATGACCGAGGCAGGGAAGGCTGAGCCGAACGAATCTGCACCAGGCAACGGTTTGACACTCAGAGCCCCACTGAAGAACCTCTCCAGAATTCCAGCCCAGCAACACAGGGTTAACAGCTTTAGATAGCACATAGAATGACAGAAGTTCGGAGTGAAGAGCCCCTACTAGGAGCCTCAGCGGCTTGGTCACAGCTATAACTGGGTCTGGCAGAGGAAGTCCATTTACTGAAGCAACTGTCAATGGGCTCTCCAGAGGGGTGGTGGGTAATTGAAGAAGGTCTCCACCAGGTCTCTACAGATTAAATTAGCAGCAGATCCAGAGTCCAGATACGCAGAGACCTGATGCGTTCTCCCACCGGACGCTATGATCACAGGTATGGACAATTTAGACGGAAGTCCTTTCTTACCCAAGGTTGTGACTCCTAGCAACCCTAGGCTTTGGGATCTTTGAGGAAACAGGCGCACAAGATGGCCACCGAGGCCTTAATAAAGACTGATGATCCTGAAAAATTAAGCAAACTGAAACCAATACCTCGCCATTTTCATGAACATCATCAAGGTAATTGGAGACTCCTTACATTTAGAGGCATTGATAAAATCTCATTGGGAAACAGAGGGGGTAATGTTCAGAAAATCCTTGCTCAACGTGAATGCAAATGGATTATGAATTTACAGACTGTTTTCCCTAAGGGGTTAAATGAAATGGTCAGTTTTCTTCCGTTTTTCCAATAATAAATATTAGTAAGTGCCAACCTTTGTTATGTTTTATCCTTGTGTGAAGGGAGGACTTCTGAGGATTTAATATGTTTGCTTACAATTTCAGAGTGGACCCCACTTGTTTACATCAGTTGTTTGCAAGGACAGCAGTGTCATTCTGTATATGACTGAATTCTGGATCTCGTGATGGCATCTTTTGGCCGTAAAAAAATTCATGTATTTGGCTTCTTGTATTCAGTTGAAGTGAAGCAGGTCAGGCGTGGTATACCACATGGCATGACTTTGGCTCAGCACAGTACTTGACCAGGATAGTATAGAATGCAGGGAACAGGAACACACTAGGAGACCATTGCATAGACAAACTAGGGAAACAACAACAATGCTCAAGCATCAAAGCAGGGGGCTGGACCCCTGTTATAGTCCAGGGTACTCACGGCCAGATGTTCATCAAAGTCCGGTGCGCGCGCGCGCTCGTGCCCGCTCTTAAAGGGATCCGGCTGAGGTGAGTGGAAGCGAGCGCTGGCGTCTCCTGAGGAGGCTGGGGCCAGCGCTTTCCGACTCTTGGCTGTAGCTGTCAGGGGGAGATTGGAGCTGACGGCCTGCAGCCACGGACTTGACACCCAGTAACTAAGTGGTTAATACAATAAGGGGCTGTAGGGAAAAGGGCAAAGGGGGTTATAATAGGATAATGTTTGTGGGATATGAATGTGCAATAGTGCAGGGTTATGGTAAAACAGGATATATACCTTATATGGATAACTTATTTGGCTCTTTGTAAAGTCTAAATAAATTACAACCACAGCCTTACCTAGGTCCAGTCTATATACACTACATCTACAGTCTTTCCTAGGTCCAGTCTAGATACACTACATCCACTGCCTTGCCCGGGTCCATTTTAGATACACTACATCCACAGCCTTACCCGGTCCAGTCTAGATCACTACATCCACAATCCTACCCAGGTCCAGTCTAGATACACAACAACCATAGCCTTACACAGGTCCAATCTAGATACACAACATCCATTGCCTCACCCAGGCTTTTTTTTATTTTTTAATAAATAGATCAGTCAGTGTGATTAGGGTAACTTTTTTTTTTAAACTTTCATTTTTATTTGCCTTTTTCCAATTTTACATAATAACATTTCAATACAACATTGAACTTTTGAAAAACAATTAAAAAACAATTGAACATTTGCCAAAATGTATCGACATCATTACCTTTACAAAATATTACACAGTAGAACGTCCATACAAGTAAGAATTTAGAGTTTACAATTATTTCCGATACATAGCCAACCATCCCATTCCACCTCCAGTATTCCATCCCACCAAAACGACCTGTGCAAGTAGTCTAACAATACCTGGTATTGTCCTAATATCTTTCTCCCTGATACCTCTAGGATATCTCCAATGCTCCCAAATAGCCACTGAGGTGTTCTCTTGCGCACCACGCTGTCTGTCTAAACGAGGTCATCAATTCTCTGATCTCCTGATCATCGAATTGAGTAACAATGAATCTTTTCCATTTGGCAAAAAAGTGTGTTGTTTCCTTTTCTTTATGTCGTTCTGTTTCGAGGCGTTCTATATTCAAAAGCTTCTTCAGCTGTATAATCACCTCAGATAGTGTTGGGGCTTCCCTAAGCAACCAGTTCTGCAATAGACATCTTTTTGCTACCACGAGGACAGTATGTATTATTGAAGGCACCTGTCTAGATAACGCCGCATCCTCCTCCTCCTCAGGTGGTCTCACCTGATGGAATAACATACATTGTGGAGACATTGGTAGGGATGCTGCCCAGAATGTTGTTGCAAACCTGCACATTTCCCCCCAAAAGTCTTGTGTAGCTTGACAGCTCCAAATCCCATGGTACATATCAGATTTGGCTAATTGACATTTAGGACAAGCAATTATCCTATCCGGATTAGAGGCAGAAACCGGGATGTTGAAACCATAAATAGCATTATGCATAATTTTGAAGTACGACTCCCTCCATCTCTCATTTATAATTTCCTTTCTAACTGTCTGCCACCCTTTCAGTATATCTTCAGCTATATCCGAATCACCCATCACTCTCTCCCACATTTTATAGCAATCCTTTGGGTTCTGCTTAATGACTCTATTTCTAATGAGTTATGTAATGAGGATATCGAAGCTTTCTCCAATCTCGGGCCTATTATTTCATCAAAAGTGTGCACTAGCGCTTCCTCGTGCAGCGACTGTAACCTCTCTCTGCAGAACACCACAATCTGCATTATGGGAAAATTATATTTATCAGCCAAATTATATCTGTCTTTGATTTCCCTCATCGTAAGGCACCTTGGATGTTCAGAGTGCATTAGGTGTTGTGCCAACATAATATTTTTTCCCTCCACTCTCTAAAGAGAATATTGTGCGTCCCCTGCGGGAATTCTGGGTGACCCCATAGCGGCATCCTTTTTGACAGTAAAAATGGTACTGTAATTTCGGGGTAGGGAAACAGACAAGTGAGCCCTAATCTACCCGCCACTCAGTCCCTGCCTACTTGCAACGACACGCCCTAGGCGATGGGGTACAACTGGTCGACGGTCCCTACACTCAATAGGTGCACGACAGACAAACAGACAAGGGTACAAAGAAGCCAGGGAAATGGGGAAGTTGCCCACGGGAACACCGTGAGCAACAAGCGAGGTGAACGAGCCGAGTCAAACCAGGAGATGAGCGAGGTACAAAAACGCAGAGCAGAAGAGTGGTCAGAAAAGCCAAGGTCAATCACAAGCAGAGGATCAGTAGTTCAAGAAGCTGCAGCAGGGCCAGGAAACCAACAGAGAAGAATCACAAGCAAAGGAGGAACAGGAAAGGCGGGTATAAATAGACAGAGGGCGGGAGCTAGCTCCGTCTGGCCAGGCTGTGATAGGCTCTCCCACTCCTAAAACACCGAAAAAGGCCATACTTACAAATGGACACAGCCAGGTCAGAAACGCTGATGAAGGCGAGTGAGCAGGTGCTTTAAATAATAATAGCCACTCCCACTAGTCTTGAGGGGAGTGGTATGTGGTGCATGGGATGTGTAGTAAGAAATAATAAATGAATAGTGTATGTGCAAGTGTAATAATGTAAGTGAGATATAGGGGGCAGTAATGAGTAAAGTGCCTAAAAAATAAATGAATAATGGGATGCAAGTGTGTGAAACATGGAGGGATAGTGTGTAAGTCATGAGGCGCAACGTGTCTAGCCAGGTAGAAGCCTATTTGTGACGCCTTGATAATTCATAGAGCGGGCTACCCTGCTTGCTAGGCCAAACAACAACACACCATGCTCTCCCAGCATCAAAGACCTGGCTGTGTCCAAAAGAAGCGAATATAAGTAATAATGAAAAATACCTGGGGTATTAGTGATCATTTTGGCCAAAAGGACGCAAGCTCGCAATCCACGACAAGGATCCCCAGACTTGCGAGTCCCTAACTGGAGCGAAAAGCTCCTGATGTACCGACAAAACAGATAAAAACAAGGACATTTATGCAAAAACACCGAAAAAGGCCATACTTACAAATGGACACAGCCAGGTCAGAAACGCTGATGAAGGTGAGTGAGCAGGTGCTTTAAATAATAATAGCCACTCCCACTAGTCTTGAGGGGAGTGGTATGTGGTACATGGGATGTGTAGTAAGAAATAATAAATGAATAGTGTATGTGCAAGTGTAATAATGTAAGTGAAATATAGGGGGCAGTAATGAGTAAAGTGCCTAAAAAATAAATGAATAATGGGATGCAAGTGTGTGAAACATGGAGGGATAGTGTGTAAGTCATGAGGCGCAACGTGTCTAGCCAGGTAGAAGCCTATTTGTGACGCCTTGATAATTCATAGAGCGGGCTACCCTGCTTGCTAGGCCAAACAACAACACACCATGCTCTCCCAGCATCAAAGACCTGGCTGTGTCCAAAAGAAGCGAATATAAGTAATAATGAAAAATACCTGGGGTATTAGTGATCATTTTGGCCAAAAGGACGCAAGCTCGGAATCCACGACAAGGATCCCCAGACTTGCGAGTCCCTAACTGGAGCGAAAAGCTCCTGATGTACCGACAAAACAGATAAAAACAAGGACATTTATGCAAAAACACCGAAAAAGGCCATACTTACAAATGGACACAGCCAGGTCAGAAACGCTGATGAAGGCGAGTGAGCAGGTGCTTTAAATAATAATAGCCACTCCCACTAGTCTTGAGCTGGGCCAGGAAACCACACGAGAAGAATCACAAGCAAAGGAGGAACAGGAAAGGCAGGTATAAATAGACAGAGGGCGGGAGCTAGCTCCGTCTGGCCAGGCTGCGATAGGCTCTCCCACTCCTAAGCCTGCCATCCTGGGTGGTGGAAGATGGAGTCAGTCTCACAGACATAGAAGCAGGTGCAGACTGATTACCTATGGGCGTCGACGCAGAAGTTGTGTCTGGCAGATCCTTTACAGGTACCTTAAATAACTTTCTCCAGATCTTCCAAGTTGCTATGGTATCTCGTAATAATATGGAGTGCTTCACATCGGAAGGGAGTTTAGAGTATCTAGTGTGTAATAGGGTCATAAGATTCCAAGGTGCCGCTAATTGTTGTTCCAATTCCCCTTTTGAAAGGTGGCTAGTACCCTGTATCCAATCCAGCAAATTTTGGAATAGACACGTTAAATTATAACCCCTGACACTTGGTAAATGTATCCCCCCCTCTTCCTTGCAATACATTAACTTGACTAATTCAATCCTGGGGCGTTTTCTGTTCCAAATAAAGCGCGAGAAAGCAGTGTGTACCTTTTTTATATCAATGTGCTTTAGCAGGATTGGCAGAGTTTGTAAGGGGTAAAGTAATTTCGGGAAGCTCATCATTTTTACTAAATGACACCTCCCCATAAATGTGAGTGGAAGGTGATGCCACCTGTGTAGTTCTTGGGTGATCTTGGATAATAGCTGGTTGTAATTTAGTGTATATAAAGAATCCGGTGTCCTCCCTATTTTAATGCCCAGGTATGTGATGTAATGTGCAGCTGTTTGGATCGGGATCCCTGCTCTGGACCAGTAGTCAATTGAATGCGGATGATCTAGTTCCAGTAATTCACTTTTTGCTATATTGATTTTGTATCCTGAAAACCCCCCAAACTCATTGATTTTTTCTAACAGACCCCTCAATTGCCTTTCGGGGTTTGACATGAATATCGTCTGCAAACAGAGTAAGCCCTACCTCCTGGTCCCCCACTCGTATGCCCTGGAAAACATTGCTTGACTCTAAATATCTAGCCAGGGGCTCTAAAGTCAAATCAAACAGTAAAGGCTACAATGGACATCCCTGTCTGGTTCCCTTTTCCAATATGAATGCTTCCGATATAAAGCCAGGGGTATGTACCTTAGCTTTCGGGGAATCATAAAGTCCTCGTAGTAGAGTCCTGACGTTTCCCTTGATATTAATTTTGTCCATCACCATCCCGAGCCAACGCCACCTCACGTTATCAAACGCCTTTTCCGCATCGAGTGTCAGCAATGCCGGCGATTCACCTGGCTGAGGACGGTGACACACCCTTTCTAGAACTGTCAGTACCTTACGTAAGTTTGCTACTGCCGATCTCCCTTTTATAAACCATACCTGTGCCTCTGCAATAAGGTCGGGCATCAGGATCGCCATCCTCTCTGCCATGATTTTTGTTAAGATTTTGAGATCTTGATCTATAAGTGAGATGGGTCGATAGGATCCTGGATTCAACAGATCTTTCCCCGGCTTGGGCAGAACTCTGATATAAGCCATATTAGATCCCGCCTGTATTGTGCCAGATTTCAGTACCACATTGTAGTATTCTAACAATGTAGGGGAAATTTGGTCTAACAAAGCCTTGTAAAATTCCCCCGTGTACCCATCTGGACCCGGGGACTTGCCATTGTGCAAATTCTTTACCACTCTGCTGACTTCCTCCAACAAGATATCCTCATTCAGATGGCCAAACTGATCTGATGTAAGAGAGGGGAGGCTAATAGAATCAAGAAAAGCCGCTCCGTCACCCATATCAGACTCTCCCTCCCTATAAAGCTCCTTGTAAAAATCACATAAAACTGAGTTTATCTCTCGCGGCCCCCTTTGTATTAGTCCCTCCCTATTTTTCATGGCTAGAATCTGGGAAGAAGGAAACCTGCCTTTTGCTAGCCGTGCCAGAAGTTTTCCCGACTTATTTCCATATCGAAACCAGTCCGCTTCAAAGTGTGCTCTGTATATTCTTTCCTTCCTATCCAAGCACAGCTCATAATCTTGTCTAGCAGCAATCCATTTCTTCCTATCCGAATCTAATAGAGAGGACATGTAGGTAGTATATGTCGAACGAAGGTGTAAGCTAGCTGCCTTATAAGATTGCATCGTCTTTTTTTATATGTACTCACATAGGCTATCAATCTACCTCTCATGACCGCTTTAGCCGTGGCCCAATATAACGCTGGTGTTTCCTGTCAAGTGCAAATTCTAACCACCACCCCTTCATTGTTTCCGCAAATGTCTCATCCTTAAGCAAAAAGGATGGAAACCTCCATAGGAAATCGCTACCCCTCAGGTGAGTGTCCGTTATGGAGATTGTTACCGGGGCATGATACGAAAGAAGTATATCACCTATCCCTGAATCCGCAACCCTTCCCACTAGTTGTGTCGAACAAAAAAGATAATCAATACGTGACCATGAGTGGTGTACATGAGAGAAATGAGTGTATTCTCTACTATCTGGATGAGCTTCTCTCCATACATCCCTGAGATTTGCTAATTGTAAAAAAGGAGGTAGGACCGTATCTGATATTCTCTGGGGGACTCCGTCTCTAACTGTTCGCTGTCTATCTTCCCCTACATGCATCACGGAATTAAAATCTCCCCCCACTATTTTGTTCACTTGTGGATCTTGTTGGAGTTTCAGGCCCAAGTTTTGGTAAAACACACTATTATCCCCATTGGGGCCATAAACATTGTATAAACTAAGATTTTCCCTGCTGACCTCCACCTGAAGTTTCATCCATCTACCGTCTGTGTCCGTTTCTTGGGATAAAATTTTGTGGGCTAGATTTCTATGAAATAAAATCAATACCCCCGCTTTACCCTTCGCTGCCGGAGATCCGCAGACATCTCCCACGCACAGTTTTTTCATACGATCAAAATCCGGGGTATCCAAATGAGTCTCCTGTAAGAGTACCACATCAGGTTTTAAACGTTTCAGGTACCTCAGAATTTTAAGCCTTTTCTTGGGAGATTTAAGTCCCTTTACATTCCATGAGATAACTTTCATAAAGGTTTAGTTGTAGGAAAGATATAAGCGTGACAATACCTGAACCGAGAACTGACATGGAGTGTTGACAACAAGGCTATGGCATTAGTAAATGATGGACAGGCCAATATTTTAGTATGTGGATGGATTTTTCCGTAATACCCCCATCCATTCCGTCTCATTTGCAAAACATCTTTACATATGGCAATATAATGTAAAAACAGTAACATTCTTATACATAAACAAACATAACTTAAGAAAACCGTGCCCTGTATGGGCTTGCACATTAATAAATTTGGTGAACAGAACTATTCTGATGCACCCTCTTTAGTATCTGGACCTCTCTTTTTTCCTGCATGTGAAGAGAAGCTTTGGTTTCCATCTCTGACATCGTGCAAATTCAGAGCTTCTTCTGCTTCCTCCGGGGAGCAAAATGTCTTGGCGCGGCCATCCCGACCAAAAACCTTTAAGGTAGCCGGATACTGCAATTGGAAACGTTGTTGTCTTTGAAAAAGTGTGGAGCAAATTTTGCTGAAAGCTCTCTGCTGTTTCGCTACTTCTGCCGAATAATCTTCAAAGAATAGGAGTTTAAATCCTTGTATGTCCAGTGGCTGAGCTTTTTTGCGGTAAGCTCGCAGTAGTGACACCTTGTCGTTGAAATCCAGTAGTTTCATAATGACTTGCCTGGGTCTTTGTTGACGATTTGTTAGGTCATCCCTGTTGTACTGAGGATCTGGGCCTATACGATGGGCTCTTTCCACCCGGCAGTAATATCTAAGCCCGAAGTCCTTAGGCAAGTCCTTCTCGCAAAACGCTTGCAAATCAGACGATTTAAATCTTTCAGATAGGCCCACCATCCTGAGATTATTTCAGCGGGATCTGTTCTCTATATCCTCCACCTTATCTCCCAGCCGCTTATTTTCCACCAATGACTTCCGCAGGGTGGAGTGTATGGTCAGATTTTCATCCTCCAGTAGAGCAATTCGCTGTTCCAACCTGTCCAATCTCGTGCCATGCTCAGTGACTTCATTTTGAAGTCTGTTAAAGGAGGCTTGAATCGTAGTTTCTAGCGTCTTTTGTATATCCGAAGCTATGCGCTTAGCCACTTCCATAGCCAGTTTCTTGTAATCGATCAGGGCAACTCCCTCCTGAGAAATATCCCTCTCCTCCAGGTCAATCTCTGTGTCACTCCCGATTGGATCCGAACTTTATATCCCCTGCGAGGGCGGGGTCTCCACTGACCGCCCCCCCTCTCAGCCTCTTTTGTCAGGGTATTAATTTTTTGCCCGCTGCGCAGCAGATATCTTTCCATAGAGAGCTTTCCGCTCTGATCTGCACCTTCTGCTATGATGCTAAGAGTGCAGGTTTAGATGTGACTGGATTGTAGGACCTGAGGTCGAAACGGAATTGAGAATGCAGCTTTGGCTGTGACTGGAGTATAGTATGCAGCTTTGGCTGTAACTGGATTATAGCATGCAGCTTTGGCCGTGACTGGAGTATAGCATGCAACATTGGCTGTGATTGGAGAACATGCAGCTTTGGCTGTGACTGGAGTATAGCATGCAGCTTTGGCTGTGACTGGATTATAACATGCAGCTTGGGCTGTGACTGGAGTATAGCATGCAGCTTTGGCTGTGATTGGAGTATAGCTTGCAGCTTTGGCTGTGACTGGAGTAGAACATGCAGCTTTGGCTGTGACTGGAGAAGAACATGCAGCTTTGGCTGTGACTGGAATAGAGCAAGCCGCTTTGGCTGTGACTGGAGTAGAGAATGCAGCTTTGGCTGTGGCTGGAGTAGAGCATGCAGCTTTGGCTGTGACTAGAGTAGAGCATGCAGCTTTGGCTGTGACTGGAGTAGAGCATGCAGCTTTGGCTGTGACTGGAGTAGAGCATGCAGCTTTGGCTGTGAATAGAGTATAGAATGCAGCTTTGGCTGTGACTGGAGTAGAGCATACAAAGCACTTCTGGAGCAGTTAACAATGACTCAGCCTAGCAGTGTAATGAGGGATCAGAGTAGCACTTCACCCAGAGCGCAGCCCTCGTGGTCTGCCTGCAACAATGGCCGCTCCCAGACCGGAAGTGAAGCTCTTCTTCACTGTATCTGTCCCAGCGTTCGTCAGGCCAGTGTTCCACTCACACTCTCTCTGCCAAACCTCTCCTGAGACCCTCTGTCTCACCTCCAAGCCGGGTCCTGAAATCTCCCCCTCTCAGTACCGTATCCCGGGACGTCGGTTGGTGCAAGCTTGCTTCTGCCACGCTGTGTCTGTAAGTACCGGCAATCTCCAGTGTCACTACTGTCTCCCCCCGCACTGACAGCTGGCCTCCGTGCTCGGCCGTGTCTCCACGCTTTAGTGGCTGGTCTGCGCTGCGTATAGCGGCTGTTACAACTGATTTACCCGGCTGGGTGCGGGAGCTCCTCTTCCCTGCGTCCTCACATGCAGGTGCCGGAACCGGAAGTCCGATTAGGGTAACTTTGTAAATACTTTTCATTTAAAAAAAATTTAAGTTTGGAGATATTCTCTATACAGAACAACAGTGTCCTTCGCTATTTACTGAATCTGTCAATCCTGCGGACCTGACGGTTTAGTGAGAGTGGGTCTTATGAACTCAGAGATGTGATCATTTACAGGTGGATACTGCATCTGAGGTTCGCGGGACTGACGGATTCAGTGAATAGCGAACGATACAGCTGTTCTGTATAGAGAATACAGAACAGCTGCATCTCCAAAAGTAAATTACATTTTTAATAAAAAGTATTTACAAAGTTATACTACTCACACTGACTGATCTATTTATTTAAAAAAAACAGATCCCTCAAAGGTTTAGGAAATACATGGCTGTTGAGGAACAGTTGGGCTATGATCTCACACTCTTGAGTTGGCACCCCCCCCCCCTTCTTGGTGATTGAAACTTTCCTCCCAGATTGGAAGCATGGAAATTTTATCCAAAAAGATATAGTTGGATTTTCACGTTCAATTCCCTGGCACTTCAGGGCTTGAATTACGATATTTAACGTTTTCAGTTTATTTTTACATTGCATTAATTTTTTAACTACTCTTAGGGTTAAAAAAAAGTGTAGTCTAATACCTAATGTAACAAATGTAATACAAAAAATTATAAACAGCAATTTATTTATTATCACTAATATATATTTATACAAATAAATATTTATTACTTTTTAATAATATGCTGTTACTTTAGTCAGATACCATTTACAATATAAAACAGCAGAGAACATATTAATTGTACACTTAATTATAAGAATGCAGTAACACATGATTTTGGCATCTTTAGACTTTATTCACCCCTGCCTTTCTGGTGAAATAATGAGAAAAAGTTCAGCTAGGGCAATCCTATCCCTGACGAATAGGTCCATTCTGTTAATGAAACGCGTTGGAGGTTTATTGTCCATACTACTATTACAGTTCAGTTTTTAAACACTAACTACAGCGGCCGGGGCATCTCCAAAGTACAAGCAATTCTCCATTACTTTGGTAAATGGTAAAAACAATAAAACCAGGATGTGGTGCCAACTCCTCAGTATGAGAGAATAGCCCAACCAATCCTCAACAACCATCTGTCCAAGTGGCCAGTTTTCTGGTATCTTAGTTGAGTACCTTCCCTATCGCTACTTTTTAGATGTACTAGCTTGCTTAACTTACTGTGTGAGTTAGTGAGCGTAGTTGTGTGGACAGTAGGACTTTGACAATGTGTATTATCCCTTTTTCCTTGTCCATGGTGTATGACTGTATCCTGGATGCGCAATACCTATAATCTTATTTCTTATAGCATTTCTCACATTCCGAACAATATGGTTTCTTTATGCAAATGAGCTGAGGAGTGTAAACATTTAATTTCCTTGTAAAACATTTTCCCCATATAGAATTTTAAAATGGCTTCTCCCCTTTGTAACCTAGAATGAAAAGAAAAAAACACGGTGCCACATGGTGCAGGTCACCAAAGCTAAGTGATGCAGGCAGAGTAGGTATAGGTGATTAAATTCACCTACAGGAGTTGTGCAAATTCAGGCACAACCCTGATGTATGCAAAAGATAATAGTAAGATGAAGCTGCAGCTTGGTCCGATTGGGTCACAACCACGGTTACCGCAAAATGTATAATAATTAATAAGAGCAAAATAAACCATAAATAGCGCTGCTAACACCAAACCAGATCCACGGTATTGATGAAGTAGATAAGAGCTTTATTAGGACTTGATATGGCTACGCGTTTCGACACTGCACTAGTGTCTTCCCCAGGCCATTGACCATACTAGTCAAGTGAGCACAACTAATGTAATGTAGTTAAATTGTATCAACTGTTTAAAAAAAAACACCAGAAGAGTAACTGGTCTCTGACGTCAGAGGGTAGTTTGACAGGAGATAAGGGAAATTGTGTTCATTTAGTCTCGCAAAAGGAAGTCACAATGTAGCACAAAGTCAATATACATAAACATAGATACATAAGGGAGGGATAAAATGAAAATCCAAAGAAATAACAATATAAATATAATTCATATATGTACACATGAAAAACATGTTGCTACCGTAAAATGAGAGCACAAGTTAGTGAGCGGTGGACAACAGCATCGATCAGCAGGGCAAAACAAAACTTAGAAGAGGGTAGTGGGTGGGGAGTAATAAAAAAAAAGAAGGGGAAAATGGATTGGGGAAACAAAAGATCCGTTACTGAGGCAACTCTCAGAACAACGTAAAGCGCTGAGGCAACCAGAGCGTCCCTGTTGCAACAGAGGAGTTGGTAAGGTAAGAAACTTCGGCAAGAGAAGAAGGACAAACTAAAAAAGCTAAATATCAAGTCCACTTGTGGGGAACGCAGTGTAGACAAGGGAAAAGTTAGGGATCTTAACGTGAGAAACATATTCTGTATTTTGGGTATTATTTCACGAAGTCTACTGGAGGCTAATAGTTTTCTAGGTATTTGGGAGCTTCTGAAAGTGATTGATTGTAAACTGGGGAGAATAGCCTTAAGGTGGGGATCACCCTTAAGAATATGCTAATGTTTCATTAGCGTCTTTCAAATGAATTTATTGCCTATGAAACTTTGGCATATTCTTAAGAGTGATCCCCACCTTAAGGATATTCTCCCTAGTTTACCATCAATCGCTTTCAGAAGGTCCCAAATACTGAGAAACCTATTAGCCCCCAGTAGACTTCGTGAATTAATACCCTAATATATTTCCCATGTTAAATGGTTCGTGTAGATGTGGTCACTTAAGATGTTTGTGCTGCTCCAACATTTCTCATAGAACAAAAACCTATACCTCTGTGGTGACTTTGGAAATGTTCACTATAAAAACGTTCCTAAATTGCAGCAACGACTATGTCGTCTATTTACCTGAATGCCCGTGCCATCTGCAATATATTGAAAGAACTATCCAATCATAATGATGCAGAATAAACATCACTCTAATACCAATATTGGCTTTTAAAAACAGTCTCACGCCATTGCGCCGCGATCTATAAATTGTATAAAAATGATCAAAATGACTACATTACATTGTTTGAGATATGTATTAGATATGTTTTTAATCTTCTCTTAAATGAATGTATTCCCTATCATCTAAGATAGGGTAAAAATGACATCATCTGGCATTCCAAAGTAATGAATACGAGGATTCATACTAGGAAGAAAGTAATTACCTTATATGGAAGTATTTTTGGGTGTATGCTTATATGTACTTGGCATCATCTGATTGGTTAATGTGTGTTAAGTGAAAGCATGAACCTATAAATAAAGGCTCAGTCCACAGCTAGTTTAGATTTCTGTACATCAAACCATTGTATGTGCAGTTTCTCCCGATCTGTCATTTTTGTAAATATGTATGGATCCTGGACAAATTCTGTTATGGAGAAAAGGAACTCCAGAGTGATGGGGATTAATCTTACAGTTGGAGGCCCCAGCGAGATCTCATCAAAATCCGCCTGATCCGAAACTAGCGTGGAATTTCCCTTTGGAGGAAGGGAGAGAAAATCCGGTGAGTAAGCCATTGTCTTGCTATTCAAACTCTCCCTGTGGTGTAAGTCTCTTGCGGGTCTGGTGGACTGCAGAGAATCTCTGTGAATTTGTCTGGGATACTGTACGTGTTATATGTGTGTGCTTTATATATGCCAAGTGTATGATTGAAATATGTGGGGAATAGCTGTTTGTCACTGTTAGTTTCTATTGTGCTGTGCAAGGTAATGATTTATACAGGTGTATGCTTCTATTAATGTATGTGTTACGTCTATGCCCGGGGGTCGTCGTTCAGACTTACCCCTTGACGATCCCGGCCATGGACGCCTCTCTTCTCGGCGTCCGCTCCCTCCAGGGAGACGCCGGCACTTTCTTCCGGGTCCTCAGACTGTTTCCCGCAGGGCGCGTGCGCCCGCGTGTGCACGTCCATAAAGGGCCAGTACGCGTCCAGCTGTCTAGCATCAATTATCAGCCCAAATGGCTGCTGGACTATAATAAGGGGCCCTGCCCACTGGTTCCTTGCCTGAGCGTTGTTGTATACCCTAGTTTGTCTTGCAAAAGGTCTCCCAGTGTTTTCCAGTTCCCAGTGTTACCCGTTCCTGCTGCCTGTACCCTGTATCCCGTGCTATTGTATCTACAAGTGAGAGTCAAGTCGTGCCTTCCCGCTGCATCCGCGGGGTCACCTGCTGTGAAAGTCAAGTCGTGCCTTCCCGATGCATCCACGGTGTCACCTGCTGTCAAAGTCAAGTCGGACTCCCGCTACTGTCTACATTTGCCTCAGGTACCCGTTCAGAACTATAGACATTGTTTTGTACCTTGTTGGCCAGCTGCTACTCCGCTACGTGGTACGGCCCAGTGGGTCCGCACCCCGTGCCGTGACAGTATGATATGAGCCATATCTGAGTCAGTAGAACGGTCCTCTTTAGTAAAGTGTTAAAAGGGATTATCCCACCACAACTTCTAGTACTATTCAGAAGTGATAGTAATCCTCACATTAAGGGTTAATAGTAAATCTTACTGTGCATAGCTGAACTTTAGAAAAGGTGGGAGGGACATTTGTATGTAACATTTAATTGTCAAATGTTTGTAAGGTAAAAATTGGTCCTCAGAATAGCTGCTGCAGTGTGTTCTTATTGTGGTGTATTATATCTGTGTTTGAAGTATTAATTCCAGAAAGTCAGCTAGGCATCCTAAAGGAAAAAAAAATAATTCCAGGATAGGGGAACTTTTAAAGGGGAACTTAAGGTAAATTAGTTCCAGGAATAGACCTCAAGACTTAGGGCTCGCTACCCTAATAAGTAGAGGTCTGGATTAAAATGGGCTCACTAAATAGCAAATTAGGTTCTTAGGGCCAGGAAAAGGCGAGGAGAACCAGGGCTATGGATATAGTGAGACCACAGAAGGGAGGATGGGAAGTAGAAGGAATAAGGGAGGGTTTGGAGGAAAGTAATGATGTAGAAAGTGATGCTGTAAATGAGAGGGACAAACTTGGTTAGAAGCGTCATGAACTAGTGAAAAGTAAAGGGAAAAATGTTGTAGTAGAACCAGATGTAAAACACACAAGGTCAGAAATAAAAAAAAACACTGCAGCTAGGGATACAGCTGGAGATAAATCTACCACTATGATGGTCACCCCCCCCCCCCATTGATACCTCAGATACCTGAACCTCCACTTCCCCAGGACAGGAACAGGTTATATCCCCACCATATCCCTATCTAAGGTATCAATATGGGAAAGACTATAACGGAAGGATCCCGATTGTATCCAGATATCTACAGAGGGTTGGAGTACCCCATAGATAGACAATGTAATCCTATGTATGCCTTCTTTTGTTCTAAATAGAGAAAAGCCAAACTACTAGGGGTTAATTAATGTTGGGCTGCTTGCTCTTATGGACCCAACCTGAACATCTGGCTATGACAAGTAAATTGCCAGATGCTACGGAATTGAGGGAAAAATTGATGGGAAGAGTAAACCGGACTGTATTCGGATACCTGTGGAACAAACAATTTTGGTCCTAAAGGCATTAGAAGATCAGGACATAAGACAGAATAGGGCAAATAAACCCGAGCCCATCATGATTAATCTAGTCACAGACACCCAGAGCAATGCCAGACTGTGAAAAAGTAAATGGTCGTGCTTCATGTTTAGAGTTTTTTTAATGTTTGTAACCTTTGTTGTGGTGCATGAGTTTCCCTGGTTTACAAAACTGTGTGAATGATTCTTATTCCTTGCTTTCCTCATTAGGCTGGCCACCTAATGCTCTATTCTTTCTCTCCTTTATGTTTTGTCACCTGGGAACAATGTACCAAAACGAAGGAAATACTCCCAACAATATGAGCCGATATGTTAAACTATTAGTGTAACTATTTCACTTACCTGCACTAGTGCAGCTGCAGCAGGTTATGTACTGAGCGTATAAAAGACAGGCCTGCAGACACTAGCCTTTTATAGTGAAATCTGCATGGGATTGTGGGAGTTTTGTTGTTATCAAAGATCTCATGAAACAGAAATCAGAGGTAGATGAGAGTGGAGACTGAAAGGTGTGGTGTTGACATAATGTGAGTCTATGGAATTGCAACATCCTGATGTTTAAGGATTTTGTTGTATAAATTATTGATTTTTCAAACCTAAATTCAGGTTGTACCAGACTAAGGGTATGATGACTAGGAAAAAGGCAGAAAAATTTCAGTTGACAGTTGAGGTATTTACAACACTTCAGCAGCTAAATGAGGAAATTTTTAGCTACATCAGCCTTAGGCATACCAGACTACATGAAACCCTTTAACCTCTTTTGTCATGAGACAAAAGGACCTGCACATGGTGTCCTTACACAACTACATGGGTCAAAACAAACACCATTGGGGTAGTACTCTGTACATCAAGACCCTCTGATAAAGAGGAGCACCGTCATGCATCACAGCAGTAGCAGAAGTTTAAAAGATAAAGTAGCAGATATTTTACTTGAGAGCCCTCTAACCATACAGGTTCCACATACAGTACAGGAAATGTTGTCACAGGCCAGTACAAAATACCTATCAGCTGCAAAACTTACAAAATACAAGGTAGCATTATTTACACCCCCCACCCCTCACCATCAAAAGATGCACAGTTCAGAGCCCAGCGACATTACTTCCGCTTGGTCCAGATGTGGGGAATGAATAATGGAAAGAAAGGCTAGACCAGAAAGAAGAGGCCCATGAGAAAGCATTAGAGAGCAGAACATGAAGCTGATAGTCAGATAAGATTGGGAATTAGGAACAAAGGTGATAATAAAATACACACAAATCTTTCTCATTTGATGATCCAGATGACATACATGATTGTTTTGAATTGATGAAACAAGAAGCAAATGCACTTGATAATGTGGTGAAAACCCCCAATGCTAATGTAGATCTTTAGCTTTTTCTAGATGGATCCTGATCATTTTACAACGGAGAACCCAAGACAGGATATGCCGTTACCACCTTGTATGAAAGATTGATTCAGCATCCACTCCCTCCTGGGATTTCAGCCCAGGAGGCAGAGCTGAAAGCACACACTGGCCGAGGGTCCAACTGTAAGCTTTTATACAGTCTCGAGGTATGCTTTTGGTGTTGCACATGATTATGGCCCAATTTGGAGGAGCAGAGATTTTGTTGGCTTAACGGTAAACCTGTGAAAAACAGTGAAGCTGTAGCAGCCCTATAAAGTGCCTTACAGCTACCTAAAAAGCTAGTATTATAAAAGTCCAGGCACATACAAGGGAACAGTCACCTGAGGTCATAGGTAACCGAAAG